>NC_090923.1:83387110-83690141 GCF_040938575.1 Ambystoma mexicanum
TTGAATTAACACCTTTTTGATAAACAAAATGAACAAAATCAGAACACTGATCGAAACATCTGCTTTCCATCCCCTTCTGTATGCTCCCCCTTAGACCAACTTAGATACCATGGCCTCCCTCAAAGCTACCACTTCCATGGACAATGTCCACCCAACCTCCCTTATTAAACAATTCACCTGCAAAAAATTCACCTGCTCAGCAATCAGTCCGCTCCACTGCATTGTGAATGAGTGCCTCAGCGAGGTCTCATTTCCAGACACACATGACAGGTTTCACATGATTAAAGTAGTCCCAGAGGGCGTAGATGACTACAGACCCATCACCAGCCTCCCATTCATTGGGAAGCTCATAGAAAAGGTAATGCAAGCCAACTACTCTGCCTGCAGTCCCGCTCTGAGTACTGATCTGGCGTCTGCCCCACATGCAGTACTAAGATTGCCACCATATAAGGGGTAGACAACCCATTGTTATTAATCTATATGGGTGGATCCTGCCTCTTAGAGTTCCCAGCTGCATTCAGAACCCTCCACCATCAGACACTCCCCAACCTCATCACTGACAGAATGGGCTTCTCCCGGTACTTTCCAGAAATGGCTCGCCTCTTACCTTTCCGGCAGGCACCAAACTGTGCAGATGGGTCCATTAAGACCCAAAATATTCCCAGTCACATGTTTGTTCCCCCAAGGTTCCATCGTCTCCCTAATCAGACGTCGAGTAAGTGCTTGGGATGTGACGACTGCACTTGACTCTCTTTTAACTGCTACAGGACCTGCGGTGCTGCTTTTGGTAGTCTAAGAATGTCCAACTGCCTACCTGCTTCATCGAGCCGTCTCAACACCAACTCGATCCAGTAAACCCCATCACAGCTGTGCCTCGACTTCCCAATTGCCACAACGGTAACACCCAACTCGTCACATCCCAAGCACCTACTCAACATAAAAGAATCAGTGTCTTGACCATACTTGAAAGCTGAATCGATCCACTGGAACCCCTCAACTCACCTGGCTAAAACTCTGATTCAACCCAGTGGAAGCATTGTTTTTGCTGACTAGACTGCCAGTTTAACCGGTTGGGAGCCACCCATCTTGAAAGCTGACTCGATCCACTGGAAGCCATCAACTCAACCGGCTCAAACTCTGATTCAACCCAGCGTAAGCATCGGTTTAGCTGACTAGACTGCCGGGTTAACCGGTTGGGAGCCGCTCATCTTGAAAGCTGACTCGATCCACTGGAATCCATCAACTCATCCGGCTCAAACTCTGATTCAACCCAGAGGAAGCATCGTCTTAGCTGACTAGACTGCCGGGTTAATCGGCTGGGAGCCACCCAACTTGAAAGCTGACTCGATCCACTGGAATCCATCAACTCACCCGGCTCAAACTCTGATTCAACCCAGCGTAAGCATCGGCTTAGCTGACTAGACTGCCGGGTTAACCGGTTGGGAGCCACCCATCTTGAAAGCTGACTCGATCCACTGGAATCCATCAACTCACCCGGCTCAAACTTTGATTCAACCCAGAGGAAGCATCGACTTAGCTGACTAGACTGCCGGGTTAACCGGCTGGGAGCCACCCATCTTGAAAGCTGACTCGATCCACTGGAATCCATCAACTCACCCAGCTCAAACTCTGATTCAACCCAGAGGAAGCATCGTCTGAGCTGACTAGACTGCCGGGTTGCCCGGTTGGGAGCCACCCAACTTCAAAGCTGATTTGATCCACAGAGAACCTCTTTTCAGTGCCTGCTCGATGATGACTCAACAATGAAACAGTGCTACTTGACTGTCCTGGCAATGTTTCGACTGTAGAAAGTGCCATGAAGCAGGACTTCAACCTGTTGAGAACGCAAGAAAAGCAGTACATTTATTTGTGGTGGTCCTGTCGACCAGGTCTTCTTTAAGGGCCCCTGTGACTTATAAGACTGCATGCTTTGCTTTTTCAAGACACTTCAAATCAACTGCCTGCACGCCTGTCTTCCCCCAGAGTTCAACTGCTCTTAAAGCCTGCATTCTCTGGGTTTTCTTTACAGGACTGAGTCGTTAGTGTTTTTCATTAGTTGCTTGCATAGTTCGTTTTCTTAAAGTTTCTATTTTCATTGAGCCTCGGTCGGATAGTCTTTTATTTTGTAAGAACTATATTTGTGTTCATCTCTACCACCTCACACCCCTCCTGAAAGGATGAGCCTGCCCTCTGCAGATGCCAACTGAGGCGAAGGAGGTATACCTGCGGTGCTGTGTCTTTGTTTACTTGTTACTGGGTTCACTGCTGCTTTAGTAGTAGTGTGAGGCTGAGTAGGCGGTTTAGCCACAACTCATACCTGTACTCCTGCAGAGCAGTAATCGTATAACCACACTGCCCAGCAGCAGAAGAGCTGGAATCAACCTGTTCAATGTCACGATAATGAAGCTAGAAAGAGGACTCTCAGTCCAATGCTGACTCAGCACGGGTCTGCAAGTGAGGGTCTTGCTACATTCATTGCAAACTTGTCTACTCCCAGACAGGGGCCTGCACGGGCTTGAAAGCTTCTCTGTCAGCTTAGAACTAATAGTGAAACTTGTGAAATACTTTTTAAGGCTGCGAAATTGGAGAATGTTGCCATTTCCAAACTCTAAAGTTGAGAATGCGTCACTTTTCATAGCTCAGGTGCAACTTGCTTGTCTTGGAAGCAAAACCACGCAGAAACCGGCTTCGAATCCCGTCCAGGCACTTAGAGACTGGTCTCCGGTATTAAGCGTGTTATGAAAGATTAATTCCACACACAGGGCCTCGTTACACGGCAGGCGGTAACCATGGCGCTATTAGAGCCATGGTTGCCACCGGTATTTTACCGTGTCCGCCTTGGTGGATGGCAGAATTACCGCCCTACTCCAAGGTGAACGGGGGCGGTAATTCCCCATTCACCAAGGCCCTTCCCCACTCCCATTTTTGCCCCCATAGGGCATAATGGGAATGGGGAAGGCGCTAATTACGGTACTGCAAATTGCGGTACCGTAATTAGCACCGAGTTCCCTTTGCGGCACCCTACTTTAACGGCTGGTAAAACCAGCCGTTAATGTCGGGTCCCGCAAAGGGAACTCGTAGTAAGGTGGTAAGGGTTTGCCAGTACGGGTGCCCTTACCGGTACCGGTAAACCCTTACCGCCTAACGTGTAATGAGGCCCACACTCTTTTCACATTCCATGGAATCTTGCTCGGGGCAGAAGGTTGTCTTTCCTGTGCTGATTTACCCCCTGCTCATCACAGCTACCTGTAACCTGCCAGGTGTGTCATGTATGTATAGCGCCACGCTGCATCCCTTCATACATGACATGCATTCATTCCTCTCCGGTCCCGTGCATAGCTGCCAGCTAATGCCCCTTCCCCCTACCCCCTCTAATGTTTGACAGCTTCACCTGCCTTGTTGGCCAGAGGCGCAGTGCATTCTGGGACATAGGCACCTATACATACATACAATGGGCAACACATAACTTAAAGGTCCGGGAGTGCAACGTGTTGACCTTTAGCTGCCGAAATTGTCACGCATGGCAGGGGCCGCTTGTGAGTAATTGCCCCACAATTTAAATAATTGAACACATGAACACATTTCAGGAATTGACGGAAGGGGAAAAGTGGACCGTCCCCTAAAAGCCAGCGTCAGTCACACATCGGGTTATTACAAGCCACGGAGTCTGAAAGACGCTAGGGCTGGGGCAGACGTGTCTCATGTGTGCCAGGCTTTGCCATGTCCCCGGAAGCCCTCCTTGGTATTCATATGATATCACGTGCTTCTAACATAGGACCTCCCCCTGCATGGCCCAAGTTCGAACCCAGTCACAGAGAGTCAGCCCTTCAACCTCCCCATGCGGCGCTACATGAAACATCGGCTAGTATTATTTATAGGTTTTAAAGTCCATTGGGCTGCCTCTGAACGCCCAGTCTTCTCACAGTCGGCCTGGGCCTTAATCCCTAATTAGAGAGCTTCTCCCAAACACAAGACGTGTGCACGAGAGTCGAGATAGCAAAGCCGGCCTGATTTAGGCGGTCGTTACGTTGGCGTCCCTCTGCCTGCCGTGGAACTGAAAAAATGTTCATTAAAGAGGGGTGTGCTCTTCAGAACAAGCCCCTTTCGGGCTGTGTATATCTTTCGAGTGTGCTTCTTAATTACTGCCAGCGCCAGTCTCACTGCTCCAAGGGGAAACTCCCTGATAAGGGCCTTTGACCTTTTACCACCCACCCCTCAAACCCTGCAGAAATAATATTGACCTTTTACACAGCACACATGGCAAGTGGGTGGCCAGGCCACTGAAAGACACCACAAATGGCTACACAAATCACGAAAGCACTCTACGATTGCAAAGAACACATACGAGCACCATAAAGTCAATATAGGCTAAAATCATCTAAAAAACAATTTAAAAGGTGCTTGTGATTAACCTCCAGAACGTGTTCCCAAACTTTGGATGTCTTCAAGACATGGGTTCTTAGTATCTCTCCACCCCCCTCTCCGAGCCACACGTCGTAACAAACAAGCAGCGGAGCAAACGATTTAGCATGTATAATGTGAAACACCACCGCGACGTCAGAGGATGTGAAGTCACAGCAAAGCAATGCCAGCCGCTTTCTGTGAACACACGCGGTAACTGGACTTCCTCGAGATTAGAGGCTGAAAGACTGACCCTTGGCAAGGGGCAGCGTGGGGGCACCTGTGAAATCTACCACTACTTTGAGGAAATTAAGGCACATTCCGAAGGAGCCTGTGTGATAGTCACTTGCTCGTAGTCATTATTCGACACAGGAATGCAGCTCTCTCTTATTGAGGATAAAATAAAAAAAAGAGGATAAAATAAAAAAAATGCAATACGACTGAGCAAATCACGTGTTTAAGAGCCTGGCACACAATCCCCATTGAAATGAAATACGCTGCTATTATTTGTGGTCTGTTTTTAAATGAAGGTAAATATTGGGGAACCGATTGGTGGCTGTTTTGGCTGTGAGGTGTGTGCTGCAGTATTTTGAGTTTGTGATGTTAATGTGCAGATAACAAGCGTGCCTCAAAAGAAACACTGACAGGGTGTACACAAATTCCTAAAGAGGGTGCGGTATCACCGATATGGTGTGCGCTTAGTCTCGTGTTCTCAAAAAACAGTGTGCACGCTGCGTTGCTAAATATATGGGGGCAATACCCTCAGCCTACCTTACTGAAACTAAACAGAAAAGTAATATACGCTTGCTGCAAATATATTTAATACGAACATTATTCCAGTCTCTAGTAATTCAAGCAAACACATACAAATGACGAAAGTTTGATACATGTGCAAATACAGTTATTTTATTCCCAAAGGACTGTTTTGGACTTCAAACAGTCTCGAAGTTACAGCCAGACTTCAAAGCAGTGATGAAATAAAATCCCAGACCTCAAAATAGTCTTGAAATTACAAATTGCAGCCAACACGTGTTTCGACACTCGGTCTTCCTCAAGGCCGTACACTGAACCATGTGCACATTGTATTTAACAGAACATCATATATATATATATATATATATATATATAAGAAATAAAAATGAAACATACATTATGTCGAAGCCAAAACTATTTCATTTTCATATATCAAAAGTACCAAGATCTGAAATGAGAGGTTGACAACGGGAAGCAGGATCAAGGTTCAAATTCGAGACAAGGACAACAAATTAGTATGTCCAAATAGACACAAATCTTAGGTTGAGCATATATTTGACCTATCAAACACAGAGGTGGAAAACAACCTTTGAAGAATAGCTCAAAGGAAAATAAAGTCTTTCCCCTTATTGCCAGGTACTTATCCGAAAAAATTGAATAAAGTTATGTTGAACGCGGGTGATCCAGAACCCAAAAATAGATACATAGTTTTTGTGAACAGAATCCCCTAACCCTCTCAGTAATGAAAGGCCATTGGTCCTTACCTCCTAATTCTGTTAATGCATGCACTGAGGATTAAAGTGAGCCTGCCCTGCTAGAGCCTGAGCCTGCCCTGCTAGAGAGGACTGCTCTCCCTCCTACCTGCTTCCTGAGTCTGTTTACCATTGCTGTACTGGTGGGTGGACCCACAGTACAAAAGAACATTTACGCCGCGGAGCGGCCGCGGAGTGGACGTAGAGTGACAGTCCTGCAGTCCTGGCAGGCCGGGCTGCCAGAGCCAGGGCTGTCATGGACTCCCCTTCCCTCCTCGAAGAAGATGGACGGTGCCTTCGCAGCGCTTGCCTCAGAGCCTCTACACCAACAAAAAAAACAATAACTCTGCAAGACATAACCAACATAAAGTTGGATCAGCCACCACGTCCAAAAACAAAAGGGAAGCCCAAGGCCACTAAACCGCTCAACGCACCCCAGACAAACATCATCCTCATCGAAAAGACTAACCTGGATCCATCTACCACTGTGACAAGGTGTTGCAGTGAAGATTCTGCGGACGCGGCGTCCGTGGAGCTTGTGCCCGAAATTCGGGCGTTCGCAGTCGGCGTCGACGCACCCGCCCCTGGCTCGCCGCCCCCCTGCATGCCAGCATCGCCTTCCGGAGGGGGGTCACTGCCGGCTAGGGCGGGGGAGGCGTCGCGGAGCCGGTCGCGTTCGCCGGCTGGAAGTGGCGAGGATGAAGCGGGAGAGGCGTCCGCGGGAGGCAGAGCCTCGGGCCCGTCCAACGCTCTGGGTCCCGGACTTCCGACCTCGGCTTCCCCTGAGTCGGCACCTGGGGAGGGGGAGCAGGGAGTTGCGGAGGGGGTGGGCGCACGGGCCCGGAGGTCACCGACAGCGACAACTCTGGACCACGAGCCCCGGAAAGGGGGAGCGTCGATGAGTTCTGTGGGGAGATTGCGATGGGAGGAGCACCTGCCATGCCACTGGCTTCCTTGCTGGTGGGAATGCAGCGACCAGAGTCAGCCCTGGAGACGGCTGTGGCTCCTCTCCTGGAAACCATCCGCAATGTGCAGGCTCAGATCCACGTGGAGCCGAGCACAGGAACTTTGCCATCCCTGGGGGAGTTGAGTCAAGAAACACATGAGGCCCTGACGACAAACGACAGGTAGCGCCAAAGACCTGTACAACCCCAAAAAGCAGGGAGTACTTACCACAGGACAAATGCAAAAGGCTTAATAAAGGGGCTATTGACCAAAGGAAAAGGTCTAGCCCGGAAAAAAAACATAAACACCAAAGGCAGTGCCACAAATCTGAGAGACTTTTTTAACCTCAAGCCAGCAATTACCATGCTAGAAGGGTCGAACTAACTGACCTTGAAATCCTAGAGGCTTTGAACGATTGTATGCCGGTATCTAAACAGAGACGGATTGAACACTTTACACCACAGGTTCCTCCAAATCCGGCAAAGGATGTCTTTGGCCCTGCTGAGCCGAACCAAGTGCAGTTGCCTTCCATCAGCAGAGCCCTAAATTCCCAAAAACTGACGGCTCATCAAACAGCGCCACCCACTGAGAATTCTCTGGACCTAGAGCCGGCTGAGGGGACAGAGTGCCCCACCACAGTACAAAAGACGGTGACCAAATCCCCTATTCTGAAGGAAAATGACCAGCCACTCTCTTCACTACTAGAGACTAAGGGCCTCATTACACGGATGGCGGAGAACCATGGCGCTATTAGCGCCATGGTTCATGCCGGTAAAATACCGGCACCGCCTAGGCGGAAAGGGGAATTACCGCCCCATTCCAAGGTTGGCGGGGCGGTAATTCCCCCTTCCACCATTGCCCTTCCCCATTCCCATTTTTGCCCCATAGGGCATAATGGGAATGGGGAAGGCGCTAATTATGGTACCGCAAATTGCGGTACCGTAATTAGCTCCCTGGGTCCCTTTGCGGGTTGGTTTTTAACGGCTGCAAAAAGCAGGCGTTAAATTCCCCAACCCGCAAAGGGACCTCGTAGTAAGGCGGTAAGGATTTACCGGTACCGGTAAAATACCGGTACCGGTAAACCCTTACCGCCATCCGTGTAATGAGGCCCTAAAACTCAAAAGTTAACAGAAACCTCAATGGCACTTGATGCTATTATTCCATTCCGGGAACCCAACCATTTGAAGTTGGCGATGAACTCAAAATCAACTACCAAAGACTTAATCACCACTATAGACCTAGATAAAACTCCTTCACTAATGCCAACACTTACTAACACTACGGAAAGGCCGTTTCTGGATCGAGAAAAGTGTGGCGGACAAACGGAGGGGCAAGAGGCAACGTCGGCACAAGGGGACAACAACGAAAATACACTTGTAGACATCGATAAAGATCCTCTGGCAAAATGCGCAAAACAAGTTGGAGCAAAACTCCAGCCTACAGACAAACAGCATACTATCACGTAGAAAAAAAAACAATCTCCAAACACCTAGTACTGACCAAGAGTTTTGTGACCACCCAAATGCGCACAAAGCATGCAGAAAAACAACAGATTTTAATAAACCACGCTGCCCGTTCCAAACAGGTTGCCCGTCTGACCGGCTCAACCCTTTGGAGAAAGGGAGAACATCTGAACCCACAGAGCAGAACCTGAGACCTCCCATGGCAAACAACTTGGACATGCCTGCAATAATATCGACAGTGACAATTGCTCTCTGCCCATTCATGAAATTGTATGAAGGGATAAGCGACACACTGAAAGACCACACGTCAATCCAAGCATCGTTACTGGCTAAATTGTCTTTTTTGGAAGCCTACATTATAGCGCAGGAAAACACCAAAGTAAGCGAAGCCCAAACAAGGGCTTTGGGTCCAGTGGGGACTGGGCTAGACCAGTACCCTAAAAGACCATCTAACAAAGAAGCTGGTACCCAAACAACACTCACGATTGATCTAACTGAGAGCTCTAATGCGCCGCCGAAAGCAGCAAAGGCCAATCCCAAAGGGGAGCCAAAGTCAGAGACGAGTAAAACCAACGTTAGAGCCAGTATTTGTGTTAAACAAAACGAATAAAGGGACGTCAAAAGAAAATGAAAAGCCGAGAAACAAGCTAGGGAAAAAAAACACCCTCGGTGGCACCAGCGGAAATAGCAATGACAATTGAAGTTGCGAGGACAAACAAGTCACCAAAGACAACAGAAGAATTCTTGCAGTCCGACGACTTGATAAACTTGAGTACTTACTCCGACGATGAAGTCCCGCAGAAAATAAGAGCTGAAAAAACAAGAAAGGAGTCAGTGACTGTAAGTCCCCGACATCTAGAAAACCAAAGCAAACCCAACAAAAAAGAAGAAAAAGTTCTCGAAGTCCCGGAAAAAAGAAGAGCTGAGAAGTCAAGAAAGGAGCCAATAACTTCAACTCTTCGACATATAGAAACCCTAAGTAAACCCAATAAAGAAGAGGAAAAAGCTCACAGAGCGGAGAGTGGACACGAAAACAATAGACACAGAAATCGAAAAGGGCCTACAAACTCTACAAAATCAGAAAACGACACGAGTACTCTGCGGAAGCAACACAAGAGGTCCGACAGATCGTCTTCCCCCCAGAGAGCAACTAAAAGACACAAAACATCGCCAGAGCAAAGCGAAACATCAGACGGTCCTTTTAAACTCCACTATGTTTCTAAAACGGCAAAGTACAACAAAGTACACATCAAAAAAGAGACCACAAGATGGATTATGAAACTAGAACAGATCGAGGGCAACAACGACGAAATTACGTTAAACCGCGGGTCAGTGCTCGCTTTGTTCAGTTACATTCTGTCATTACACCAAATAAGGTCTGAAGACTTAATAATTGTTGACCCACGTCACAAACAGGGAAAGGCACTGACCCACTTGTATATTGCTTCCAAGAACATCAAAAGTCAGCTGGAAAAAGACTCCAACAAACTGCTCAAAATGGAGTATGACCTCACAGAGTCAACGAGAGAGATCACTTCAAGGTTTCGGTGCAGCTCCGCCTCTACGTAAGCGTGCCCCGAGCCAGAAACGAGACACAGAGGCCACAAACCATTCTCAAGACCGAAGGGGGAAATCTAAGGACCACTTTAAGGAAACTATACACTACAGTCGAGCTGAAAACAGCCGATTGAAGAAATCTCCAGAGCGAGCGTCGGAAGAGCACTACCACAGGACACCGATGAGGAACAGAAAGTGCTGTGAAAGAGATCACTCAGCCTCAGAGAGAACCTCCATTAAGCCTCACCACGATTCACTGAGATGAAACACTCGTGGACGAGAAGTGAAACCAGCCAACACTGTGGCTTTCTCTAGCAAATCTCCGGCAAGAAACTTGTGGGCTTGGCTCCCTAAAATGCTACAAAAACAACACAAAAGTTAGCAATCCTTGATCCCGGAGTAAGCCGACCAACTGCAACGCGACACAAAGTCAGCTACAGGAGGACTAAAGCTTTGCTCCTGGAACACAAGAGGCCACGGTCACCTCACGGCACCTAGTGATGCAAAACGAACAGAATTTGACGTCCTCTGTCTCCAGGAGACCTGGCTAACAGAGTCGCCATCCCTTGACGGGTACGAAAACTTTCTGGCCCCCGCCAAAAAAGGCCCGCTGGGGCGTCCTTCATCGGGAATCTTGACAGCGATTCAACATAACTGTGGTCTGTCCCATGCAAAAGTGTTGAGAAGCAATCAATTTTTACTCATGATCAGTGCAAAGCTGGCCGAGTCTAATACAAATGAAGCAAAAAATGCAAAATTGACAATAGTCATAATGAACATTTACTGGAATCCATCCGCCGTTGAAGCCAGTAACTTTTTGAGATCGATTGAACAAGCCATTGACACGGCTACCGCCACGCATGCTGCTTCACACCTATTGCTGTGTGGTGACATCAACGCTTCTTGTGGCCAAGAAAAACATAAAGAACACTCAGCTCAAAAAGCTTCATCTACAGTCTCAAGAGGGATGGCATGGACAAAACTGATGTCATCTAGAGAACTACATAACATTAGCGAGGTCCTACCTAAAGAAACCTTTCTCCCCACATGGGAAAATGGTTCAGCCAGCGCAACGATTGACTATATTTACGTATCCGACAGCCTGGCCAGATTAATCACGGAATTCGGGATGACACAGACTAGCAAAAGCGATCATAACCTGTTGTATGTCACCTGGCCGACAAATCTGAGTCTAACTTCAAAGTCAACCACACTCTTGGAAGCAAACACCAGAGGAACAAAAATATAACTGTCACCCAAAGCAATAATCGACCTTAAACAAAAGTACTGTGCACAAAAATCCGGCACTCTAGTAAACGAGATTGACTACCTGCCATTCCTAGAGATCTACAAAAAGATGAAGGCACCTAAAAACAACGTAGAATCCAGGAAGCATGTGTACGACAAACTTTTGGTCGAAAAAAGGAAAGTTCTAAGAAAAGTGAAGAGGACAGCCCTAGCCCGAGGCCCCATAAAAACAAACAAGACAGTTATAGAGGCCACCAGGGTTTACAAATCATGGCTCAAACACCACCGGGCAACACTATACCAGCAAGACGCCGAGGAAATCCAAACTGCTATACGAGGGAACAAAAGCCGTGAATTCTGGTCGCTCTTAAATTCAACTACACCACAAGAGACATCAACCATAATCAACAATGTAGGAGAATCTGTCTGGGTGAACTTCTTCAGAACCCTCTTCGCCCCGCCAAAAACAACAAAGGCAACTAACAAGAACACTGAACCAGCACAATGGATCACTCTGGATGACCGCGAAGACATAAGCCGCCAGATCAGGTCACTCAAGAACTCCAGAGCTCCCGGCCCTGACGGGATCACTAACGTGGACCTAAAGACACACCCCAAAGAATGGACAGCGCTCCTGTGTGAAATTTTCCTCAGATGTGCCCAATCATAATCAATCATGCCATCATGGAAATCAGGGACGGTGGTCCCCATCTTTAAAAAAGGGAACAAGAGTGATCCGGCCAATTGCCTTGCTAGACTGCATAAGCAAAGTGTTTGGGTCCCTCCTTTTAAATGAATTTAAAGCGTGGGCAAAAACGGCGCCCTGCGAGGACCACTTACAATCAGGGTTTAAGAAAAACTTTGGTACATCGGCAAACATCCTGATAATGAACACCATGAAACATAAAGTGCTTGAGGGAGGTCCTAGGATCTTCATCGTCTTTGTGGATCTTACCCAGGCCTTTGACCGTATAGACAGGGTACTGCTATGGGACAAGCTTGAGGCATGGAACTGCCCTTCGTCTATCTTAGAGCCTATCAAAGCGCTGTACTCGGACACCAACATGAGGGTGCGCTTGGATCAACAAGGATCTTTATCCACTCTGATCACCACGCAAAGGGGTGTTAAACAAGGATGCCCTCTGGCTCCGGCACTGTTCTTGGCATTCCCTGGAGACATCAAAACATCTGAAGAAACCGTTCGTGGTTTTGCACCAAAAATCGGAAAATCGCATGTGGGAAGACTCTTGTACGCAGATGACGTGATATTCCTAGATTATACACCAATAGGACTGCAACGTCAGCTGAGCAACCTTCAGATATACATGGAAAGAAACAACCTGGAGATAAACGACAAGAAAACCAAACTTATGTCTTAGTCCAAAAACGCCAAAATCAACGCAAAAACGAAACTAGTGCTGAACAAGAACCAGACTGAAAATATGGCAGAATTTAAATATCTGGGCGTTATCCTGGACAACTCCAAAAATGAGATAGGAATGCAAAATCTCCTAAAAGACAAGGCAAGAAATCTCACGGCACAAGGCAAAGCCATTGATAGAAAATTTGGGCGATTTTCCCTGATCCCGGTGATCAATTTTTACAAAATGAAGGTAGTCCCAACCCTAGTTTACGGAGCAGACGCTATGCCCAACATTCCTTCATCGCTTTAGCCTGCCCTAGAGGAAACATTCTGGCAGGCTATCCTGGGGCTTCCAAAATGCGTGCCTATAGCTTGTATAAAACAAGAACTTAGTTTACTTTCCCTCGAGGGATCAGTAAGATGCAACTCGATAATGCTCTACCGCAAATGCCAACTTGCGGAAAATCCTTCAGTATACCATCTGATCCTACAAGAAATAAATGACCAAAATTGCAAGATGTTAAAAAGCTGGTCAAATCGGATCAAGGAAATCCTCCAAGAAGTTTCATTTGACGTAGAGACTCTCAATAATGTCCCAGTAAAAGTACTGAACAGAGTGAAGGAACTCGACTGGATTAAAACAGCTGAGAAAGCCGCCTCAAACAAGCTAACGAGACACTTGCCGGTGACCATTCGCAAATTGAACGAGCTTCAACCGTTCATCAAACAGTTCCCGTCCAAGCAAGCAAGGTCCCTGCTACTAAGAGCAAGATTTAACTTGTTACATACAAACGAGATCCTATTCATACGGGGGCGCGCAACAACTAATGCCTGCAGATTTTGTGGACAAACGGAAGTAACGGAAACTATCCGCCACTTGCTGCTGTCTTGTCCTGGAACTTTGAAGTTAAGATCACATTATCTGAGACATATTTTCTCGAACTTCGTGCTGCAGGGTGAAGCACCCCATGGCTGTTGGCAGCCTACAACATCTTACGCAGCTTACAAGAAACCTTTCAGGCCTCAACAGACTTAGTGGCGTCTTGTACCTCACCAACTTCCTTACCACAATAAACAAACTGCTCTGCTGACAGCTCCATAGAGACTCAAGAAAGGAAGATAGACAAATACAGATAAACAGAAAATCACCCTTTGTAAAAAATCTTAAAGATTAAAATCCCAAAAAAAAAAAATAATAATTAAAGATAGGATTCCTGCTTCATATATAGCTGCAACAAAGCAGGTATTCTAAGATTAATGATTTGCAGGGTTTAGGGAGAGAAAAGGGAGAAACTGCCATGTGGGCAAAGCCTGTGGCGTATAGCTTGAAAATCCTCAACATTAAATCCTGTTCGGAACCTGCCCTGTTGAGAACGACGGTCGCGCTGCCGCACCATTTTGGATCAGTATTGATGTCCCTGTGTGTGAAAGTGTAACGCTGTGTGAAACAGAGACCACCGTTTTGGAGCGATAAAATAACACGGGGGCTACATATAACCGAGTATATTACTTCTGTTACTGACACGTCAAATTCTATGAAAACCTATAATAGATAACTCATTATTATGCTACAGCAAGATTGAGGATATATTGCCATGTTCATTCCCACAGTCTATAAACCACATTGGGATATGCAACGCTGTGTGAAACCTTGTCCGCCATTTTGGATTGATAAAATAACATGGGGACTGTGTATAACCCAGTACATGACTTCTGTTACTGATGGGCCAATTCATTTAAATCATTGAATAAATCACTCGTTATTAAGCTAGATCAAGATTGAGGATGTACTGCCATGTTCATTCACACATTCTGTAAACTATATCAGGATGTGCTCATTGCACACTAAGGGGCCCATTCATGGAATTATGTGCGCGGAAAATCGAGGATTTGCGTGGCATTCTGCGTGCAAAACCCTGTTCATCGATTCATGGAGCACTTTTTCCTAACTTATGTGGACTTCCGGCAGGCTCAGCACATCTCTGCGAGCAGTCGAGTGCCTTGTGCGAGACACCACGCAGAGCGTGATTGAGGCCTGCACAAAGGGCGGAGTAGGGGGCAGAACTCGGACGTCGAGGAAGAACAAGGGAAAAAATGGGCGTTACGAGGCATAGGCTGCGGACAGTCCATAGCACGCCCACAAATGCGCACGACAAAACGTATTCATGGATGTGAGAGCGCAACTGCCCGCCTGTGAAATGCCCACGCAAATCCCCCCATCTCTCCGCCACCCGAAAGCAGGCATAAGTACACTTGCGCATAGCAATTGCAGTGCGGAGGTGGGTTTGCATATCGAATTTAGGAGTGCTTGTACGCAGCCGGGGATCCGATCGGACCTAGGTGTGCGCATACTTGGTGTAGTGTGGAGCAGGAATGTTTAAGGGGTTCGCACACAGATTTTCAGAGTTTTACCTGAGTTACGATACATCGTACGCATGTTGTCGGGATTCTGGTAACAGTTACGGGGGACCACGCACAGGGTCCTCGAGATGCAGGTCCGCTTGCGGGGGACCCACTGCACTGTTTGAAGGGTGTGTGTATTCACACCCGGGGGAACGCACAAAGGTAACTGTGCTGGCTATTTTTAATTGGCGTGGGGGAGTGTCAGGGATGTCCCATCTGCGACTTGTGTATACGGTTACTTTGCGCTGAAAATTCCATGAATACGTAGGGCAGGCATTTTACATTCTGTGCACAGGCTCGCGCAGTGTCGTTCTCAGCGCACAGCCATTGCAGGATTAATGCGCTCTTTTCCATGAATCGGCCCCTTAGTATTTGGATTATATCCTTCAACATTTATATAATAATAGAGCTTGAAAACCCACCCAAAGAAATGGTGATCCCCAGACTTGGAGAAATAATATTTTGTCATATATATTTCGAATGATTGGTTGTCTCTGATGCTCACACATCCCAACTCTGTGTTCAATATATATATTATGGTTCTCTAATTGAAGGAATGCTCCGTGCAAATTCTACACATTGTAGTACTATAATTACATGAGTGCTAAAAGGATTTTAATTTGCAAAACAAACATTTAACAGTTCTATAGGAACGCAATCCAATAGAATATGAGTTTCAAATAGCGTTATACAAACTTTTCTTAAAACTGATAAAGAATGAGTCTATTTACACAAAAACATGCATCTCATGTTCTGTGTTTAGACCTACCCTGGTACATTGAAAGAGACATATCCATTTAGCTTCCATGTGTCTGAGAATCAGTGTGAGTTTGCCCCGACGTTTGCTGCATCTGGCTTGTTTGAAGCCAATACATTTAATGTTTCCCTTGTTTTCCATTGGCGACACTGTTTCCAATGCTGGGCCAATGGAAGACCTGAATCTTGGCTACTCAAACTGGCCAGATCTTCTCGAATGCAAATCCTGAGCTGTCTGATAGTGCTACCAATGTAGATCTTGTTGCCAATGCAGATAATAGCATATCGAATGCAGACAACTTCAGGATTTTTGCTGAATCTATTTTAAGTAGCAATAATCAAACATCTAACAAAGTGAATCCAGTTTTAACTAAAAGAGTGTTGATCCAGGAATTGACATGATGCACAGTTATAAACTGTATAAAAGCTTTTCAAAGGGGACAAAGCACTGGGATCTCTCCCATTGTATGTACAAAACATGTCCCAATTCCTAGTGTGCTTCAGATTAAATGTATTACCGACAAGAGAAATCCTCTCTATTCACTTAAAAAGCACCATGATTTTGAATTCTTGTGGTTTATGCAGTATCAAGAGAATTTTGTATTTTGTATTTTTTATTTATATGTGTTTGATGGCCTAAATGAATATGGCTTAACCCAATTCTTCAGTTTACATAAAAGAGTATAAAAATATAACAATCACTTAATACAAACACTCAAAATAAAAATTGTATCTCCAATTAATAGCAGAATACAATATTTATACAAATTCATTTTTCGAATAAAAGAGTATAGAGCAAGCAATATGGTTCTTGAGTAGTGCTCCAAATGAACATTTTCCCAAAGTGATTCCCTAAGGGGGTCATTATGAGTAATCCGGTCGGGAAGAAATGCCTTTTTTCCAGACCAAATTACTCCGAATCTGGTGTTGGGGCAGTGAACTACCGGGATAACCGAGGAAAGGTGTTGCAACCAACAAAGCTCTCCCCTTATTGAATTTCAAGATGGATTGTTTTTGAAGGTAATATAATGCTCAAATTATAGCAACGTGGCTGTCAGCATGAGTAGTTCCCAAATCTTTGTGTGGCTGCTACACAAATATTAAATGCAAAAAATATATAGAAATGAGAAAAGGTTTACTCAAATGCGCCAACTCGAAGTTTAAAGTGTATGTTGGTGAGTCAAATGAACTTACAGTAAACATATTAAGGTTAGGTTCTTGTTTAAAAAAGAAAAAAAACTTGATTCCTTATAGATAGTACTTTCAAAAATTCGTTAATTTAGTTGGTAGTTATAGAAACAAGCAAAATATGTCTACCCTGGTGTTGTCATCACACCTAGTGGCTTTCAAGTTGGTTCACATTCTTTTATTTGGATAATACTTTCTAGAATTCATAGTTCTGCCAACCTGCCAGGAGATCAGGCCCCACAGGCGGAAAAATCACTGAAGCCATTCCCATTCCATGGAGTCCTGCAGGACCATACCATACCTTACCTCTAAGCTCTCCTGCGCCTGTAACTTATTTTGCACGTCCAACCTCTTCTGCACCTCTAAGCTCTCCTGCACCTGTAACTTGTCCTGAACTTCCAACCTCTTGTGCACCTCTAAGCTCTCCTGCACCTGTAACTTGCCCTGCATGTCTAACCTCTTGTGCACCTTTAAGCTCTCCTGCACCTCAAACCTGCTCTGCACTTCTAACCTTGTGTGCACCTCTAAGCTCTCCTGCACCTGTAACCTGTCCTGAACTTCCAACCACTTGTGCACCTCTAAGCTCTCCTGTAACCTTTACTGAACTTCCAACCTCTTGTGTACCTTTAAGTTCACCTGCACCTGTAACCTGTTCTGAACTTCCAGCCTCGTGTGCACCTCTAAGCTTTCATGCCCCTGTAACCTGTTCTGCACGTCCAACCTCTTGTGCACCTCGAAGCTCCTGCACCTGTAACCTGTCCTGAACTTCCAACCTCTTGTGTACCTCTAAGCTCTCATGTAACCTTTCCTGAACTTCCAACCTCTTGTGTACCTTTAAGTTCACCTGCACCTGTAACCTGTTCTGAACTTCCAGCCTCGTGTGCACCTCTAAGCTTTCATGCCCCTGTAACCTGTTCTGCACGTCCAACCTCTTGTGCACCTCGAAGCTCCTGCACCTGTAACCTGTCCTGAACCTCCAACCTTGTGTGCACCTCTAAGCTCTCCTGCACCTGTAACCTGTTCTGAACGTCCAACCTCTTGTGCACCTTTAGGTTCTCCTGCACCTGTAACCTGTTCTGAACTTCCACCCTCTTGTGCACCACTAAGCTCTCCTGCACCTGTAACCTGTCCTGAACTTCCAACCTTGTGTGCACCTCTAAGCTCTCCTGCACCTGTAACCTATTCTGAAGTTCCAACTTCTTGTGCACCTTTAAGCTCTCCTGCACCTGAAACCTGTTCTGCACGTCCAACCCTTTTTACACCTTTGAGCTCTCCTGCAACCGGTTCTGTACATCTAACCTCGTGTGCACCTTTAAGCTCTCCTGTAGTCCAACCTCTTCTCCACCTCCAGCCTCTCCTGTGCTATCCTTCACATTGCATACCTTCTCTGGATTCTGGACCAGTCCTGGCTACCTCTTGTATTATAACTGGCTCTGTTTGCAGCCACACACGTATGTGCACCTGTGCATTATTATTACAGTGAGTATAGCTCTGTGCATAGTTCTTAATAAGTTCAGCTGTATGCAGTGTTAGGCTCTGCAAGTGTTTGAGCCACCTTCTTGATTAGGGGGCATATGCTGCACACATGAATAGTCATGATCGAGGCTAGAGCCTTGTGCAAATCCTAGCTCACCACGACCTGGCAGTTCCTTCATTGCCTGACAGTCTTGACAGTCCCACCTGCTCTGAGGACCTACAGGTGAGTTTTGGTTGAGCAAACCTCGATGTAGCATTATAATGAGCCAGGGATTGTGTAATCTGGTCTTCGGAGCTGGTGGCATGATAGTGTTGATCTCACCATGCAGGGTGCATTTAAAAGCCCCAAACAGAAGTCCCTTTTATCGGAACAGCAGTCATTTAAACACTGCAACCAAAAACGGCCTGGCTTTTATTTTCCCTGTCACATGAATGGTAGGCATTCAAAGATTGCAAGTAAAAATGGCCTGGCTTTTTCTTTTGTTTCATGTAAAGTTTGAGAACCACGGGGAAGGGGGCCTACCTGTCATTATCAATGGACAAGCTGCAACGTAATTCAGCCAAGAAGGAGGAATCAAAAAATCCAGTGACATGGAAATCAGGATTTTTAAACAGTAAAAGCAAAAACGGCCTGCACATGTGTTTGCAAATAAAAATGACTTTGAAACGTCACAGTGGAAAAAGATATCACTGCTCACAGAAAAATATCAGGAAAGCAAAACATGATGTGTGGGGTGACAAAAGCAAATGTATGCTATGTTTCACCCACAAAACTCCAGTGATAGTTGGAGAGACACTTACTTCAGGAAAAAACCTGTCCTGGCTGGGCGTAGGAACTTCACAATGAAAAGCCCCACTCCTGCTGGTGACGCCTTGCAATAGAATCTGCTGCTGCTGGTGGTGAAAGCCCACTGGTCCCCAGACTGGCTGGCACTGAAGGCTGTTAAAGCAGGGACTTCAAGCAAAAGTCATCCCTAGCTGAAGCATGACAAAAAGGTGTGAACCCTTGTTGACCCCATTTCAAAAGAGCCCACACTGACTTCAAGGAGACTTATAAAAAAACTCTAGTCACACGTGAGCCCAGGGAGACAGATGGCTGTGGGGGATGAAGCAGCCTCCCATTTGATGAACAGAGACACTCGCAATTGATTTAAAAGACTTTATTCATTTTAGGCATTTTGCGCAGCAATCAGACTGAGGATTGATTCCTTTTTTATACAATTTGTCATGCAATTTCCAGGTGGTTTTGGGGTATAAAATGCATCTACTTGTGACTCTGGGAACTGTAATCGCCAGTTAAACTAGTTTTCTGGCTGATCTGAACATATTACAAATGTGAGGGTAGTGAAAAGGTGGAAAATTAAATTAGGGAAATGCGTGATGACTTACATATTCATAACTGTTGTACATTTTATGAAAATGACAAAAATGTGACACCTGGACACGCTATATTGTACGGATTTAGTGGTTGGCTTATCTAATTCCCCATGATGAGCTCATACAGAATATATGTTTCATATGGCAGTTACTAGCACAATTATGAAGTTATTATACATAACTAGTTTTGCCAAACGTTGTAAGGAGAACAAAGGATGATGACAAATGGAAAAAGACATATGGTACTCCAAAATCCCTAAACCAAACCTGACTGGGGGCAGAGAGAAAGAGAGAAACTGTCCAATCCTCGCAACAGGGATTATTGAAGGGTACGTCCCCTAGATTGTAAAATTAGAGATGTCATTTCTGCTATATAAGGGGGACTGTACTAGGACTGAAGCCACACAAAAACCGGGGAGACAGGAGAAGGAGGACGGAGAGAAGGCTGCTGAAACTTACCATCTTTGAGAGTAGAGTGACCAGATCCCATGCCCTTTCTTTCCAGAGTGTCCTGAGATGTAGCTGGCTTTTCTGAATCTTAAACAAAGGCGTGCTATGAATGTAGCAATAACCCCAGCCCTAAATCACATAAACCCTTCATTCTTGTAGCAGTGCATCCAATATTTTCCCATTGAAAGGCCCAATTGCCTGTGCAGTTCAGCCATCTCCCCATAGACAAATCTCTTGTTTGCCTGTGTACGTTAGAACATCCCCATTGAAAAACCCTGCATTTGTCTGTGTAAATCGTTAGTATTTTTGTAAGTAAATCAATTTATTCACCCATTGAATTTCATAGGAAAAGATTGAAGTTTGAAACCACCAATCTTTTTCCCAGTGTTGTTGTAATTGTTATAGTCTTTTAAGTTTTGCCCAAAAGAATTAATCCCCTTGTGAGGTGAAAACCGAATTCGTCCCTTTGTTTCAATTAGGCCCTGCTAAGCGAATTTTCATTTGCCAGTGTCGTTCCTATTTGCATCTGTCCTATTAAACCCAAACCGTTGTTCCCATTGTGAGTAATCTATCTGCCGAAAGCCTACCTGTTAGCGGCCCGTCATTTTTACTAAAAAACGATTTTCCTATGTGCTTTTCTCATTGTTGCAAGCCTGTGTGTCATTTCCAGCCCCAGTAAAATTGGGGTGATTTCCATTTTCGTTTTTCTATATATTTCTTTTCATCCTTTAAAATGCATTTTTCCTAGAGTATTCCCCTTCCTCTATCCGATTCTGGGTGCGGATTGCTTCATTTTTCATTGCTCAGAGCTTGCCTGTCAGTTCACAGCCCCAGAAGGAACTAGGGTGATTTGCCTTTTTGTTTTTCTAAAAATGTCTTTTAAACTTGGAAAACCCTAGTTTATATATCTTACCCTACTATACCCTGATCACGGATTCTGAAATGCATTCCCTATTTATTGGACCCGGGATTCGACCCTGTATTTCTCTGCGTCAAGATGAGTGCGTTGCCCCTGACCTATACTACCAGTGAAATACTCAATACATTTTAATAAACATTGTGGTCAACGGCCCTGAACACTCTACATTGGCTACCAGTGGCAGAGAGAAAGGGGTTCCTGTAACTTCTGCACCCCATTGACTACTCATCATGCCATATCCAAGTACACCAGCACCTGGTATACTATTCCCCTCGACCCCCGAACAACTGCTGACCCTCCATATTTTACAAAAGAATTTAAAACCTAACTCTCCCCTGATCGATCCGTTTAATATATTTGGCCTGCCTTGTGGTTGTGGCTCTTAGTCATTTGGTCTATGATCTCTTTGGAGAGGGAACCACTGTACTCTAGATTAAGACAGTCCTGTTCAGAACTACCCTGGCGATTCTTAACCTCACACAGAATGGGACAGGATGACAACCTCACACAGAATGGGACAGGATGCAAATCGGAAATGGTCTCCTGTGGACTACAAGCCTACAGCAATACGCCTGGGGCAGCAAAGGAATCCACTAGCAATGTAACTGGCATCGATGTAGGGAGGCGGAAGGGATGCAATACACCGCCATCCCATCAAGGGCTGCTTATATGTACAGTTCCGAAGCGTGGCCACTTTAGGCTAATCTACGGTCATGAGATAATGAAGAAACCTTGAAAATGTACCCGAAAAATGACAATCAACTACAAAATGTTTAAGATTGTATATGCATGTGCTGGGATTTGAATAGCATGAGCCTAGCTGCGAAGCATCTGAGACGCTGTACAACACAGAGATACACAGATATGTGCAATTATATGGATACAGTTAGAATACGCTATTTGGGAATTCCTTGTGCGACAACAGCTTATGTCGCTAAGTCCCCAATTATACAGATACAGTTAGAAGGATAGAATATTAGGGAATTCCTTGTACAACAGCAGCTTGTGTCGCTAAGTTCCACTTAAATAGATACAGTTAGAAGAATAGACTTTTAGGGAATTCCTTGTGCGACAGAAGCTTGTGTCGCTAAGTTCCCAATTATATGGACACAGTTAGAAGGATAGAATTGTTAGGAAAGATTTCATAATTGTAGGTAATTTTCCTTCCATGTGGCAACCCCTAAACTTTTTGCTGTTGTTTTTCACCTTGTTCTTGACTTTGCCAGAGAAGTGCAGCCTTCTGCCGCACTCCTCTGGGCTTTCGCTCCTTTCTTACGGGGAAACTGACATGCCCTTAAGACAGTCAGTACCGGGGAACGCTGTTTCCCGTAGTTTCCTTTATCATGTTGCGGCTTTCGCGCAACATGACACAAGAGGGCACTGTAAGCTAAATTACAGCTCTCTTGGGTCTCTAGCCTTCTACGGGCCCTAGATACTCTTTTAGGATGGTATTTGATCGGTGCAAGTCATTCAGGGACTGGAATGGTGGCAGCGATCGTTTTGTTTATTTTGAGCTCCTTTTGGCGTTCTGAGCACGTTTTTCGCACTGAACCCAAAATGGTGGCCTGGCTCCCAAAATGGCCAGACCACGAGGCTCCTTTGTCCGGTCCACTGACCGTCTTGCTCCCTTCACCTTCCCCAGGTCAGGCGACCCGGGGCCTTCCTTATTTGGGCATGTACTTTCCCGCGAAACCTGGTTGCTTTCGCGGGCTTCTACATGTCGTTTGTGTGCCTCCAGGGTGTGGGCTGGGATGTCTGGTCCCAATACACATCCTGGGTGCCAGAGAGTCTAGGGTGGTGTGAATGCCTGGGACCACCGTGGTCCGTGATTGGTCCACGTATGGTGTGTGTGTTGATGAGCGGATCTCCCATTGGCTCCCCTCCGTTTTGGCGCGAAGGGAACCATGGATAAGAGGAGGCTGGAAACACCACTACCATGTCGATCTCCTGAGTTCTCACGAACGAAGGAATACAGGAGCCAAGTATCCTGCAACCACGAGGCTGGACCGAGGAATCGCTGGTGACCCGCTGAACGACTCCTCCTTTGCACTGCTGTCGTCCTGTGAAACCCTTTCCTCCTTTGATCGAACCAGAAGGCCTGTACTGGTGCTTCGACCTTTGGAATAGCAGGAACAGCTATTCCCGGCGACTTCATCATCTCCTGCCAAGTAAGCCTTCGGAAGTGTCTCTGGGCCATCCAGTTGACTGACCAGCTTACAAGGGAGTCCTGCTCTGTAACCGCCGCCAGGTTGTGTTGTATCTGGAGTCCTTGTCACTCTCCCACGCTTCATGCACTTGGCGTTCCCAGGTCTGAAGGGAGGAGTGTACATTTGGCTCAGATACACACGGCCGCTCCGTTGTCCTGCTGCGGCAACAAACTGTGCAGGTTTCTTCGATTGGGACGTCTTTTTGCTCTACACGACGACGAGGCATTCCCGACTCTTCTGAACCTGCCAGCTGCTGAAAACTAACGTGGAGAAGCCTGGGTCTGCTTGCTTCGGGGACCGGTGAGTAGTATAGCTAGGATCTGGTCGCCCTCCTGCAGTAGCCCATCGCTTTTCCCCGCTGTGTAAAAACAGCCCCCTTTTGTCCGTACTCGCGCTCTGCTTCTGCTCGCTGTGGAGGCTGCGCTTGAGTCGCGGAGCCTGTTCTTCTTCTTTGTGCACTATACTGAACTGCCTGACTTCCTCCGAAGAGCTTCTCCTTTTGCCCGTTGGCACCGGCGTGTGCAGGTACTTTGAGCACAAGGCTCCACTCTTCGCAGGGCTCGGACTTCCATCTAGTTAGGTGCCTCTGAAGGCGAACTGAGTCTAAAGCATTATCGCACTGCCTGTTTTCCTTCCCTTTCAGGTGGACTACACATTTCGTGCTTATAACGCTTGCGACTGTCGTATTTGTATATATATTGTGTTGATATGGTATGTGTTGGTTTAATATTGTGATATTGTGATTTTCTCGCTACGGTCATTATTTTAAAGGCCTTAAAATAAATGTGTATCTAGTTTTGATATAACAACTGTTTGGAGTAGTTTGTAAGAGCTCTTGCTTTGTGTGCTCACTGTGGGCTTTCAGTCACCCTCACCCCTCTAGAGACCTAGTCTTGACCGCCGCGATCGCTACCTTGATTGGTCTGGCTTGTCCAGAGGTTACCCTGTTCCAAGTAATTAGGTTGGCCTTCTGAACTTCTGCGCCACCAGGACAGAGTTCAGAAATCCGTCTTAACAAATTGGTGTACAGCGGTGGGATACGACTGAAGGTATCCAGTGTTGCGCTCGAGCTAAGGCATTGCAGGTTATTCCAACCAGTACACGTAGTGAATTGTTGTAGTATAACTTTAAAAAGGCCATAGTCCTATCAAACAGTATGGAAACAAGTACATTGTTAACTTTAAATGCTTCTAAATCAGAAACACTAAAAAAGATGTGTGCGGAGAGAGGTGTTTCCTCTCAAGGCACAAAATTGGAAATGATCCAAAGAATCGTGGCGTGGCAAGAAGCGCAGCTTGACGCTATAACTTCTGAGGACAGTGCGGAAGGTGGTGGGGCTGCTCTCACTGGTAGAACCGACGGTTCTGCCGCCGCACTGATCCACCGCGACCACGAGGACAGGGAGGACGAGATGTCTAATGTTTCCTCTGCCAGTGCTGATGGGGAGGCTATGCTTGAATTCAAGAAGCAAGAGCTGCGGTTTAGGCAGAAGGAGCTTGAATTCAGCATAACCAAACTAAGAATCGAACAGGCAGAAAAACAAAAAGACAGGGATCACCAGTTGGAACTGGCCAAGCTTCAGGTTGCAAATGGGTCCAAGGGTCCTGGACATGGGTCTGGGGCCTCCTCTCATCCACGGTTTCCGAAAGATCTGCTCAGTGTGTATGAAGAAAGGAATGACATTATGGACTGGCTGAATGCGTTTGAGTATGCATGCGAGGTTCAAGAAGTTGACAAGGCTGATAAGATTGCGTGGTTGCTCAGTAGACTGCCCCATTCTGGCTGTAGTGCCATTATGGAAATGTCGAAGGCTGAGCGGGCTGATTTCGCAATGTTAAAGCAAACTCTCATTTTAAAGTTTGGGAAGACTCCGGCCCAATATTTAAAGCGTTTTCGAGAGTATAAGAAAAAGGAAGGTGGTACTTGGGTATCTTATGTCGCTGAATCCTTGAAAAACTTAACTGGCTGGGTCGAAGGTTATAAGGTTTCTACCTTCGAAGGCATGATAAATCTTGTCATGCTGGAACACATTTTTGCTTCTTCTTCCCCGGAGCTTAAGCAGCATTTGGCCGATTCGAAGGAGATAGATCCTAAGAAGCTGGCCATTGCAGCAGACTTATGGGTGTCACATCGAGTGTCCCATAAGGACAAAACTCATCCTGGTAAGCAGGAGGGTGGGGAATCTGCTAAATCTTCTTCCCATAAGGGCCACAAAAAGAAAAACAAGGGTAAGACACAAGAGAACTCACAGGGTAGTGGAGGTTCGCCTCCGAAACAGAACTCGGGTTACAATAAGCCTCCCTACGTAAACAGACCCACTGGGGCTTGTTTTTCTTGTGGAGCAACTGACCACGTGAAGGGGGATCCCCGTTGTAAGGTTAGACCTTTGGGGGTCCACTCCGCTAATCTGGCCTTCTCCTCCTACGAGGAAGAAGCATCCTTCTCCTCAGACTCATTTCCCAGCGGAATAGAGGCTGAGGTAGTTTTAGTGTCCCTGGGTTCCTGGGAGCCTAAAGTCGCAGAGGCGTATGCTAGGATTCCGGATAATACCAAGCACTACTTTAAAGACAGTGTGCTGATCAATGGAGTGGATACTCCACCTCTTAGGGATAGTGGGTGCAGTCGCACTGTAGTGGATTCTACCTTGGTAGACTCAGAGGAAGTTGCCAGAGCTACTCTGATGCCCACTAAGTTGGCTGACGGCCCCCTCCGTATGTTTCCCGTAATACCTGTAAATCTTACTTTAAATGGTACAGCAGTCAGGATTCCAGTGAGCATTCAGAGAAACGTCCCGGGAAAGGTCTTGTTGGGTAATGATCTCAGAGCTTTAGGGCTCGTAGGAGACACTGCCGAAAGACCCTACACACGGTCTCAAGCACGGGCAGCATTGGCCAAGTCTAATACGCCGCCCCAGCCAAAGGGGAAACCCAAGGCGAAAGGAGTCGACAAGTCAAGACGAGGGAAAGAGAATATTCCCCCGAGCTCGCCTACCACTGCGGTGGAGGAAGTTGGTTGATCGCCCGGACCTGACGAGGAGGTGGCGATGCCTGAAGTATTCGACCCCAACGATCATCCTGAACTAAAAGACTTGTTAGTTGAAGGAGGTCCTTATAGGGACGAATTCAGTAAAGGCCAACGTGAGTGCCCATCTCTGGAAGGCCTAAGGAGACAGGCCTGCTCCCAGCTTGAGGGTGAACCTCCTGGGAAGCATAGGATTTATTGGGAAGGTGGACTCCTGTATAGTGAGCCCACAGAGTCTACAGAAGGAGACCATAGGAGGTTGGTGGTTCCCCTTGCTGTTAGGCCCTTCCTCCTGCAGTTGGCGCATGAAGTTCCCCTTGCTGGTCACCTTGGTATGAAGAGGACCAAGCAAAGGTTATCCATGCACTTCTACTGGCCCAAGATGGGGGTGCAAGTAGAAAGTCACTGCAGGAGTTGTGCCTCCTGCCAGTTGTCTGGTAAGGTTGGCGCGACAATCCAAGCTCCATTGGTACCGCTCCCAGTTGTGGGGGTACCATTTGAAAGGGTAGGGATCGACATCGTTGGTCCCCTTGACCCGCAAACATCCTCGGGCAATAGGTTTATCCTGGTGCTGGTCGACCATGCAACCAGGTATCCTGAGGCCATCCCATTGAAAACTGTAACTGCCAAGTCAGTTGCAAAAGCTTTACTCGGCATATTTACTAGGGTTGGCTTCCCTAAAGAAGTTGTGTCAGATCGTGGCAGCAACTTTATGTCGAAGTATATGCAGGCTATGTGGAAAGAATGTGGGGTCACCTACAAGTTCTCTTCTGCATACCACCCCCAGACCAATGGTCTGGTGGAACGTTTCAACAGAACGTTAAAGAGCATGATTGGGGCTCTGGAGGAGCCCCAGAGAAGAAAATGGGATCTTCTTTTACCATGCTTACTGTTTGCCTACCGAGAGGTACCACAGGAGGGTGTTGGCTTCAGCCCCTTCGAGCTTCTGTTCGGTCATCCCGTACGGGGACCCTTAGCCATCGTCAAAGAGGGATGGGAGATGCCCACTCCCCCTGTTACTACCAATGTAGTTGATTATGTGCTAGGGCTCAGAAAACGGATGGTACTTCTGATGGGCTTGGCTAGTGATAAATTGAAGGCAGGGCAAGCGCTGGTGAAACATTGGTACGACCAGAAAGCTTCCCTCATCAACTTTACACCTGGTCAGCAAGTCCTGATCATGAATCCTATAAGGCCTCGAGCTTTACAGGACAAATGGTCAGGCCCTTACACAGTGGTGGAGCCCCTGGGTGAGGTTAACTATTTAGTGGACCTTGGAAGGCCTGGACAGGCTCCAAAAGTGTTCCACGTGAATAGGCTGAAGGCTTTCGTCCCAAGAGTTGAAATCGCAGCACTGCTACTGGCGTCAGACATTGAGGAAGAAGAGTCAGAACCTCTCCCCGACCTGTTCCAAAGCGGTCCATCAGATAGCTCCATTGAGGGTGTCCGAGTGGCCCCTCACCTGACTTCTGATCAGCAGGCTGAGGTGAAAAGTTTGCTTAGGCAGTTTTCCCCCCTGTTTTCACAGTCCCCTGGTTTGACACCTTGGTGCAAACATAACATTGACACAGGAGACAGTGTACCTACCAAAAGTAGGGGATACAGGATGTCAGATAAAGTACGGTCTTATATTAAGACTGAGGTCAACAAGATGTTAGACCTTGGGGGGATTGAACCCTCCAGTAGTCCTTGGTCCAGCCCAGTGGTGTTGGTTCCAAAAGCAGGCACTTCTGAATTGAGGTTCTGCGTGGATTACAGGGCTCTGAATGCTGTCACCAAGACAGATGCCCACCCCTTGCCTCGAACAGATGAGCTGGTGGATACTTTGGGTGCCTCCAAGTTCCTCAGCACGTTTGACCTCACTGCTGGCTATTGGCAAATAGCTTTAGCAGAACATGCCAGGGAGAAGACAGCATTTTCTACGCCAGACGGCCTTTACCAATTCCGGGTAATGCCGTTCGGGTTGAAGAATGCACCTGCCACTTTCCAGAGGCTTGTGAATCATGTGTTGAATGGGTTGGGCGAATTCTGTCTTGCATATCTGGACGATATAGCAGTTTTCAGTGCCACCTGGGAAGACCATGTGAAACACCTCGGGATTGTGCTCCAGGCTCTTCAGAAAGCCCTCTTGACCATAAAGGCTAGGAAATGCCAGATTGGACAAGGCTCAGTGGTTTACCTTGGACATGAAGTAGGTGGAGGGAGGATACAGCCTCTACCCAGTAAAGTACAAGCAGTACAAGACTGGCCTACCCCCACTACGCAAACCCAAGTGAGAGCCTTTTTAGGACTCACGGGGTATTACCGCAATTTTGTGGCAGACTATGGTACCATAGCTGCTCCTCTGACTGCCCTCACAACTCCGAAGAAACCCAAGAAGGTAACTTGGACCGACGAGTGTGAGAAGGCCTTCAATGGCTTAAATGACTCCTTGTGCCAGGCCCCTGTCCTAAGGGCCCCTGATTATCAAAGACCTTTTATCGTGCAGACGGATGCCTCTGACACTGGGATAGGAGCTGTACTATCACAAGTAGATGAGAAGGGTAAGGAACACCCTATCGGATTTATTAGTCGCCAGCTTAAGGACAGAGAGCTCAGATGGTCCACGGTAGAGAAAGAATGTTTCTCTGTTGTGTGGGCCCTAAGGAAGCTGAGGCCCTACCTCTATGGGACCCACTTCACTGTGCAGACTGACCATAAGCCGTTAAAGTGGCTAATGAACATGAAGGGGGAGAATCCAAAGTTGCTTAGGTGGTCCATAAGTCTACAAGGCTTCGACTTCACTATTGAGCATAGGCCAGGTGTCCAACATAGCAATGCTGATGGGTTGTCCAGAATGTTTAACCGACCTGAACAAGAGACTCATCCAGGGGTGCATTAGTTCCCCCTGTCCATAGTCTGGGAGGGGCGAGTGTTAGGAAAGATTTCATAATTGTAGGTAATTTTCCTTCCATGTGGCAACCCCTAAACTTTTTGCTGTTGTTTTTCACCTTGTTCTTGACTTTGCCAGAGAAGTGCAGCCTTCTGCCGCACTCCTCTGGGCTTTCGCTCCTTTCTTACGGGGAAACTGCCATGCCCTTATGACAGTCAGTACCGGGGAACGCTGTTTCCCGTAGTTTCCTTTATCATGTTGCGGCTTTCGCGCAACATGACACAAGAGGGCACTGTAAGCTAAGTTACAGCTCTCTTGGGTCTCTAGCCTTCTACGGGCCCTAGATACTCTTTTAGGATGGTATTTGATCGGTGCAAGTCATTCAGGGACTGGAATGGTGGCAGCGATCGTTTTGTTTATTTTGAGCTCCTTTTGGCGTTCTGAGCACGTTTTTCGCACTGAACCCAAAATGGTGGCCTGGCTCCCAAAATGGCCAGACCACGAGGCTCCTTTGTCCGGTCCACTGACCGTCTTGCTCCCTTCACCTTCCCCAGGTCAGGCGACCCGGGGCCTTCCTTATTTGGGCATGTACTTTCCCGCGAAACCTGGTTGCTTTCGCGGGCTTCTACATGTCGTTTGTGTGCCTCCAGGGTGTAGGCTGGTATGTCTGGTCCCAATACACATCCTGGGTGCCAGAGAGTCTAGGGTGGTGTGAATGCCTGGGACCACCGTGGTCCGTGATTGGTCCACGTATGGTGTGTGTGTTGATGAGCAGATCTCCCATTGGCTCCCGTCCGTTTTGGCGCGAAGGGAACCATGGATAAGAGGAGGCTGGAAACACCACTACCATGTCGATCTCCTGAGTTCTCACGAACGAAGGAATACAGGAGCCAAGTATCCTGCAACCACGAGGCTGGACCGAGGAATCGCTGGTGACCCGCTGAAGGACTCCTCCTTTGCACTGCTGTCGTCCTGTGAAACCCTTTCCTCCTTTGATCGAACCAGAAGGCCTGTACTGGTGCTTCGACCTTTGGAATAGCAGGAACAGCTATTCCCGGCGACTTCATCATCTCCTGCCAAGTAAGCCTTCGGAAGTGTCTCTGGGCCATCCAGTTGACTGCGAAGGGTTTAGATAGAGGCGCACACCTATAGTAAGTAAGATTAGTAAAGAGATTCGAGGATTATGTTGTATAAACTTTTAGGTGCGGGGGGGAAAACTGAGGTCATGGCACAAGACCCCGACAATAAACAGTAAACAGAAAGAGGATTCAACTTGGGAACCCTCCCGTCCCCTGCACACTTTCAAATGTTTGGATTAATCCAATACAGTTGTTTAAACTGCGTTATATGCATTGTACATACATTTGTTTCTAACACATATGGTCAGACACAGGAGTGTGAGATAAAAAAATATATATCTTTATAGTCAGGCTGTATTATTTTCAGCAAGAATTATAGTTCAGACAAAGATTATTTACAGTGCATAGAAACAGTATCAATAGATAAAGCTCAAATTGAAGAAAAATGGAGTCCAAATTGATTAGCGACGCGTTTCGAGGAAGTTCTCCTCTTCTTCATAAGGCCACACTTGGACTCTTAATGTAAAAGGAAAGCATAAATTCAGTAAAGAAAATTTTGTAAGCACAATGCATAGACTGTTCATGTCATATTAAATGTATACAGTTAAAAAATAAATGGCATTAATTGTATTTAGAACATTAATCTGTCCCTAAAAAATAGGGAATTGAAACAATGTAACATGTTCTAATATGCATTGTAATTCATGCAACATTATACGATTAACTAGGTTGCCCCTGCTCGAGAGAGGGGCTGAAGGTCTACTGAAGCATCTTTTCCTGCAAGATTAACTGTATAACGTCCATCATACTGTAATTTAGTAGAGTACTACCTCTAATGGGATCTATCACGTGGATGGTGAAATATAAGCTAAAGAAAATTAAATATGTAGGTAAAACAACACACAGATAATTCTTAGGTTATATCAATCTAATATGGAAGAAATACAAAAATCGTTACCTCTGTGAGTAGAAAGTGCCGGAAACAGAGAACCGGACGGAGCGGTGAAAATAGATAGACAGTCTTCGTACATCAGTTAGTTCCTTAAAACATGGCTAATTCCCAAAAAGATACCAGAAATCTAAAGAAAACAAAGCCTGATCAATGCCAAGCTCAATGTTCAAACGTAACAGTCATAGGTGTGAGATAAAAAAAATTGAGTAACATACCTAACCAAAATATGGAGGGCGGAAAATAATCAATACAGCGGCCCACATAAGGATGTAGAACTTAAGTTTCCCGCCGTCACTACAGAGGTGCCTCAGTATGTGGGAATTCTGTCATACGAATAGCCAAACTGAACAGGAATGAAGTCCTGATTAGTATAATATACCTAGCAATCTGATATGAAGTAATGGAAACATAATATGATGTTTAATCAAGGCAAAAAATGTAAAGAATTACCGTGGTAAGAATGTGCAAATGGCACAATTCTCAAAGCTGATGTGCAACTGATGTCAAGATTGTGTGGCCGGTCAACAGCTGAAGAATCCGGCAGTAATAGGTCAGTTAGAGTATCAACTAAAGAAAGTGTAAGGAAAACAGAAAAAAAAGAATCATGAGACTAAGGAACTATTTCCCTGGTCCCTAGATAGATAAATGCACATGCATTCACGCTTACCTGGAGCATAGGGGGGCAATCCTGAACAGAGTCTGTTCAGCCGAGTGGCTTGTTGTTCACAAACCATGGAGACTACATGTGACCATGGAGATAAATAGAGGACTGAAGTAATAGGTGAAGAAAAAGGACTAAGAAGTAAATGGGCCTCAAGGTCGGCCATCTTGGAACGAGGTTATATTGTAATGAAGGTGTAGATCTCTAGGCATTCAATGACAAGAAGTAACTTAAATCGGGAAGCGTAAAGGTGCGTAACTAAATAAATTAAAAGGAAAAAATTCATACAGTACAGAAACCTATTGTGCGATGTAAATCGGACATTACAAATACTAGTCCGCACATCGTAGAACGGGGAGAGGAAAGTTGAGAAAAATAGTGTACCATGTGAAATAGAGTCGAAATTAGCAATGACAAAGGGTCTTGAATCGAACGAAACGCTCGGATCTTAAAAGGGAAAAAAATAGCACGGAAAAAATGAATATAATGTTCAGATTATCTGGCTAAGGTCATATAATGACCATGTGTAACCTATCAGTTCAAAATAGGTGGATCACATGGATTCACATTATGCAGGAAGAGGGAAAAAAACCTTAAATCTCTCTCTCATTGCATGGACAACCTAGTGCAATATAGCAATCTCAATGGGGTAAATGCATTTATTTTACAAAAGATCAAAATTAAATGTGATAAGTATAACAGAATGACAAAAAATGAAAATTAAGAATAAGAACAATTTTTACACTGTGTTTACAGGCAATTATTTTTATGGCAACCATCTACTAGTCTCAACAAAGTAGTGCCTTAGATCACAGTCAGACACAGGAATAGCAATGTGACTCTCAATTTTATGTTGAAGATCAATCATTCCTTATTGTCAAATTCAAATCACAGAAAACAGTTCAATGTGAAATCTTCATTTAGACCCCAGGGCTGTAAAGAGCTTAACTTATCAATCCAATAAGCTTCTCTTTGTAGTAAGAGTGACTGATAGTCACCTCCTCTTGTAGGTCGTTTAACAACTTCTAGCACCTGGTATTTTAGTTGGGCAATTGTATGTTTTTGTATGTTGAAGTGGCGAGCTACCGGTGAGTATTGATTATTACATCTTATGTTCGACTTGTGTTCAGACAGTCTTGATTTAACAGGTCTTTTGGTCTGTCCTACATACACTTTGCCACAAGGGCACTTCAACATATATATGACACCTGATGTCAGACACGTAGAATAGTCTCTTAATTTGATTTTTTGACCATTCCTGGGGTGAGTCACTACATTACCTTTGATTGTGTTATTACAGTGTATACATCCTAAGCAGGGGAAGGTGCCTAGTTTTTTGGTAGCTAGGAGAAGTTGTTTCTCCTTTGGTACTCTTTCAGCTTTCACCAGCTTGTCTCTTATATTTTTACCCCTTTTAAAACACATCATTGGTGGTGTGGGGAACAATTCCAATAGAGTTTGATCATTATGAAGAATATTCCAATGTTTCTTTATACTTTTTGTGATCTGAAAACTCTGTCTTGAGAATTTTGATATGTATAAAAGTGGGGTGTCTTTAACCTCCGATTTAGGTTTCAGTAAATCTGTACGGGGGATCTCTGAAGCTCTGTCTTTGGCAATTTCCAAAATTTCTGGTGGATAGCCTCTGTTCTGAAATTTACTAACAAGATTTGTGCATTCCTTATCTAGAACTTCTGGGTCCGAAATTATTCTTTTCAGGCGTAATATTTGACTATATGGTAGACTTTGGAGCATCGCCCTCGGGTGGAAGCTGGAATAGTGAAGCAGATTGTTTACATCAGTCGGTTTGTGGTATATAGACGTAGCTATCTTATTGTTAACAATACTTAAGTTAACGTCAAGAAAATGTAAATAAGGGTTACCAATCTCAATAGTAAATTTAATCCTAGGATGCACTAAATTGAGGTATTCAAAAAATTGGTCCAAGTCATCTCGTGTGCCACACCAAATGCAGAAAATGTCATCAATAAACCTCTTCCAGGTTAAAATGTATGCTGCCCATGTGGGATGTTCCAGTACATGCTGACTTTCGAACTGAAACATAAAAGTATTAGCGTACACGGGCGCCATCGATGATCCCATCGAGGTACCCGATGTTTGTAAAAAGTATTTGCCCTGATGTCTAAAATAGCTATTGTAGAGGATTAAGTTTAGTAGCTCCAGAATGAATTGAGGATTACCTTTCACACCTGAATTGTTAAGTAACAACCATTCAACAGAATCTATACCTTCACTATGGGGTATTGAGGTATATAAGCTACATACGTCCAGGCTGAATAGTATGCAGTCTTCACTGATAGCTGAAAAGTCTTTAAGTCCATTAAGGAAGTCTGTTGTATCCTTTAGGTATGTGGATGATGCCTGTATAAGCGGTTGTAGTAATCTGTCAATGTAGACTGCCAGTGGGTCGAAGATACTTTCTGTCCCAGCAACAATCGGTCTGAGGGGTGGATTTTGTTTATCTTTGTGAATCTTAGGGAGCCCATAAAAGACTGGTGTAATCGGATGGGAATTAGTGAGATATTGATGTGTTTTATCATTAATCCATTCGTTTTCTTTGGCTTTTAACAGAGTATTGTTAATTAGTTCTCTGATTTCTGGTAGCGGGTCCCTATCTAGTATGGCATAGGTGTCTGTATCGCTAAGGAGTTCAATGCATCTTTTGACATAAAAGGATGTATCCATGATTACGATTGCTCCCCCTTTGTCAGCCGGTTTAATCGTAATGTCTTCACTTTTCGCCAATTTATCTATTAGATCTAGTTGGCGGTTTTTGATATTAATGGGTGTTTTTCTTCTATAGTCAATTCTGCTTAAATCTTGTAGGACACTCTTCTCAAATAAATTCAAAATTGAATTTTGTACCTGTGGGTCAAATGTACTCTTGGGACGTATTACCAGTAAATCACTTTCTGGTAGTCTAGATTCCTTTTCAGGTTGCGAGTCAAAGAAAATTTTAAGTCTTAATTTTCGCATCAATCTGTGTAGACAGATTTTTTCTTGAAATAATGAAGTATTACACGTAGGAACAAACGATAATCCTTTGTTCAAAATGTTAAGTTGTTCTATTGAAAGAATCTTGCTGGAGATATTCACCACTAGATTATTGTCCTTTATTTGTTTCTCTTTTTTGTTTGTGGCTTTCTTCCCTCTCCGGGTCTTTCTCTTATGCCTAAAAAAGCCCCCGTTGATGTATAAGGTTCAGCGTCTTTATTAGTTGGAGATGTGGACACCCCTGGTCTATTGGTGTCTTCTGTTTGTTCACGTTCACTAGTGCGGTCTGTGGAAGGCCTCTGGATGGGTTCACCAACACTGCTGTCGCTACTGTTACCTGAGTTTGCGAAGTTAGAGTCTTGTTGGTTATTACGATTAAAATTTCGCTGTCGGTAATATTCTTGCCAATTGTATACTATATCATTGAGATAGTCAAAGGTGTCTCTTTTAAATTTTCTCAATTTCCTCTGTTCAATTTCAGTCTTATAGTTTGCCAATTTCAGGTTGATATCCTCTAGTATCTCAGAGAGATCTTTTGCCGATTTAAATTTAGATATTTGGTCTTGGAGAGTTTTAATTTCAGAATCAATAGTTACAAGGGTTTTTGACAGCTCCTCAATAGTTAGTAGTATAAGGTCCAAAGAACACTTATTCAAGATCTGGTCCCATTTTTGTACAAATATCTTATTTTCACTACAAAGTGTTGGTCTTAGGTAAACCCTCAGACCTCTGGGAATTTTCTTAGCTTTATAATATTCCACTAGTGTGCTAGCATGTAATTTTTGGGAGATCTCACGTCTAATGAGTTTTTCTAGTTTCTGAATAGTTTTTTCGGGGTTGTCTTCACTTTGTAAAGTTTTTTCAGTATCTTTGATGAGACCTAAGATACGGGTTGCATCTTCTGCACTGAAAGCTAGTGTTGTGGCGTGCTTGTCGGTTAGCTCATTTATCCTTGAGAAGGACATTCTAAAGTTAAGTAGTTAGTTGAGTTAAATGTGGGTGCACCCTATGATTTGTGCCACACTAGATGACTAGTGAACAAAATAGCGAAGGGTTTAGATAGAGGCGCACACCTATAGTAAGTAAGATTAGTAAAGAGATTCGAGGATTATGTTGTATAAACTTTTAGGTGCGGGGGGGAAAACTGAGGTCATGGCACAAGACCCCGACAATAAACAGTAAACAGAAAGAGGATTCAACTTGGGAACCCTCCCGTCCCCTGCACACTTTCAAATGTTTGGATTAATCCAATACAGTTGTTTAAACTGCGTTATATGCATTGTACATACATTTGTTTCTAACACATATGGTCAGACACAGGAGTGTGAGATAAAAAAATATATATCTTTATAGTCAGGCTGTATTATTTTCAGCAAGAATTATAGTTCAGACAAAGATTATTTACAGTGCATAGAAACAGTATCAATAGATAAAGCTCAAATTGAAGAAAAATGGAGTCCAAATTGATTAGCGACGCGTTTCGAGGAAGTTCTCCTCTTCTTCATAAGGCCACACTTGGACTCTTAATGTAAAAGGAAAGCATAAATTCAGTAAAGAAAATTTTGTAAGCACAATGCATAGACTGTTCATGTCATATTAAATGTATACAGTTAAAAAATAAATGGCATTAATTGTATTTAGAACATTAATCTGTCCCTAAAAAATAGGGAATTGAAACAATGTAACATGTTCTAATATGCATTGTAATTCATGCAACATTATACGATTAACTAGGTTGCCCCTGCTCGAGAGAGGGGCTGAAGGTCTACTGAAGCATCTTTTCCTGCAAGATTAACTGTATAACGTCCATCATACTGTAATTTAGTAGAGTACTACCTCTAATGGGATCTATCACGTGGATGGTGAAATATAAGCTAAAGAAAATTAAATATGTAGGTAAAACAACACACAGATAATTCTTAGGTTATATCAATCTAATATGGAAGAAATACAAAAATCGTTACCTCTGTGAGTAGAAAGTGCCGGAAACAGAGAACCGGACGGAGCGGTGAAAATAGATAGACAGTCTTCGTACATCAGTTAGTTCCTTAAAACATGGCTAATTCCCAAAAAGATACCAGAAATCTAAAGAAAACAAAGCCTGATCAATGCCAAGCTCAATGTTCAAACGTAACAGTCATAGGTGTGAGATAAAAAAAATTGAGTAACATACCTAACCAAAATATGGAGGGCGGAAAATAATCAATACAGCGGCCCACATAAGGATGTAGAACTTAAGTTTCCCGCCGTCACTACAGAGGTGCCTCAGTATGTGGGAATTCTGTCATACGAATAGCCAAACTGAACAGGAATGAAGTCCTGATTAGTATAATATACCTAGCAATCTGATATGAAGTAATGGAAACATAATATGATGTTTAATCAAGGCAAAAAATGTAAAGAATTACCGTGGTAAGAATGTGCAAATGGCACAATTCTCAAAGCTGATGTGCAACTGATGTCAAGATTGTGTGGCCGGTCAACAGCTGAAGAATCCGGCAGTAATAGGTCAGTTAGAGTATCAACTAAAGAAAGTGTAAGGAAAACAGAAAAAAAAGAATCATGAGACTAAGGAACTATTTCCCTGGTCCCTAGATAGATAAATGCACATGCATTCACGCTTACCTGGAGCATAGGGGGGCAATCCTGAACAGAGTCTGTTCAGCCGAGTGGCTTGTTGTTCACAAACCATGGAGACTACATGTGACCATGGAGATAAATAGAGGACTGAAGTAATAGGTGAAGAAAAAGGACTAAGAAGTAAATGGGCCTCAAGGTCGGCCATCTTGGAACGAGGTTATATTGTAATGAAGGTGTAGATCTCTAGGCATTCAATGACAAGAAGTAACTTAAATCGGGAAGCGTAAAGGTGCGTAACTAAATAAATTAAAAGGAAAAAATTCATACAGTACAGAAACCTATTGTGCGATGTAAATCGGACATTACAAATACTAGTCCGCACATCGTAGAACGGGGAGAGGAAAGTTGAGAAAAATAGTGTACCATGTGAAATAGAGTCGAAATTAGCAATGACAAAGGGTCTTGAATCGAACGAAACGCTCGGATCTTAAAAGGGAAAAAAATAGCACGGAAAAAATGAATATAATGTTCAGATTATCTGGCTAAGGTCATATAATGACCATGTGTAACCTATCAGTTCAAAATAGGTGGATCACATGGATTCACATTATGCAGGAAGAGGGAAAAAAACCTTAAATCTCTCTCTCATTGCATGGACAACCTAGTGCAATATAGCAATCTCAATGGGGTAAATGCATTTATTTTACAAAAGATCAAAATTAAATGTGATAAGTATAACAGAATGACAAAAAATGAAAATTAAGAATAAGAACAATTTTTACACTGTGTTTACAGGCAATTATTTTTATGGCAACCATCTACTAGTCTCAACAAAGTAGTGCCTTAGATCACAGTCAGACACAGGAATAGCAATGTGACTCTCAATTTTATGTTGAAGATCAATCATTCCTTATTGTCAAATTCAAATCACAGAAAACAGTTCAATGTGAAATCTTCATTTAGACCCCAGGGCTGTAAAGAGCTTAACTTATCAATCCAATAAGCTTCTCTTTGTAGTAAGAGTGACTGATAGTCACCTCCTCTTGTAGGTCGTTTAACAACTTCTAGCACCTGGTATTTTAGTTGGGCAATTGTATGTTTTTGTATGTTGAAGTGGCGAGCTACCGGTGAGTATTGATTATTACATCTTATGTTCGACTTGTGTTCAGACAGTCTTGATTTAACAGGTCTTTTGGTCTGTCCTACATACACTTTGCCACAAGGGCACTTCAACATATATATGACACCTGATGTCAGACACGTAGAATAGTCTCTTAATTTGATTTTTTGACCATTCCTGGGGTGAGTCACTACATTACCTTTGATTGTGTTATTACAGTGTATACATCCTAAGCAGGGGAAGGTGCCTAGTTTTTTGGTAGCTAGGAGAAGTTGTTTCTCCTTTGGTACTCTTTCAGCTTTCACCAGCTTGTCTCTTATATTTTTACCCCTTTTAAAACACATCATTGGTGGTGTGGGGAACAATTCCAATAGAGTTTGATCATTATGAAGAATATTCCAATGTTTCTTTATACTTTTTGTGATCTGAAAACTCTGTCTTGAGAATTTTGATATGTATAAAAGTGGGGTGTCTTTAACCTCCGATTTAGGTTTCAGTAAATCTGTACGGGGGATCTCTGAAGCTCTGTCTTTGGCAATTTCCAAAATTTCTGGTGGATAGCCTCTGTTCTGAAATTTACTAACAAGATTTGTGCATTCCTTATCTAGAACTTCTGGGTCCGAAATTATTCTTTTCAGGCGTAATATTTGACTATATGGTAGACTTTGGAGCATCGCCCTCGGGTGGAAGCTGGAATAGTGAAGCAGATTGTTTACATCAGTCGGTTTGTGGTATATAGACGTAGCTATCTTGGGACCAGGGAAATAGTTCCTTAGTCTCATGATTCTTTTTTTTCTGTTTTCCTTACACTTTCTTTAGTTGATACTCTAACTGACCTATTACTGCCGGATTCTTCAGCTGTTGACCGGCCACACAATCTTGACATCAGTTGCACATCAGCTTTGAGAATTGTGCCATTTGCACATTCTTACCACGGTAATTCTTTACATTTTTTGCCTTGATTAAACATATTATGTTTCCATTACTTCATATCAGATTGCTAGGTATATTATACTAATCAGGACTTCATTCCTGTTCAGTTTGGCTATTCGTATGACAGAATTCCCACATACTGAGGCACCTCTGTAGTGACGGCGGGAAACTTAAGTTCTACATCCTTATGTGGGCCGCTGTATTGATTATTTTCCGCCCTCCATATTTTGGTTAGGTATGTTACTCAATTTTTTTTATCTCACACCTATGACTGTTACGTTTGAACATTGAGCTTGGCATTGATCAGGCTTTGTTTTCTTTAGATTTCTGGTATCTTTTTGGGAATTAGCCATGTTTTAAGGAACTAACTGATGTACGAAGACTGTCTATCTATTTTCACCGCTCCGTCCGGTTCTCTGTTTCCGGCACTTTCTACTCACAGAGGTAACGATTTTTGTATTTCTTCCATATTAGATTGATATAACCTAAGAATTATCTGTGTGTTGTTTTACCTACATATTTAATTTTCTTTAGCTTATATTTCACCATCCACGTGATAGATCCCATTAGAGGTAGTACTCTACTAAATTACAGTATGATGGACGTTATACAGTTAATCTTGCAGGAAAAGATGCTTCAGTAGACCTTCAGCCCCTCTCTCGAGCAGGGGCAACCTAGTTAATCGTATAATGTTGCATGAATTACAATGCATATTAGAACATGTTACATTGTTTCAATTCCCTATTTTTTAGGGACAGATTAATGTTCTAAATACAATTAATGCCATTTATTTTTTAACTGTATACATTTAATATGACATGAACAGTCTATGCATTGTGCTTACAAAATTTTCTTTACTGAATTTATGCTTTCCTTTTACATTAAGAGTCCAAGTGTGGCCTTATGAAGAAGAGGAGAACTTCCTCGAAACGCGTCGCTAATCAATTTGGACTCCATTTTTCTTCAATTTGAGCTTTATCTATTGATACTGTTTCTATGCACTGTAAATAATCTTTGTCTGAACTATAATTCTTGCTGAAAATAATACAGCCTGACTATAAAGATATATATTTTTTTATCTCACACTCCTGTGTCTGACCATATGTGTTAGAAACAAATGTATGTACAATGCATATAACGCAGTTTAAACAACTGTATTGGATTAATCCAAACATTTGAAAGTGTGCAGGGGACGGGAGGGTTCCCAAGTTGAATCCTCTTTCTGTTTACCATCCAGTTGACTGACCAGCTTACAAGGGAGTCCTGCTCTGTAACCGCCGCCAGGTTGTGTTGTATCTGGAGTCCTTGTCACTCTCCCACGCTTCATGCACTTGGCGTTCCCAGGTCTGAAGGGAGGAGTGTACATTTGGCTCAGATACACACGGCCGCTCCGTTGTCCTGCTGCGGCAACAAACTGTGCAGGTTTCTTCGATTGGGACGTCTTTTTGCTCTACACGACGACGAGGCATTCCCGACTCTTCTGAACCTGCCAGCTGCTGAAAACTAACGTGGAGAAGCCTGGGTCTGCTTGCTTCGGGGACCGGTGAGTAGTATAGCTAGGATCTGGTCGCCCTCCTGCAGTAGCCCATCACTTTTCCCCGCTGTGTAAAAACAGCCCCCTTTTGCCCGTACTCGCGCTCTGCTTCTGCTCGCTGTGGAGGCTGCGCTTGAGTCGCGGAGCCTGTTCTTCTTCTTTGTGCACTATACTGAACTGCCTGACTTCCTCCGAAGAGCTTCTCCTTTTGCCCGTTGGCACCGGCGTGTGCAGGTACTTTGAGCACAAGGCTCCACTCTTCGCAGGGCTCGGACTTCCATCTAGTTAGGTGCCTCTGAAGGCGAACTGAGTCTAAAGCATTATGGCACTGCCTTTTTTCCTTCCCTTTCAGGTGGACTACACATATCGTGCTTATAACGCTTGCGACTGTCGTATTTGTATATATATTGTGTTGATATGGTATGTGTTGGTTTAATATTGTGATATTGTGATTTTCTCGCTACGGTCATTATTTTAAAGGGCTTAAAATAAATGTGTATCTATTTTTGATATAACAACTGTTTGGAGTAGTTTGTAAGCGCTCTTGCTTTGTGTGCTCACTGCGGGCTCTCAGTCACCCTCACCCCTCTAGAGACCTAGTCTTGACCGCCGCGATCGCTACCTTGATTGGTCTGGCTTGTCCAGAGGTTACCCTGTTCCAAGTAATTAGGTTGGCCTTCTGAACTTCTGCGCCACCAGGACAGAGTTCAGAAATCCGTCTTAACAAGAATATTAGGGAATTCCTTGTACAACAGCAGCTTGTGCTGCTAAGTTCCACTTAAATGGATACAGTTAGAAGGATAGACTTTTAGGGAATTCCTTGTGCAACAGAAGCTTGTGTCGCTAAGTTCCCAATTATATGGACACAGTTAGTAGGATAGAATATTAGGGAATTCCTTGTCCAACATCAGCTTGTGCTGCTAAGTTCCACTTAAATGGATACAGTTAGAAGGATAGACTATTGGGGAATTCCTTGTGCGACAACAGCGTGTGTCGCTAAGTTCCCAATTATATGGATACAGTTAGAAGGATAAACTTTTAGGGAATTCCTTGTGCGACAGAAGCTTGTGTCGCTAAGTTCCCAATTATATGGACACAGTTAGTAGGATAGAATATTAGGGAATTCATTGTACAACAGCAGCTTATGCTGCTAAGTTCCACTTAAATGGAGACAGTTAGAAGGATATACTATTGGGGAATTCCTTGTGCGACAACAGCTTGTGTCGCTAAGTTCCCAATTATATGGATACAGTTAGAAGGATAGACTATTGGGGAATTCCTTGTGCGACAACAGCTTGTGTCGCTAAGTTCCCAATTATATGGACACAGTTAGAAGGATAGAATATTAGGGAATTCCTTGTACAACAGCAGCTTGTGCTGCTAAGTTCCACTTAAATGGATACAGTTAGAAGGATACACTTTTAGGGAATTCCTTGTGCGACAACAGCTTGTGTCGCTAAGTTCCCAATTATATGGACACAGTTAGTAGGATAGAATATTAGGGAATTCCTTGTACAACAGCAGCTTGTGCTGCTAAGTTCCACTTAAATGGAGACAGTTAGAAGGATAGACTATTGGGGAATTCCTTGTGCGACAACAGCTTGTGTCGCTAAGTTCCCAATTATATGGACACAGTTAGAAGGATAGAATATTAGGGAATTCCTTGTACAACAGCAGCTTGTGCTGCTAAGTTCCACTTAAATGGATACAGTTAGAAGGATAAACTTTTAGGGAATTCCTTGTGCGACAACAGCTTGTGTCGCTAAATTCCCAATTATATGGACACAGTTAGTAGGATAGAGTATTAGGGAATTCCTTGTACAACAGCAGCTTGTGCTGCTAAGTTCCACTTAAATGGAGACAGTTAGAAGGATAGACTATTGGGGAATTCCTTGTGCGACAACAGCTTGTGTCGCTAAGTTCCCAATTATATGGATACAGTTAGAAGGATAGACTATTGGGGAATTCCTTGTGCGACAACAGCTTGTGTCGCTAAGTTCCCAATTATATGGACACAGTTAGAAGGATAGAATATTAGGGAATTCCTTGTACAACAGCAGCTTGTGCTGCTAAGTTCCACTTAAATGGATACAGTTAGAGGGATAAACTTTTAGGGAATTCCTTGTGCGACAGAAGCTTGTGTCGCTAAGTTCCCAATTATATGGACACAGTTAGTAGGATAGAATATTAGGGAATTCCTTGTACAACAGCAGCTTGTGCTGCTAAGTTCCACTTAAATGGATACAGTTAGAAGGATATACTATTGGGGAATTCCTTGTGCGACAACAGCTTGTGTCGCTAAGTTCCCAATTATATGGATACAGTTAGAAGGATAGTCTATTGGGGAATTCCTTGTGCGACAACAGCTTGTGTCGCTAAGTTCCCAATTATAAGGATAAAGCTAGAAGGATGATTCCTTGTGTGACAACAGCTTGTGTTGCCAAGTTTCCAATTATATGGATACAGGTAGAAGAATACACTGTTAGGGAATTCCTAGTTTGACAGCAGCTTGTGCTGCTAAATTACCAATCAGACAGATACAGTAAGAAGGATAATTCCTTGTGCGACAGCAGCTTGTGTCGCTAAGTTCCAATTATATGGACACAGTTAGAAGAATACACTGTTAGGGAATTCCTTGTGTGACAGCAGCTTGTGTTGCTAAGTTCACAATTATACAGATACAGTTAGAGGGATAATTCCTTGTGCGACAGCAGCTTGTGCATCAAAGTTCCCAACTATATTGGTGTTAGGGAATTCCTTGTGCTTCGCATCTATTTCAAGATGTGTCTGATACTGCAATCTCTTTACTGTATGCATTTGTTATGGAAGGGTTAGAAAGTTCAAACTCCATAGACAGTGAACCTTAACCTTAACTATGCCATGTGCTAACAAGATGGCCTAATATATTTATAGTTGGTAAAGGTAGGTAGCGTTAAATTGTTTCTTCTTGACTCGTACAGGTGTACACTCTCCTGTGTTGTTGTGTGCTGTTAAAGAACAAAATAAAACAACACAATCTGGTGTACTGTACTGTACTGTAAAAGAACTGAGTTGCCTGCTGTCATCCTGGGGTAAAGCTGGAGACCACCTTGTTACAGCATCACTACAGAACAGTACGCCAGAGCCCATGGAGGCCAGCGTATTCATTGAATGTGTCTGTTAATATGAATAAAGTTTTAAATCTTTAAAGGGGACCCTTACTTTACCCTGCCACTCCATTTCTCTGCCTTCGCTCGCCTACCTCAGACCATCCCGGGCAAGGGCGATTTACAGTCATCGAAGGAAGAGTGTTTACCATCTGCCTTACCATCCCGCACCTGTCTCCAGGGATCAGAGATTTAATCACATTTTTGCTCACTAAATGCAACTTTGTTACATTTTGTGGGAGAATTTAACAATTTTATTTACACCAAATAAACACCGGGGAAGACCACCTGCCCTCCCACCACCCTTCAACCCAACCCCAATTTATCATGTGTAGTTTTAAAGTAAAAAAAGTGGTTATGAAAATCAGACAAAAAACATTCAGCAAAGTTGCACTCAGGAAGTGAGGAATACCGTCTCTACCTCAGTGAAGTCATACCCTCCCCCGCTACCCGGGCATCTCTGGGAAATGTTTTCAGATGCCGCTTCCCCCTTGGCATATTTCCCATCGTCTACTGAGAGGCTGGTACTGCACACTCTAGACCAGGGAACTGCAACCTGTGGCTCTCCCAATGTTTTCTACTACGTCTCTCATGATCCCTCACCATTGACTATGCTGACTAGGAATCGTGGGATTTGTAGTCCAAAACCTCTGGAGAGCCATAGGTTGTAGGCCTCTAGCCTAAGCTAAGTTGATGAATCTTCTAAGGGACTGCCATAGTGGTTCTACAGTGAGGGTGCCCCCCCCTGTATATGTGAGGGACCTTCCCTTCCTGACATAAGGAGGCCAGGGCTGCACATTTGACCTTCCCGGGTGCCGAGCATTCTGGGAGTCCACGGAGCCAATGTCTTTGGAATGGGGCAGTGTCTTGTTTTTTCTGGGGATATTTAGAGGGGAGTTTTCACTTTTCAGGCCCAGCACCAAAGCTAATGACATCTCATGATAGGACTATGCATACCAGGTGCTATGACGCCGACAGATCTCTGTGTTATTGCCAGGCAGCCAGGTCCCAAGCCTCACCACGCTTCTATTCTGTTTTATAAGGTGGAGTCAGTGGCCTAGCCAGGGGAGGGGGGTTCATTGCAGGATTGCACCCCATGTGACTGTTCATATTTCATTAGGTGTTTGCTTGTCATTTGCTTGTTTGCAGAGTGGGTGGAGTTGTTTTTTTTTTCAGCGCTGATGGGTTTTTATATTAATGTATTCTATATTAATTCAGGGTTGGAATGTTTTCTCTTTCTGATTGTGGTTTAGGTTTCCGTGGCGGGTGGGGAAGGCTCGTAATCAGCCCACTTAAGGAGGCAGGTGGCTTTTCTTTATGACTTCTGTTAGTATGATTCAGGAAAGGTTTCCTATTGCTGTTCCAGTATTTGCTCATGTGCTAATGGGAAGCCCGTACCCTGTGTGCTACACGTGCAGCTCGCTTAGGATGTCTGCGCATTGGGAACCAGCTTGAGCACAGCCATGCTTATCGCGAGACCCGGCTAAAATGATAAGCAGGAAAAGAAAACGGGGAACTCTTGAACCCCAATAGAGTAACTGATGCAGCAGAAACTCTACCCTCACAACCAAACCCTGGAGCGATCTGAATCAGTACAAGTAGTTCAATGTTACACACGCTTTAAGGTTAGGGTGGCAGTTGTGAAGAATTAAATGAGCACCTGGCCAGTGTATATTATGTACTTAGTAATTCAAGGATGCAAACCTTTTAACACCGACACATTAGTCAAAAGTAAAACTATGTAGTCCTTCCTATGTTCCCAAAATGCTCTTTCATCTTATGCAAAGCGGCCAGGAACCATCACTGATGTTGTTTGTTTCCCTCCTCTTTCTCATATGGGTATTTTGAAAGAATACAATAGAAGGTGTACCAGATTGTCCTTCTTGGAATATTAACCTTCTATCAGAAACAATTCATATGATCATTCCTGATTATGATAATTAACTTTTCTCAGTAAGGCAACATACTACTCATGACTAAAATATATATTAGAAATGAACATTGTAAACTTTTACAAAGGGCCAGGTCAATAGCTGCTTGAAATAAATGTACCCCACCTGCACCCTTATGTTATCCTTTTGTTTTCCCTTTGATCATGCAGCTGTCAGCAACGGCTGGGGTGGCTTTAGCGAATACACACATCTCAATGCGCCTCGCACACATAGAAAGAGGTGCAGATCTAAAGTCGGACAGACAGGGAGAGAGAGAAAGAGAGCGCGAGCAGAGAGAGGGAGAGGTGAAGCCATAGAGATAGGGGAGAGAACTAGAGAGAGGGAGGCAAAGGGAGCGAGAGGGCTTGATTGGCACGTGAGCTCCCGGATACAGCTAGTATTTATTCTAGATCAGGCTTAGCATTAATGCAGTGACAGCATTGCTCTGGTTTTAGTACTGGTCCTATGATAACCTTTGCACAATTGTACTGATCTTAAGAATCGTGTTAACTCCTATGACAATGTGGTCTACAAAAGCACAACACCTATCACTGCGCAAGTCCCAAGACATGCCACATTTTGAAATTGTGACTGGCTAATACCACCACAATTTCCTCTAATGTGCGGGGGTGACGTGTAGTAATGGCGCGCTTACCACTTGTCTTTGGCTGAGTGAGAGGGTAGTAGCGTGGGCCTACTGGTACTATTCATGTGGGTATCTGGGCAGGGGCGATGGCCAGGTGGGCACCTGTGCTAGCATGGTTGCAGTGCCAATGCCAGCACTAATGTGGTCGATGTGCCGGTGTTTCCACTCGCATACACCTGGAATGGTGGCAGTGGTAGGAGCTGCAAAGTTTGCTCATTGTAACCACAGCCACTGAGTGGACATTAAGATGGGTGGAGGGTGTGTGGTACTCTGTTGCTATTATAGGGAGGGGCCAGCTTCGCCTACCTAGCAGCCCAACATTGGAATTCCCTTCCACCACCCGTGAGAGCTGAAAACTCTCACCTAGCATTCCGAAAAGATGTAAAAACGTGGATCTTCGCCTGATCACCTCTCACCACACTCTTCTAGCCTGAAATTATACCTGGACGAAAAGGCATACTGTATGATATGTAACTACCATATATACTACTAACACCCTGTAACCCTGCAACCACTACCCTGTAACTAAGCGCCTCACAAGTGACAGTGCCGCAATGGCCAAGGGCTGCCTGCGCGCTATACAAATGTAAAATAAATAAATAAATAAATAAACAGTAATGGATCCGAAAGGTAGGCCTGCCAAAAAAATGAGCTTGCCCTTCCCAGAGGTAATTGGTGTGACTGGCCCTGGACAGACCTTCATGTCATGAGGGAGGGTCGGTGCCGACTGGGCCTGGCAGGTTCAGGCATGCAACCAACAGCATGCCAGGTCTGGGGGTGGGTGGGAGCAGCCTTGAGTGCGATCAGTGTCAGTGCTGTCCGTCCAGGTAGGATGGCCCACCCGCCCCCTTTTTTCTGGCACTAGTAGCACCCATCAGTGAGTAATCCCTGATGGAGATGAAAGAAAGGCCAGGTAATGATGTGTTAACATGACATAATGGAAACTGCCCAATTTACACTAACTAGGCATAATGGTTAATTGCATTGATGTTCGGACTATGCAAAATGTACAGTGGAAAGGATGTACGCTAACGAAAGTCAATTATGTGTTATGTGGATATGCTTAAAACTGGCCATGATGTGTGAACTGGTCATTTTGTCCTGAATAGGCATAATGGAAATTGATAATCATGTCCTACCTAGCATAAGGGGAGCAGAGAAAGACAGGATAAGGGGGGGTGTTAACAACCTTTGATGTGCTATCTATTTCTTATTTCTTATAAGCCTGGGTCAAGTCCAACAGAGATTTGGAGCAGGGAACAGATGCAAAAGATGATTTATTTATTTATTTATTGATTCATTCATTCATTTATGTATTTGCATGGATACTAGGAAACAAACGCTCTTTGGTCACAAAAGAGCGTACAGAGGTGATATTACTGCTGAACTGGAGGCAGTGAGCCTCTTACAGTGGGAAGCCTTCGAAGGACATAAGGAACAGGTTTGAGAAGGTGTAAATTGGGCAGATGCCGCAGATGACGGTGGACATACTTAAGACTACATTTACAGTTCTGCTGATGTGTTCCACTGACTGGTAGCCACGATGGAACTTCACAGAGACACTCCCGGGGCTTCCTCTCCCAGTCGCAGCTCAGGATCCACAGGCGTGCCCGGAACGTTCTTTTGCATCTTGCATCCAACATTCCGCTGAGCTTCACATGGAATCCACATTCACCAACATTCTACAGCATTCCCCACAAAGGGAACACATCGCATCGATCATCCTCAATATACATCACACACAGAAAGGATCAACTCTACCAAACGGACTGTGGTCACTGTGGTACTGTGAGGCAGACTGCAGGCCTCAACAGCAACACAGGCGCAGGGTCTAAAATACTCCAGTCATTTATTCTCTGAACAGCATAGCCCGGGTTATCATAAGGACTGCTCGTGGTCCTTCCAACGAAGTCTTATGCACACACTCACCTTGCGGGGCAATCCTGATAGAAGCCAGCCCCCACTTGGGCAGCCTACGGACTTTAAACGTAGGCTCAGTGTCTAACTACTTGAACCTCCTACAAGAGGAAAGAAAAGTCATAATAAAAACATTGCCCACCTCACCGCTTTAAGTGGGCCGGGTCTAGCCAGGGTGGAGCACCAGCAGTCTCCAAAAACGTTTCCTGTGCCAGGGAATTGCCTGGGCTTACTGTCACCCCTAAGAAACTGATGCTGCTTTCCCTATGCGCGCATTCACAGTGGCACTGCCAGGGCTTCCTATCACCCATAAGCAGACCATGCTTCTTTTCCCTATGTGCGAGTCCCAAAGGATTTGTTAAAGGTGCCCCATCTGTTGTTCAGATCTGATCAATTGATCCAGTGATGCAGCGATGCATTCTGTGTTCATTGTAGTTCACCCCTTTCTGCATTCACTATTTCACAACTTGAGTAGCAATATTCTCGTGAACATGTCGATTAAAAGCAATAATCAAAGTTAAAGTACCTACTGTTAAGTTTGAGTGCCACCATGATTAAGAAGATAGCTCTGTGTGTTTAGCGCATGCTGCAGAGATCTGTGATAATGTGCATAGTACCTAATCCTTGTACGGCCAACTCAGCCAATCCTCTGTCTGATGTTGATATTTTTGTACATAGGCACTACTGATATTAACCCTTACTGTGAAGCAAAGCAACATACCATTAAACTTCAGATAAATGTATTTGCAATATGCAGACTGGATGCAATCAATGCCATCTCGGACCATGCTGAATGACTCAAAGTACGTGTTTGCAGGGTCTCATAGTGTGATGTTTGGGCCAGGTAGCACACATTTCGGGCCATGCTCATCACTATTTAAGACACGCCCATCATTTAGACCACCCCCCCATTTTCGACCACCCCCTCATTTTCACAACCCATATAAAGCAATGCCCACAATACCAAGTTAAACTGACTCAAAACACACATTTTCATACATGGCTCACAATGCCAGTCTTCAAAAACATTGCGAATCAAGACGCACAGTCGCAGGCTACCTTTACTGCAAACACAAATCTGAAAGTGTTGTCCGCTATACCAGACAACACGTTGTTGTTGCCCACTATAGGAGATATCTATGGGGCAATCATTAATGCAGGGAGTTGTTCCCCCAATCAGAAGCGCCACACCACTATACTATTAAATCTAGCCCTGTCTATGTACCATATCATACCACGTAGATCCCTCACCCCTGTGCCATAGATAAGTCAAAAATCGGACCGGCGTATAGAAAGAATATGTATTTATTAATGAATAGAAAAATTAATATTTGTTCAAAATCACAAATCACGCCACCTCACTCTGTGGCCGAAATGCTTTTCTTCCCTTACAATTCACTTTTCACACAAATTGTAAACACTAGTTCAATTAGGATAGCTTAAGGGATGTTGTGAGCTTAGATGAAAGGCAGACCCCTGTGCTATGCCAAATCTGATTGGAGGGTTTGGTTTGATCCTGCTGCCGGGTACAGGGTTTAATATAATGATGTGTTATTTATATAGTGCCTTAATCCAAAGCGCTTTACGGAGCACATATGTGCATACTATATCTCCCAAACAAAATTGGTACTCATTTATCGACCACGAAAGGATGAAAGGCTGAGTTGGCCTTGCCGGGGTTTGGACCTGCGACCTGCAGATGAGGTTCAGATCGCAGCAGCGGGCGCTCACTCGCTTAGCTATCTTACCGGCTTTACTTGGGACAAGCTCACTGATTCCCAAATTTGATGTATGAGATTTGGTGGGAAACCCTGTTTGTATTGGCGCTAGAATTCATTCACATCTTGTTTCTATTGATTGGTTGAAAAAGGTCAGTACACCTGTATATGTCGTAAAGTCTTGATTTATTAAGCACCTAAGTTGGTGGTTAACTCGGCATATATAGTGCTGGTCACATGAGAAACAGCCAACACGTGTTTCAACCGAGGTCTTTATCAAGGCGGAGTAGTGATAGCTGCTGCTCCTTGAATAAGGGAGCTGGGTAGTCACTTGGGAGCCGCGGTGGCTCTGATGTGCGGGATATACGGTAACGGTGAGCTTTCGAAAGATCAATGTGCAACACTTTTCTACTGACAAAAGCAATTTCACACATTCAGCGCTCTTTACTTTTAATCTCCCTCTGCACTTGGCAAGGCAAACAGTGTTTGAGCAACACTTGTCATGTATATATACGGAACCCTTTTTCCTCCATCACAGAGCAATGAAGAATCACTCTTCTATCAGGGTCACTTTCTCACCCTCCGCAGAGAGGTGCTTTTAAATCAGTGACATCACTCTATTTAAGTTGGCGAGACACTTTTCTGCCCCAGATATTAAGTTTACTTTGGAAACCCCACTGCTTTAAGGCATGGTCTGGGGAATAGGGAGCAGTTGGGAATTATTTTCATGAATGCTTCCCTTTAGGTAATATGGGGGTTGGCAAAATTAAATTAGAGTACCCAATTTCTTTAACAGACTATGCGATGCAGGTTAAATGTGGCAGTATTATTGCATACTGCCTCATTACTGCACTGCCGCAACTCTGAGTTGGGCGGAAAGTTGGAGGATTCACCTCCAGCTATCAGCTGGAGGCTAATATGCCAACTTTCCGCCCTTTTTTGGTGGAATTACCATGGTGGAATTACTGCCATGGTAATTCCACCAAAAAAGCCCCACTGAGTCCTAAGGACTCAAAAGAAATGCGGATTGCCGCCACCACTTGTAATCCAGCGGTAATACCATCGGACCAAGTCACGGTAACAGTAATACAGTTAGGTAGTATCTGGCCTGATTTACCGCCCAGATACCACCAAACTTGGAATGACGGCCAATATTTTATTTATTTTGATTTTGAATTGCAACTAAAGCACCCCATGTCAGTTGGCTACAGGGGAATTAATTAAATTATTATTTAGTAAAATATTATGGATCTACTTAGTCTGCCCACCCAATCAATAAGGCAAGATATTAAGTCAAGCAGATCCCTCACAAGACTTGGTTTGATTGGACAGGTTACTTACATAAAATATCTCTGGGTTATGTACTCAGAAAAAGACACCACCTCCTAGATCATCATGTTGGGAAAGAATAGGGATCTGGTTAGGGGCCCTCTCTAGGTCCAGTCATGGATACCTCCAGAATCCATCCCTTTATTTGCCTCTCCAGGTTCCCCCAAAATGTTAGTCTTTCTCCTGGTCTAATCCACTTCCTTGGCAATCTTGGTTCTCCAGGAATTTTTCCAGCAGTTCCTACTCAGATGATTTCATACAGCTCTTTCCTTTTCCCATTGTGTGCCTCCTTATAAATCTTTAGCAACTCCCCAACTTATCTATATTATCAGGTGCAAGCCTATTGGCTCTTGTTATGGATTGGACATCTACTGTCCTCCCGTTACCTCTGATTAGTCTATTTTAGTTACTGGGATCCATTCTTGGGAGTTTATGCCTCCACCTCTTTGCAATTACATTTTGGACCACTTCAGTTAGGATCTTAAAAAGTACAACATGGCAAAAAACATTTTACAAATAAGAGTCAAAAACGATATATATTTACAAAATGGTTCAATCATGCCGGACTCAATGAAATGTGTCTCACTTCGGCACGATGTTGCAAGTTCAAATTGCAGATTTTTTAAATGTATTAAACAAAGATTACAGTTATCAATACAAGATTGTTTATACAGATATCTAATTCAACAAGCTATCATCTCCATGAATTTCTTTTTTGTGACTTTTCTGGGAAGCTATCATCACATTTCAGCTTATAGCTTTATTTCCCAATGTCAAATTTGTATCCGTGTTTTCTGATAAGCTTTTCAATGATATTTGAACCATTATTGTATGAATTATGGTTCCCAGATAATGGCCAAAGTATGATCCTCCATGGACTCCTATATAAACATTATTGACATGCATATTTTTCCCTTCATTTAACGGACATATATTTGCTCCCAAGATCCGTGTGTAGGCCTGTCCTCTGGCCTTTGTTGACCCAAGCCTGCCATAAAAGCACTTAACATGTGTTTCTCCCAGGGCTAATGCCCATCTGTTCTTTTATTGTTGAGAGCAGAGAGGATAGCTCTCTGTCATCATGTGGTGGTCTCCTTTTGCATGTCATCTGTCAGTCAGCCTAGGGAGGGACCATGAATGTACTTCAATTTGGGGGAAATATTCAGAGTTCACATCCATCAGCTTGGTCATTGTTTTCACATTGTGGGTTACATCACTACCCATAAAACCCCTCTTCCTGGCTCTGCCACAGTTTCAAAGACATTCCCAGAGACTGATAAGGTGTCGGGAGAGGTGAGCAGTTCTTGGCTTCGAGTGTCTTGAGAAAATGTCTTTTTGGGCTGAATACAGCTTTTCTCCATGCACAGAATACTTGTACTTTTAAATGTTATGATTTCTTTACAGATTAGGCCTTTTTTAATGTAATTGCATAAGGCCATCAATGTCCAACTTCACATTATAATATATACATTTGAATGGTTCATGCCAATGAGTTTCTTCTGTAAACCATTCCTTTCATACATAACTGCAAAATGTATTAATTTATGTGCTAGCTCTCTGTGTGAGCAAAGCTGCACTTTAGGCATCAGTCATATGTAATGGAAAGTAGTTTCAGGCCTCTGACCTAATCACTTGAATACATGGCCCATTTAGTGTTTGTATTTTTCATTGTAGGAAAACAGCATTTTGATGCTTGCCAATTGCGAGTGAAATGCTGCCTTTTTGACTGTCAGCCAACAGCGTGCCTTTGAATTCACTTCTGCAGTGTAGTTTCATATTTATAATGTTCCTTGTTGCAAGCTGCAGAATTCACACATTTCCATCTTCTCTCTATTTTAGCAAATTAACCAGCATTTTCATGGTCTTGCAATTTGAATGAACTCTTGGCCTTTTCTCTGTCAATCAACAATGTGCTTTCCAATTACAAGAAATAATCTCTGTACTTTAGGCCCAACAGGGCCAGGGCAGATAATCGATATTTGCCCCACACCAAAATGTAAAGCTGCACTGCCTATACACACACAAACAGCTAGAGCTGTTCCTCGGATGTCACTCTCTGAACATACAGTTCACCTCGCAACCACATCATGCTACTACTCTAAGGGTATTCATTAGCACATATTCACAAATTGGAACCTACACGTCCCTTAGCAAGAGTAGGGACAAATGCACTGATGTATAAATTACAGAACATGGGCCTACAACTAACTAACCAGCTTAGAGTTCACTAATCTCCATTACATAGGATGACAAGTCTACGCACCTGTTTAACTGGGCTGAACCAGTCAACTTAAACGAATCCCAGTGGAGGCCACAACCTGAATTCACCCACACAGGACAACCCATAGTGTAGATTAGTAACTAATGTGTACTTATTTACTTTTAACTTTCAACACCGGTTCCTATTTCTAATGTGAGGCCCAACATCTCTCATTGGTGCAGGGGTACTCTGAATGCACTGCCTGAGACAGAGATAGCCCACACTGACAGAGAGAGGAAAAGAGAAACAGACCACACTGACAGTGTGCAAGGGAGAGCATCGCTGACTGCAGAGAGATAACAGAGAGAACCCCATAGAATGCCTCTCACTCACTGAGACAAAGCGAGTGCAGGATGAGACAACTCACGGACACACACCAGCCTCCTAGGGACACAAACAGGGCACATGAGGGGGAGACAGAGAGTTAGATGGGGACAGAGGAGGAGAGAGCAAATGTGAGGGACACAGAGAGAGAAAGGGTGGAGACAGAAAACCACAGAGAAACAGCATGTACCAGATTGAAGAGAGAGAGCGAGAGAGAGAGCAGGCACACTATAACCTGCCTCTCACCCAATGAGGGAAAGATGGAGAGACACACAGAGGCAGTGAGACAGCAAGGCTGTTAGAGTGACAGAGAGATGCTGATCATCATTTAATGTGCTGGGTATAGCAAGTTATTTTTAATTTTCTAAATAATGGGATCCTTTTGGGCCATTGCCTCTTTACTGTATGTTCCTCTACAGTGTAGAGGAGCACAAGAAGTGTGTCCCGAAAATCATTAAATCTGCCCTATTGTAAGAAGTGTAAACTTAATCACTTCTAAGGACTGCAATTGTTGCAGTTAATTTACAGTGATATTTAATCATTTTCCCCAGATCACACACTTTGATCAGGCAGTACTGCCAGTATTTCAAGACACGCTGCAATTTTGACACTTGGCCACATACTTTCCAAGTTTTACTTGATTAAAATATTTACGTTTTAACGTTCACCGACAATAAAAATACTGTCTTAAAGTGATATCTTGCAAAATACACAGATCACATTGTGAAGCATCCTGAAAACATGACAATCCATGTGTTAAACCAAAATAATACAATCCTGGACGCGTTTGCTAATTCTGAACGAAATAATACAAGTCCCAGACAGCAAAATCATACAAGTTTCAAAATGTCTTGTTTTACAGAAAGTTGCCTTTTGCACTTTAAAACACACACTGAAAGACATTGGGCCTCAGTACCAGTTTGGAGGTAATTCAGTGATAAGTCTGCCTATTTGCCGCCAGAATCATTTACAGTTACCACCACTCAGTCTCGTGGGGTTACCACGGGATTACGAGTGGTGGTAGTGCTGTGTAATTCCCAATTTCGGGAGCCCATATGTCTCCATGGGGATATCAGTGGATTTGCCACAAACAGTAGTTCCGTTGCGGTAAATCCGTGGATTGTTTATGGGAAAGTAAAGAACATACCTCCAGCTTTGTGTTAGAGGTGAATACTCCACTTTCCCTCCAAACTTGCAATTCGGTGGTGCGGTAAAAATGGCAGTAATTCCGTTGCTGCCAAAAAAGTGGTGGCAATGGAATGAGCCCCACTCTTTTACCACACCGCCGAGCTCGATATGAGGCCCATTGTGTATTACGGTCACATGGGTATAGAGCACTGATCTTCAAACAGTGGGGTTGGCCCCCCTAGGGCGGCCCGGAGGATGTCCAAAGGGGGCACGCGGCTCTTCAAAAAGGTAGCACGGTGACTCCTTTCAATAGAAAATATAAGCAGAAATGGCATCTGGGGGGGGGGGGCTCAACAGCAGTATTTCTACTCACGGTGGCCTCAGCATCAATGAACGCCACTAGCATGGAGGTTGTTTCCAGCTTGCTGCCATGCATGTTAAGAACATTTGACTATCCACATCACACGCAAAGCCGTTTTTTTTTGCCTGTGAAGCGTGTGACCCTCATGGGTACACTTATGTTTTCACACGGCGCTCTATTGTAATACTTAACGTGCTTAATACTAAGAGGTTTCTAAGCACGGACCCGGGGATCGAACCTGTGTTGCTTCTGTGGTTTTGTTTCCATGGCGAGCACGTTTCCTCTGAGCTATCCCCCCAGCCCCAGGAAAGTGACGTTGGTAGCAGACGCAGATATGACTGTCTTGAGGGTCACATGACAAACACTGGCCCTGCTGACTGAAGACGCCTTTTACATCACTATTGCCACCTGTGGCCCTGGAGCGGAGCAGGACCCTTCAACAAGGGTCCAATGTGGGCCGGGGGCTTGGGGCTGCAGCTATGCCTTTAAACTGTTTCCCATTAGCAGGGAGGGTGAAAACTGCCGGTGAGGAAAAAGTCTTGGGCCGCTCGGTGTTCTGCTCTGTGGGGCCATGTGGGGGGCAGACTGCCCCCCACCCACTTCCACCACGGTAGATACCCCAACACTTGTATCGACAGGTACACACCACGCATTTTTAGATGTTACGAAGGTTTCCCCCCTGCCCCCAACCACACATTTCCCGGTCAGCGTGAGGTGGTCTGGTAAATGATTCCGTGCTCACTGAGAGACGCAGCTAAACCACCGAGCCCCAGAACCAACATTCCAAGGGATCTGGCTGGCACTGCCCGAAGGCTGCACTGGCGCATACCAGCAAGGAGGCGGGCAGCAGCTCGTGACAGCTCACGAGGCCGCTCACCCCAAGGAATGACACATTCCCTGGAGGAGGGGAGAGGGCGACTCAAGAATGCGGAGCACAAGGAGCAAGCATTGGCAATGCCAACCGTTTGGGCTTTTGTGTAGGCATGGGAAAGGCGCTTGCGGGGCACAGCCGTAGTAGTATTGACTGGCCATTGTTGGTAGCAGGTATAAAATGCGGCGAGTACCTGTCCATCTATTAGCAGCCACTGGTAAAAGCTTAAAACGTATGCAGAAGCCAGAAATGTTTGCGTGTGTGAAACAGGACTTCAGTGGCTCTACCAATGCTTGTTCTTTACAGGACTTTAGTGAAGGACAGGTAGAGCTTTTATAAATCGAGTAGCTGAAGAAAGGCCTGGTAAGACATGTGAAAACTCTGGCAGGCACTTGGACTGCAAAGCCTAATGGTAAGGCTTGATTAAAGCGAGCTCATAGAGTTCCCACGAGGCAGTGTGTTTTTAGATAATTGATATTAAAACAATCTTCCTTTTGTCAACTTCCTGAGTCGGCTCTATTATTGATGTATGAATAAAGTCTGCACCCCCATCCATTCCCAGGATAATTGCTACTCATCAAAGGGGTTGATCTATCCAGGTCACAGTTTTAGACCTTCTTCTTCTTCTCCTTATTATTATTATTATTATTGTCAATAATAATAATAATATTGTATTTCCTAAGCGATTGAGCGCAGGCCTATCTCCGGGAAGCAACGCGGCGCTTTGCAAGTCACAGTCCATAACGAGGGAAGCCGATCGCTGGGGAGGGCGTCCACAAAAGGGTGGGGGGTGGACAGGCAATTTGGCAGCAAGGGATTTTTCAAGCAACCAGGAGCAGAAACAGAGTGATCATATCGCCCAGACTCATATTAGGTGGGGAGCAGAGGGGGTCTGGGCCTATGGGTGAAGAGCACCCTTTCTCCAACACAATGCCCGCCTCCCATTGTAGCAAGTGATCCCTTTCTCAGGCACAGCCAAGCATGCACACTTGTATATCATTTAACACGTTAGTCATATTAGTGAACAAAAGGTCATAGCAGGTCAAGCAGTACCCTAATCCACATATATGCAAGATTTGTTTATAATGAATTCCAACAGAGCTGTTTTGTAACTTCCTTGTTCATTCTCAAAACCCAACTGTATTTTAACTGTTTGATGGATGCAAAGGCCCAGTAAAAGCCCCTCCCTGCACCCCCAAAGATGCACCGTCCTTCAGGGAAATAAGAAGAGGCCCTGGCAGACCTTTGTCTCTGACAGCCTTGTTCAGTTGGGGTCACACCGGTACCGTCAGGCTCAGAGAGAGCTGATGATACCGTCAGTCTCAGAGAGAGCTGCTGTTACCACCAGGCTTGGAGAGAGCTGCCAGTAACGTCAGACCCAGAGAGCGCGGACGTAGCATTAGGCTCAGAGAGAGCTGACGGTACCACCAGGCTTGGAGAGAGCTGACGGCACTGGCATGCTCAGCGAGAGCAGATGGTACCGTCAGGCTCGGAGAGAGCTGCTGTTACCACCAGGCTTGGAGAGAGCTGCCAGTACCGTCAGACTCAGAGAGCGTGGACAGTAGAGCCAGGCTCGGAGAGAGTTGCCAGTACTGTCAGGTTCGGAGAGAGCTGACAGTACCGTCAAGCTCAGAGAGAACTGCTGGTACCGTCAGGCTCAGAGAGAGCTGTCGGGTGAGCCAGGCTCGGAGAGAGTTGCCGGTACTGCGGTACTGTCAGGCTCGGAGAGAGCTGCCGCTACGTCAGGCTCAGAGAGAGCTGCTGGTACCGTCAGGCTCAGAGAGAGCTGCTGGTATCATCAGGCTCAGAGAGAGCTGCCGGTAGAGCCAGGCTCGGAGAGAGTTGCCGGTACTGTCAGGTTCGGAGAGTGCTGACAGTACCGTCAGGCTCAGAGAGAACTGCTGGTACCATCAGGCTCAGAGAGAGCTGTCGGTAGAGCCAGGCTCGGAGAGAGTTGCCGGTACTGCGGTACTGTCAGGCTCGGAGAGAGCTGCCGCTACCGTCAGGCTCAGAGAGAGCTGCCTGGTACCGTCAGGCTCAGAGAGAGCTGCTGGTATCATCAGGCTCAGAGAGAGCTGCCGCTACCGTCAGGCTCAGAGAGAGCTGATGATACCGTCAGTCTCAGAGAGAGCTGCTGTTACCACCAGGCTTGGAGAGAGCTGCCAGTAACGTCAGACCCAGAGAGCGCGGACGTAGCATTAGGCTCAGAGAGAGCTGACGGTACCACCAGGCTTGGAGAGAGCTGACGGCACTGGCATGCTCAGCGAGAGCAGATGGTACCGTCAGGCTCGGAGAGAGCTGCTGTTACCACCAGGCTTGGAGAGAGCTGCCAGTACCGTCAGACTCAGAGAGCGTGGACAGTAGAGCCAGGCTCGGAGAGAGTTGCCAGTACTGTCAGGTTCGGAGAGAGCTGACAGTACCGTCAAGCTCAGAGAGAACTGCTGGTACCGTCAGGCTCAGAGAGAGCTGTCGGGTGAGCCAGGCTCGGAGAGAATTGCCGGTACTGCGGTACTGTCAGGCTCGGAGAGAGCTGCCGCTACGTCAGGCTCAGAGAGAGCTGCTGGTACCGTCAGGCTCAGAGAGAGCTGCTGGTATCATCAGGCTCAGAGAGAGCTGCCGGTAGAGCCAGGCTCGGAGAGAGTTGCCGGTACTGTCAGGTTCGGAAAGAGCTGACAGTACCGTCAGGCTCAGAGAGAACTGCTGGTACCGTCAGGCTCAGATAGAGCTGTCGGTAGAGCCAGGCTTGGAGAGAGTTGCCGGTACTGCGGTACTGTCAGGCTCGGAGAGAGCTGCCGCTACCGTCAGGCTCAGAGAGAGCTGCCTGGTACCGTCAGGCTCAGAGAGAGCTGCTGGTATCATCAGGCTCAGAGAGAGCTGCCGATACTGTCAGGCTCAGAGAGAGCTGCCGCTACCATCAGGCTCAGAGAGAGCTGCCGCTACCGTCAGGCTCAGAGAGAGCTGCCGGTACCGTCAGGGTCAGAGAGAGCTGCCGGTACTGTCAGGCTCAGAGAGAGCTGCCAGTACCGTCAGACTCAGAGAGCGCGGACGGTAGCCTCAGGCTCGGAGAGAGCTAACGGTACAGTCAGGCTCAGATAGAGCGGACTGTAGCATCAGGCTCAGAGAGAGCTAGCGGTACGGTCAGGCTCAGAGAGAGCTGCTGCTACGGTCAGGTTCAGAGAGAGCTGCCGGTACCGTCAGGCTCAGAGAGAGCTAGCGGTACGGTCAGGCTCAGAGAGAGCTGCTGCTACGGTCAGGCTCAGAGAGAGCTGCTGGTACCGTCAGGGTCAGAGAGAGCTGCCCGTACTGTCAGGCTCAGAGAGAGCTGCCGGTAAGGTCAGGCTCAGAGAGAGCTGCCGGTACTGTCAGGCTCAGAGATCAGGATCAGAGAGAGCTGCCACTACCGTCAGGCTCAGATAGAGCTGCCGGTACGGTCAGGCTCAGAGAGAGCTGCCTGTACTGCCAGGCTCAGAGAGAGCTGCCGGTACTATCAGGATCAGAGAGAGCTGCCGCTACCGTCAGGCTCAAAGAGAACTGTCTTCATTTTGCAAATACCAGTTGTGGATATTTAGTCCCACTTGCAGGAATCAAGATTCCACTTCCAGCAAGGCCCTTTTTTGAATTGGTGTAAGCTGATGACACTTGTTTAAGAGCGTCCAGTGTAGAGTTACCACTGATCGGGAGGGAGACCATTTTTTCAGGTGCTGTATTGGGTTGTGTGGGAGGTTGCCAGAAGCAGGAGTCGGACACAGAGGTGGCATTGTCAGTAATTTGATTAAAGAATTTTCAAAGAACACCTAACTGGCCGTACTCTTTTGCGATAACCCTGCCTAAAAACAAAAACGTGGCTGGTCGTCGTCAGGGTAACTCAAAAGGCTGTCCTCTGTCCCAAAACCCCAACTCTCTCCCTATCACTATAGCCAAAACCAAAACTAAAGGTGACCAGGAGGATGACTCCACCCCCTGATGAAAGGGATCTTCTTCTAAACAGTTCCTCTAAACCAAGATCCCAGGAGGATGCCCCCCCTAATGAAAGGGATCTTCTTCTAAACAGTTCCTCTGAGCCAAGATCCCAGGAGGATGACCCCCCCCTGATGAAAGGGATCTTCTTCTAAACAGTTCCTCTAAACCAAGATCCCAGGAGGATGACCCCCCCCCTAATGAAAGGAATCTTCTTCGAAACAGTTCCTCTGAACCAAGATCCCAGGAGGATGACTCCCCCCCTGATGAAAGGGATCTTCTTCTAAACAGTTCCTCTGAACCAAGATGCCAGGAGGATGATCCCCCCTCCTGATGAAAGGGATCTTCTTCTAAACAGTTCCTCTGAACCAAGATCCCAGGAGGATGACTCCCCCCCCCCCCCCCCGATGAAAGGGATCTTCTTCTAAACAGTTCCTCTGAACCAAGATCCCTGGAGGATGACTCCCCCCCCCTCCATGAAAGGGATCTTCTTCTAAACAGTTCCTCTGAACCAAGATCCCTCCTGATGAAAGGGATCTTCTTCTAAACATTCCTCTGAACCAAGATCCCAGGAGGATGTTTCCCCCCCTGATGAAAGGGATCTTCTTCGAAACACTTCCTCTGAACCAAGATCCCAAGAGGATAACTCCCCCTTCTTGATGCAAGAACCCCGTCTCTTCTTTAACAGTTCCAATAATCCGAGTTCAACCAGGAGAATGCGTCCTTCCTCCTGGTACAAAAAAAACACAACCATCTCGTATGTTGATTTCAGCCAAACCACAATCCTATCAGGAGAATGACTCCCTCCTCCTGATTCATAAAGTAAACACAGTTCTCCTCTTCATAAAGTCGCATGAGCTGGTGCAGCTCTTTCCAGAGTTATTTCCACTTGAAAGGAAGTTTCCTTTCTGCCCCTTTGGCATGTGCTGTTTCCCAGTTATTGGCCTATGTGAAACCACTTGGACGGGGGAGATTAATCTATATGCTCTGCTTACAGCCTTTGGTGCCAGTAATGTTAGGGATACTACTGGGACGGTGGTGATGACTCCCGATGCTTAGTGTCCACTCTTCTATACCAGTAGTATTGTGGATACTACTGGCACAAGGGAGATTACTCCCCATTCACACTTCACAGCCTTGCCTTCCAGTAGCTTGGATGGGACTACTGGGACGAGGGAGATTACTCCCAATGCACAACTCACAACCTTTTCCTTCAGTAGTTTGGGTGGGAATATTGGGATGGCAGATTCCTCCCGCTGCACACTTCAACTTATTTCCTTCCATTAGCTTTGGTGGGACCACTGGGACGAGGGAGATTACTCTGATGCAACTTCTACACCCAACCCCCTACTGGGTCTGCCAGGGCCCCCGTTACCTTCTCATGGGGGCAGACCTGTCTCAGTTCTTCCTGGGGCGTTGGTATCGGTTGTTTGCGTTCTTTGCTTTATGCCACTCAGCACTTCTTCCACTGGGCCTGAGTGCTGTCGGTCTCTGAGTTGTTGTGGGACCACCAGGTCCACCTCGCTGAGGTCAAGCCACCACCACTCTCCCACCAGCTACTTCTCTGGTCAGGATTTTCACCTTCTTGGGTCTGCTCATCTGACTGTTTTGGGCGGGCCTGCTGCTGTGACTTCTCCTCTTGCCAGGTCCGAAATTCCCAGGTATTCAGCTTCTTTGCTGGGCTCTCTCTACTTCAAGTCCTTTGACAGTTTTTATATGATAGCTGGCTCCTCTCCATCGGATGGTCAAGGTCTGTCTTTATTTTCCATGGAGTGATCTTTAGGTCACCTTTGGCCTTTTTGTCTCAGTACCTTGGTGAGAGGCTATGGCAATCTTTATGACTCCTAAGTGCTTCCTCGTCTCAGTATTCAGGGAAGTGCTAGTGCTACAATTTAGTACCTTAGTATTATAGATAGTAGTGTGAGGATGTGGCGAGGTGATTGGGGTGCGAGAGGGAAGGGGATCAGTAAGGTGAGTCATGGAATAAACGTCCCTATCCCCAAGAGGGGGGGTTCTCCCCTGGAAGGTCGTCCCACATGTTACCATCCCGATGGGGATTATTGGTTAGCTGCCGCACCACCCTAACCTTACAGGGAAGGGATCCCCCATGGGAAGAAGTGACATCATCCCATGATCCGTCACAGTAAGCCACATTGCTCCTGTACACTCTGGTTCTTATCTACTGTCCCTGCCAACAGTAAGAAGGAATTCAAGATTTATGAACAGCAAAACCTTTTTTCTTTTGCCTTGCACAAAGGTGCTAAGTGGGACCTAATAGTGGCCCATGGTTTGCTATTCAGACTCTTCTTTGTTTCACCCTTAACTTAACCCTTAACCCTTGTGAAGAACTAGAAGTATTTCATTGAAGGAAGGGCAAAACCTCAAAAAAGACAGGGCTATAACTACAAACTGACATTTTAGAACAAAATAGACTGTTACAAGGCATTAAGCCAAATTAATATTCAGAAGGAATACCAAGAGGTTTCTTTTAACTCTAACTGGTTGTCTATAGTTAAGACCCAAGTGAAAAGGGAGCTTGAACAGTTTCACGTACAAGATTTTTTAAATTTAAATATATGTATTCTTTTTATACTTAAAGGATGTTTTTTTAAGTAGGAAATTATCTTTATACAACAATTTTCATTTGTGGTCCGAAAGCCTGAAGGGTAAAGTCTGACGCACAAAAAGTGCGTGGGCCGACGTGCAAACGCATGTTGCGCTTCGCCCTGGTGGCCAACAGTGAGTGCAAATGAGGGAGCAGGTCCCTGAGGCAGCAGTGAGGACATGTTGGAGAGGTGCTATGCAGCCGGAATGCATGTGAGGGCGAGACTCCCAAGAACATCACGCATTGGCAGAGAGCGGCCTTCAGAGGGTGGCCCCCCACAGCACAGCACTTCTGCCAGCAGGCTTTAAACATTGAGTATATGAAATGGGGCTGCCTGTGGCTAGTACCTGCTAGTGTTCACTTTGTGACAGAGATTGGGGGGACTCTATCAATGGCACTGAGACAGCTGCACTTGGTCTCGCGCTCATGGGTTCTGGCACAGGGGCTGAACCTCCGGGTCAAAGAGAGCCTTTGAGAATCTCCAGTGCTGCAGTGCTGGTGTCTGGCAGAGCCTAGTAGTTGTAATTGGGCTTGTTGACGCATCCCAATCCTCTCCATATTCAGAGCGCCCTGGAAAGGAGTGCTGGAAGCCCTTTAACGCCCTGCAATTTGTGCAGGTGGTTGAAGGGCTGCCAGTAGCACAATGACTCCTTTATTTGTCCTTGTTCTTGAGTGCTCTTTTCCTTTGCTTATGTTTAGACATTTGGCAATGAAGAAGGTCGACATTTCCATTTGGAAGACCCCTCACAGATTGTTACCTAGCCAATAGGGGTCCCATCAGTGCCTAATGACCAAAACATATGCAAAAGGAGAGAAAGCCCCCTTTTAAACCTTAGTACTGGTGAGCCTATGACTGACATAAAAAAAATACTGCTTTGCCTTAGTTGACAAATGTTCTTAACACCATACACAACAGCACTCTGGAAGTTTGAGACAGAGGTAATATTTATACAGTGACATTACTAAACCCTTTTCTGTAATTCTCAAAATGACTAAAATAAAATAGTTTTTAAAGAAACGATTTTTCAGGCTTGTAGTATCTTTTTTATTTTTTTCAAAATCATTTTATTTATCATTTTGAGAATAAAACATACAAGAGAAAAGTTACATGTACAAATCCATTACACCAGAGATATGCATGCAATGGGTATAATACTTATAATAACAATTGACTAAACCTAATCAAACTTAAATCCCAAATTTTAAACCCAAACACACTACCACAATTCCCTATCTTATAGCAGAAAACCAATCATCTCAAGACAAAAGACAATACAAAACACAACATAGAGTACGAAAATAATAACCTCCATCTAACCCAGTCAAAAAATGAAGCATGCAATCAGTAAACCTCAACTGTATAATTCATTGAAGGAACCCCAAGTTCTAAGGTAATGCTCCTCCCTCTTCTGTTTCGCTAACATAATTCTCTCGTAATCAGACAAAGTATGGACATCACTCAGCCATTCAACCACAACCGGCTTTTTCCTTGACTTCCAAACTTTTAATATTTGTTTAGCCGCTACCACTAGGTAGGGTGTCCATCTTTTGTAGGAATGTTTTGAACAGTTTGGATATTGTGACCGGGGACTCCCTTCCGTGAACACCTTACTCAACGATATTATTGTCAAGCAGAGAGAGAGGGTACATGGGCAGTTTGAGAACGGGATGGATTACATTATGGGTTTTCTAGTTTTTCCGGTAAGCATGTTTATTATGAAGCTAAAACAATATCCTAATGGCTGAACATGTTTCTCTTGAATTTACATATGGTAAGATTGCTTTCATTTGAGATGTGGATTTTGCAAGTAAACTAGCAGATTTCTCATGTTTTCTGTGGCCACATGCGATGTCATCCAGTCCTGTTTCCTTTGAATTCTGGGACTTGCAGTTTTTTCTTGCCTATTTGACATTTAAGTAAAAAACGACAAGTCAAAGAATTCCAAACATAAACAAGATTGGATGGCTTTCTCATGCATGTCTAAACAAAAAGGGGGTCACTGCACCCTGGTCCTCCAGGTAAATTGAACATGAAAATTATATAGATTGGACCAGCGGGTATGGGATGACACAGACTTCTAAACACTTTTAATACATATTACAAATTTTATTAAAGGATTCAAATATCAATAAACGTGCATCTGTATGTCACACTAAAAAATACTAAAAAGACATTAATGTTTATTCAAAACATCCTACTTCACAAAATGGCATACCTCATATCCAAACATTCTCATCCTTCTTTCATATATACATTGATAAAACCTTCACGGCTTCCTATTTCCTAGTGTAACTATTATTCAATGTTACACCTCATAATACATCATTCACTGATTCACATATATCTGACCCTGTCCATAATCATAGTGTCATATTCAGTTGATCATAATTTTACAACAGTTCATAATGTCAACACGTGTTTCGGTCAATGGACACCAGTAAAGTCTTTTTTCTTCTCAAGGCCTTCTTCAGGACGTGCAGCAGCAATGTAAATGTATTACCCCTCAAGGACTGGAATAAGCCAAATCACATCTCAAAAAGACATACAGAAAATAAAAACCTATCAGGGTCTCATGTCATCCCAAATTCTTTTTACAAAAGACTGTTATTGTCGTATATGCATTTCTCACGCATGGATATGGGACCTGAGAGTGCTGCTTTATTAGACAGTATTATTGTAGGTCTTGAAATACAAAATGTAAATATTTGGAACAAGTGGAGTTTAGAAGGCATGCGTTCACGTGCCTGTTAAAATCCCAGCTTCACTGTTTAATCGCAGTGTGTGATCCTGCGCAAATAATGTAGTCCCTTGTAGTATAGAGGATTGGCTTCAGGAGAGCCATAATTATCTTTATTCTCAGGTTGGTGCCAGGCACAAAAGTGGCATGGGCCAACCAGGGCACTGTCCCACAGGAGAATGAGTGAAACTCTTTGCTATGCCCTGTTATGCTATGTTATTGAATCTTGTATAGAACAAGTCTACCATAAAAACAGCACTTTTCTATGTGTGTGTGTGTTGAGGTAAAGGGGCAGGTGGACATCAAGAAAATACCTTTATACTCAGAGGGCCTCATTACCTGTTTGGTGCTCCAGAAACAAGGGTGCCGGTAGCAATGTACCAGCACACTTTCCGGACCGCCAAACTGCGAGTTTGCCAGTAGGGGCACAGAACTCCCGGGCGGGCCTGACTTGCCGGGAGTTCAGGCCCCTGCTGGTTGTGTTTTCCCTAACGCAGAATTAGCAACGGCACCGGGATTTCAGGGGTTGGCAGTAACCTGCCGCCTTCCGGCGGGTTTTACCGGCAACACCGTAATGAGGGCAGTGTGCCATAAATCAATATGCTTCAAGCAATGATAGTCGATGGGTTATTGCACCTACTGCTGAGATCTATGTGCTGGCCACAGGTTCCAATCGCCTCAAGTTTCATCCTTCTGAGGTCAACATGGAACAATGTCACTTCCTGTGATCTCATCATATGCATATTAAGGGGCCCCACAATTACTTTGCCACACTTGGCCCCAAAATTCCTAGGGCCGGCTTTGACTGCACAGTATTGAAGAAAAATAGAACTACAAATCCCAAAAGCTCTCATCCATCATGCGGGTGACACTCTGACTAGTTCTAACATGAGTCATCCCATAAAAGTCCCAACTGAGTAGGGCTTTGAAACCTTTGGCTCTCCAGATATTTTGGACTATGACTCCAATCATTCCTATCAAGCATAGTCCATGGAAGTGAAGCAGGTTGCAGATCTCTACAATAGAACACAGCCCTTTCTCTTTTGTAGCCCACACTTATGATGTCAGAAGGATGCTCCCTAAGGCAAAAATAGGAGGCACGGCCGAATCAAACACCACTAATGCGAAAAACAGGGATCACTGATGACTGATCCATTAGAATGTCCAGTCTGTGTAGAATCTTTCTGCTGCCAAACAAAAGAAGAAAGTCAGGGAGGGACAGTGGTCGAAGTGAGCGGGAACGGTTGGGAGCGGTGTTCCATTACTGTTAACAGCTCCACTACTTTTTGCAACCATTTCCACCATTCAAGAACATTTCTTTAGGAAGTTAAAGCACACTTCTCCACCTTACTACCGGATATCTAAACTGAAATCTATTTCGACTAATTTGGCTGTCAACTAGCATGATTGCAACCCTTGAGAAATGTGGTGCCCATTTGTCCTTCCATTCCTACGACTGTCCCCCGCTTTGAGTCACAGTTCCACCACTTTTTTGGTACACTTCTATCACTGGGGAGGGATAATACTCACATCCAAGCCACTAATATATTCATAACTCTGCGTAACAGACAGGAAACTCAATAATGAGGGAGCAGGTCTGAGACCTACGATGAACTTGAATCTACCTGATAAACCCAAGGCCCTGATGTCCGTCCTCCTCCTCAAGAAGACCCAGCCGGTTAGCATCACCGATATGGCCGAAGCGGGTGAAGGGAAAATCTGCGTTATCCAGCCACTCCCTGTACAGAGTCAGCACACATTTAAGATCCCACAGACAGAAATATTTTGTCATAGGTGGAGGGCAAGAAAACTCTAATTCCTTTGCACGATCTACAAATCAGGGGATGTTCTCCATGAGGAAAACCACCCATCAAAGCATGCCAGGCAGAGATCTCTCACCTTTACCCATGAACAGGACCAATCGAGGTGAAATCCACCTGCATTAATCTGGAATGAAAGCGATCCATTTTCCTTCGTATGACCTTTTTATGTTGCAACTAAGCTTCAAATATACTTGTAACAGCTGTGCCCAGCTACCTGAGGGTTTGGTGCGCATTACCAAATAAACAAACAAACACACACCCTCCATGCTGCATCCCAAGCCCTGAGTGTCCTAAAGCATGGAGTCCCCAGCACTGTGCCCTACAAACGAGCCTAAAGCCAGCAGGCTATCATTGTGAAAGGGGGGAATGATAATGCCTCCCGGGCCCCAGAACTGGAAAAAGTCATCCACTGCCTTGACAAGAGGGTGTGGTCTCCAACTGGAGCAGGCAAGGAGATGAAACGCTGCCTCTGAAGCCTGAGAGACCAAGGCCGACTGAAGATGGGTGGAAGTTCACGGGGGCCCCAAAATATGATGTCTTGGTGCCCCTTGCCTAGAGCTGGAAAATCCCATGCAGTGCATACGATTAACCCCTCCTTGCTGTGTGGGAGGAGTAGAAAGGGTGCAAATTGTCACCCGACATGTTAATTGTCCTCTGCATGGCATTGTATTGTATTTTATTTATATAGCGCGCCTAGCCCTTAGGCATCTGGGCACATTTCTTAGAGACATTTCTTAGAGACATGGCAGGGATTTCAATCACTAAATGTCCACTTACAAAAAGCTACTAAGCAAGGTTCTAATGTAGGCAATGAGGCAATAAGAAGGCTGCTGGATACTGCAAAGCCCAGAGGGTGGGGAGGGCCTGAGGTACCCTGAAAGACAGCCTGTAGCATGCACATGTAATGGACTGAATAAAGAAAACGTGTTGCATGGAGCCCTGTGTAGCTCACCCACCAGATGAATTCTTCCAATGCCACTCCTCAATGACCTCCTTCCACTGGGGTAGACTGAGAGATGCCAACCCGCAGGTCACCCTAAAACCCAGAAACTGCATGCTCTGGGAATGGGTCAATTCCGATTTCTGGAGGTTTATGAAGACCACAGGGATTTAAGAAAGTGTATCGTCAGTTGGGCGGCCCAGGCAGTCGCTCTTGATCAGGATATCGTCCTGACAGATAAAGAGTTTGATACCTCTGAGAAAGGCTGCCACCAGCAATTTGATCAAGCACCACAGAGCACAGAAAATGCCAAAAGGGAGAGAGCAGTGAATTGCTAACAAGTTCCTTCCCAAATAAATGGGAGAAAGTAGCTGTGAAGCTGGAATATTGGCGCTGTGAGATGCGCATTCTTGAAGACCAGCCTCAAAAGCCAATCACATAAGGCAAACCACTTGATATCGTTTTACGTGTCAATCTTCTCCATCTTGAAGTACCAATATATCACGAAAAGGTTTAACCCTCTCAGGCTAACTACAAGGCGCAACCCCTTGATAACGTTTTACGTGTCAATCGTCTCCATCTTGAAGTACCAATATATTACAAAAAGGTTTAATTCCCTCAGACTAACTACAAGGAGCAACCCCTTTGTACCGTCTTATGTGTCAATCGTCTATAAGTACCAATATACCACAAAAAGGTTTAACTCCCTCAGACTAATGACAAGGCGGAACCCCTTGATACCGTTTTAGATGTCAATCGTCGTCTTCATCTTGAAGTACCAATATACTTTTATAATCTAAATTGTCTAACTTGATTTCACAGGCCAGAATCTTACATCATAAGTATGGTAAATTTACCCTAAAACATCTTCTTTTATTCTATGAACAAAAGGTAATTCCCATTCTGCTTTATGGTGCTGAATCTAAATTATACACAAATGATAAAACATGGAATAAATTTGAGGCCCGCTATTGGAAAAGGGTATTACATCTCCCGAACTGCACACCATTGCCAATCTTACGATATGAGTTAGGCCTGAACTCATTGGCCTGTAGGGTGAAGTGGCGGATGTGTTCTTTTTTCGCAAATGTCTTTTGGGTCTGGAGACTAATAAAATCTTGAGTACGCTTGCTTATTATTTGATTTCATCAAATCACGTCTTCCCACTTAGATGGCGCATTTTTGTGTTGAACATCTTGGCCGGGGCTGACATAACAATATTGCTTTTAATTGAAAACCCTGTCCGTGCCAAAATAAAATTCCATCGTTGAGACAGGATAGAAAACCGTGAATCTTTTTTAAAATATAAAGATTTTGACACCAATAAATTTGGCAATAAAAAGCAGGGGCAGATTGCCGGTTATCTTCTGAAATGTCCTTCTGGGATCATACGGAATAAATTCCTGCATCTCAGATTAAATTTATGGCTAACCAGGGAAGTATTGGCTAGGCGCAACATCATCCCAGCTTCCTTAAACTATTGCCGATTTTGTGAAATTCACACTGAAAAGGAGACTTTGCAACATTTGATAATATCTTGCGTCAAGTTAACTAAACAACGTGCCAAATTCTTTACTAACCTCACAAACTTTCATGTTGTATTGGATCAAAATCAAATTTGGACAAGCCTACATTCTACTATGAAATTTTCAGTGATAAAAGCTTTGGTGCATTTTCTTGACCTAATTCTGCCACGTGAAATAACGCTGTAATAATAAGACACATGAATATCGTCTGTAAATGCTTAAAGCGGTTTTATGTTTAAGTTTTATGTTCCATATATTTAGGAACTGAAATGTGTTGTTTTTAATGACTTCTAACTGATTACTGCCTTTTTTCATTTTCCTTTTTTTAGTAATTTGTTACATTCAGTGTAATTGAAAAGTGAAATATTTGTTTGTTTTCTTGTTTTTGAAAAGTTGATTTATTCAGCTATATCAAAATAAAAAATAAAAAAAATAAAAAAGTACCAATATACCACAAAAAGGTTTAATTCCCTCAGACTAACTACAGGACGCAACCCCTTGATACCGTCGTATATGTCAATCGTCTCTAAGTACCAATATAGCACAAAATGGTTTAACTCCCTCAGACTAAGGACAAGGCGGAACCCCTTGATACCATCTTACATGTCAATTATCGTTTCCATCTTGAAATACAAATATACCACAAAAAGGTTAATTTCCCTCAGACTAACTACAAGGCGCAACCCCTTTGTACCGTTTTATGTGTCAATCGTCTCTAAGTACCAATATCCCACAGAAATATTAAACTCCCTCAAACTAACAACAAGAAGGAACCCCTTGGTACCATCTTACGTGTCAATATTCTCTATCTTAAAGCACCAATTTACCACAAAAAGGTTTAATTCCTAAAGACTAACTACAAGGTGGAACCCCTTCATACCATCTTACGTGTCAATCGTCTTCATCTAGAAAGACCAATATACCACAAAAAGGTTTAACTCCCACAGACTAAAGACAAGGCGGAACCCCATGATACCGTCTCATGTGTCAATCATCTCTAAGTACCAATATACCACTAGAAGGTTTTATTTCCTCAGACTAACTTCAAGGTGGAACCCTTTCTCCTTCCTACATGTTGCTGATGAAAACCTGTTGGTACCAACCTCCTTTCTCCACAGTTATCCTCAAAAGCAACTGCTGAATCTCCCATGAGAGTGAAAAGATGATTCTCCACGGAGAACAATATCATCCTCCCGTGGAAACTCTGGCATATCTACCGCATAGCTACCACAGGAGATTATGGGGCATGGTGGTTAGGTACACATTGCACGGCATCAGGAGCAGCAATAAGCAATGCACCCCTTTCGCTCCAACTCTTTCCCAGTCCAACAGCCTTCATTAGTAATCGAATTAGTGCATATATAGTCACTCGTATACAGATATCTGCTTCACCCTGGACCATCTTCGTTCAGCTTTCGTGTCCCTTCAGATTCCCTCCCAGAACATGGCGGTGGCGTCAAGGATTGGGCTCATGGGATCTGTAGCGCCCCTGCTGGTGAAGCTCCAGTAGCACCACATTTTTCACAGCACGCAAGGGGCCTTCGTGCACTCCTGCAAGGGGGCGCTGCGCTCCACCGCGTTGTTTCTCCAGTCTCTAGGTGTTTTACAGATTCCATGGTCCAAGTGGTTGATCATGTTTGAAGACTAGATCAACCTTCTAAATGGAGCGACTACACTACTAAGAACGGGAATGGCTATGCTATCAGCGATGTATATGTGGAGAACAGAGAGCCGGTTCAAGAGGCGATCAAGTGGTGCAGTCACACACGGGTGCTGCAAATAAAGGGCGCCACCAGCTCACACAATGTAAAGTGTCATCAGGACTCGTGTTTGAAGACTAGATCAAATCCCTAAATGGAGGGACTACACTATAAAGAGCTGGAATGGCTCTGCCATCAGGGATGTATACACGGAGGACCCGGGGCCGGCTCAAGGGGCGATCAAGTGGTGCGGTCATACAGAGGCGCCGCAAATAAAGGCCGCCGCCAGCTCACTCAATGTAAAGTGACATCAGGACACTTTACATTATGTGAGCTGGCGGCACCCTTTACATGGCACTGTCATGTAAAGTGTCAGTCAATTACCTATTAGTGAGTGACAGAGGTGTTGCGCCAGCGCCTATTCAAGATTCAGATCACGCCGCGCCGGGTGGACCACACCGGAGGGGAGAGAAGATCTGATAAACACTCAACCTTGTGCTTGACAGACAGAACCTGGTACCCAGTGAGTTGACCTAAAATAAATGGTCGTAGGATTGTTTACCCAAAACAAATACATTGATTAAAAACACTGATTTGTAAAAGAAATATATATATGGCGGGGGTGGATAATGAGTGAAAGGGGCAAGGGGTTGGAGGCAGTTGGGGTGGAGTTTATAACATAGGGAAATGGGGATTGAGGGGGACTTCGATGGATTTCTTTTGGTAAAAATTCCATCGAAAAAAATGTTGGGGGTAAAATCACAGTGAACCCAGAACCTTTATACAAGACTTTAATCTTCCCATTAGTCTTCCTTGCAGGACTACAAGAATTAGCAAATACATGTGGTTTTGGCCCAACAGTTGACCAACTTTCTGGTGACCAGGTAATAGTGGATTTCGGTGACTCAAAAGTGCAAGAGGCCTTGTGGCTCCACAGAGGCCCATCACTAGAAGAAGACATGGCCATTGTGAAGAGCGTTGAACTGTCGCTGCACTGCAAGGAAAAGGTTCAAGGGCCAGCATCCTAAGATGTAGTATGAGCATCATCCTGAAACACAGGCAAAGTTTAAAGTGCAAGTAGCGTCTACACAAGAGATCTGCCCTGGATGGAGGGTCCAAGCAGCAGCAGAGAGAGCCATCAGGCACGCTATCAGAGTGGCAGCAGACCCAATGTATCCAGCAATAGAGACTGTTAAGCAGAGGCCAATGAGTGTGGGCTGTGGAAGAAAAAAGTGCACTGTGCAAATCAAGGTCACCAGAAATCTGGAGTTAGTGATAGAGATTCAGTCAGATGAGCTCATGAAGGCAACCGGCTAGTTAGTCCTAAATGTATCATGGCGCTTCGCAAAGGGAACACACATTGGCAATGCCAACAGCTTGGTCTTTTGTGCAGGCATGGGCACTCCTGTAGTGGTAGCAGCTGCAAAATGGTGTGAGTACCTGAGCATTTAATAGGAGTGCCTGGCAAATGCCTAAAACGCATGTACACACAAACCGAAACTGTTGGCTTTGATAATGCTTGTTTTAAGAGAACTTTAGTGAGGGACATGCTCAGTTCATAGAAATTGAGTGGCTGAAGGCAGACCTGTGTAAGGCATTTTTATTACACCAGTGGCAAGATTACAGCTCCTATTAAGTTATGTTATTGTGGCTTGTACTGGATGTCGCTGCCATGTTTCATGGTCTCCCGGTGCTCAGGCGTTTTGGAAAAGGAAGGGGTTGGGGTGGTTAGTAAGTAGAGTGGAGAGGAAAAAGCGCGAGAGCGCTTTAATGTGCTGTTGGTAGCTTCAGTTCTGAAAAAGCGGTCACTGTGTGCTGATATGATTTTAGTTGATTGGCATTTGTGTGAATTTTTGTGGATGATTTGTATGCAGGTGTTTCATGTGTGTGTTGGGTGCTCTGGAGAGTTGGTGGAGTGCCTGTAGTTTGGGTGTTTTGTGGCAAAGGTTTGGGTTGGGTGGTGGGTATGCAAAGTGTTGGGAGAGTTTTTAGCAGGGTTAGTCAACAGCTGTCTGGGTTGTTTTGCTCTGGGTTAACCCTTCCGCGTTAGTTTAATTCCTTTTCGGTTTAGCATTGAATATTTAAAGAGCCATGTTCTTAATAGTTTTCTGAATTGTAGTTGATGTTCTGTTGTTCTTATTTCCTTTGGGAGAGAATTCCAGAGTTTCACCACTATGCAGGAGAACGCTGATGCCCCAAGTTTTTTTGTTTTGCGTATTGTTTCTGCTCAAGGCAAATGTTGTTGCTGGATCTTAGTTGTTCGTCTTGGTCTGTAGATGGTGACATTTTGCTGTATGAATCCCACTCCTTGGCCATGAATCGCTCTGTGTGTTATGCAGAGAGTTCTGGGGTGGCGTGTTCTCTTCTAGTGAGTCTAAGGATTGGTCTTGCTGCTGCATTTTGTGTTCATTGTAGCTTCCTCATGAGGTATTCTGGCATTCCGCGGTAGATGCTGTTAGCGTAATCTATTCTTGACATGAGGAGAGAGATAACAGCGAGAGTTCCGTGTGTGAAGGAGAAGAAGGGACGTATCTTCCGAATGCAAAATAAATAAATAAGTAAAATCGTGTGTAGGTGCAAGTGGCCTTTCTTAACTACTGTGTTGACTTGTGGTTCTAGTGTTAGTCCGTTATCCATTAGGATGCCAAGATTGTTTACAACTTTAGATGGTTCTGGCGGGTTTTCCCAGCTCGGTGGGCCATGGAATGTGATGGTTGTTTGCCAGGTCGTTGGGTGTGATCGTTATTACGCCTTTATCCGGGCTGTTGGTGCTCATCCACTGGATTAGTTCAGTGAGGCAGTCGGAGAGGGTTGGGTTTTGTTCTTCACTGGTATTGATTTAATAGATTTCTTGGGTGTTGTCTGCGTAGTTGTAGCAGGTGAGGCTATGTTTTATGATGAGGTTAATCAAGGGGTCATATAGCTGTTGAAGAATAACGGAGACTGCAATGAGCCCTGTGGGACTCTGCATGTTGTTTTCCGAGATGTTGACTTGAATGGTGCTATCCAGGTTGTTTCTGTTCTTTCTGTCAAAAAGGATTTTAGCCAGAGGAGAGCTGTGTTGCTGATCCCAATATCTTCTAGTCTTTTGATGAGTGTATAGTGGTTGACTGTGTCGAAGGCTGCTGAAAGATTGTGTATTATTAGTGCTGAGTTGACGATGGAGTCTGCTTTGGACTTTAGATCATCCCATATAGATAGCAGTGCAGTTTCCATTCCACTCAAGGGTCTGAAGCCTACTGGTGCCTGATCTAACAACTAGTAGATTTCTACATTTTTCAAGATTTGTTCATAGACGTAGCTTTCTAGTAGTTTTGCCAGGAATGTGATATTTGAAATTGGTCTGTAGTTGGTTTGGTCGTCCATGTTTCCCGAAGTATCTTTAAGGTGTGGCTTCATGTAGGCCGTTTGTTAGTGAGTTGTTGAAGAGGTTGAGCTAATATTCTGCTGTAGTACTATGGGAGAGGATGATCTTGTAGATGTCTGGTGAGCATGGGTCTACTGGAGAACCAGCTCTCTTGCTTTTGCTCACCAGGCTGTCAAATTTTTCTGTCGATATCGGCGGTAGGTGGTTTAGTCTAGTCAGTTATCAACTCTCAGAAGACGGCTTTTAAAAAAACGCTGGCAGGAAATTAAAGTGCATGGTTTAATGGTAAGACTTGATAAAGCTATCTCAAAGAGATTCCAGGAGAAGGTGTTTTGGGTGGGCAGGGGCAGGAAGTGGGTGGGAATGGCCATAGACCATGCTTAGTGAATGGGTGCTTAAATGACCAATCAACAACTAGAAGGTTTGTAGCCCTCCGCATATGCCATCTCTGCCAAGCTGTATTCAAATGCAGTAGTTTCAGAGTATAGGTGGCACTTTAGCACCACATACTAGCAAAACTAAAAAGAGAAGAAAGGAAAAAGCCACACTGTATCTTCAAACTAGGCATCGTACAGGCCACACTCATGGCTAAGCTGGCTCCAAATACAGGAGATCTTCAATTGCGAGACTCAACAATTACACAGCCTGTCCTTTGCCAGGCGGCCTGCAAAGGGCAGACAATCAGTATGGTGAAGGCGAGCGTCCCCCAGATAGCACGATCCTCCCCACAATGAGAGACAATAATGGACACTCCCAAGATGGGAATAAGGCTAGGACAAAGTGCGGGTGAGCTTAAATGGGAGTTTATCAATCAGAATAGGGCATGCAAAGGACTCTGCAAACTCAGAGAGCGCTCTGTCTGACAATAGCAAAGACAGGCGTATATATTTACAAAAAGGATCATAAGAACATGCTATAGGGGGCACAGGTTAGTGGGGATTGGGTGGCGACGACTAACTATAGGTGCTGCTGCGATGTGGTTTGCCGTGGTTGGTGGAGGTCACTGGTTACCCTCGTGGGCTGGGCTGGGCCGGGCAGGTCAGCTGGGCTCATCCGGACGGTGTTGTTGTGCCAGCCGTGACCAATGGCAGTGATGAACGTCTTTCCTGACTTTCTGCCCTAAGGCCACGCACATCGCAGTCATTCAACATTGCAATATTATCTTCCCCGGTAAATCTTCCAATAGGTTATTCTACAGGTTAATGCAACACAGGAGGAATGCACCTAGAGTGGGGTCTTTTGGTGATACATCAATACATGGTTACCATCGTCCTGTTGACCGGGTATCATAGGTCGCAAGGTTGGGTCTCAGGGCATGGGACGGGCTGTCCGAGTTATCATGTCTCGTTAGAAGTCATTATGAATGTGTTCCTGTAGTGTTGCCATGATATTGGGTGTCCTAATTTTACAGGGGCCATTAACCTAAGGTGAGCCGGTGGGTCGTGGAGCCTAAGAAAGGGCGCCTTTGGATCTGTGTTTTAAGGCCGGGGTTTACTGCTGGGTTGTAAATAATTCAGGTGGCAGGCTGTGGCCTTGGGTGCTGCGGGGGAATGTGAATGTTTGAAGCGGCTCCAGCCGAATTGGGGGAGGTGGAGCAGAGCAGCACAGGCCTCTGCTTTTTCGTCTGGCAGGCTTCAATGGGAGGAGGGGGGAAAGGCCTTGCATATGCTCACAAAGGTATTTTCCTCGTGTGTTGCAGATTTAAGTGGAAGAGACATAACATTCACATAATACACAATACTCATTGAGTCTTTTTAAAGCTTATGTTTTGACATTGTTACACAAGGCCAAATTTAAACGCGTTACCTATACGCTAAGTATTTAACAACCACAATATTTTGTTACATTTTCTATACATGTGCGGTAAGCGAGGTAGTAGTAAGGTTGGTGGAGCACGCAGGAACAACCCGCTAATAAGACTGATGGCAGTGACACATAGTGATCTTGGACGTACATATGGTGCATTTCCGTGCACCACTTACATGAGCTCCCAATAGGGTTGTATTTGTCTTCCTTTGCACTCTAGCAGCATTAGTTCAGTTATGGCATGGGACCTTGGGGTGCAGTCTTCTCGGCGAAACACATAACATGAAAAACCCCCGGGACACTTTTACTATTTGCGCATAGCTACGGGGATGTGGGTACTTCATCCCGATTGTCATATAAGCACACATTCTGCCATCTTCATGGAGGTTACAGGTTTTTAGTCAGAAGGGTCATGGATAGAAAAGTTTCATCACAGGTGGTTTGCTCATTAATATTTTGGGGACTCTGCTTTTGTCAGGGGACCATTTTACAGTTCTTTTCCACCCCGGCCCTGCTGGCCGGGTCATACTGGAAACGGCGATACACTGCGGAAGGTGAAATGTTACAGTGTTGGTATCTAACACTAGCTCATGTCCGTCTGTTCGTGGGAACGGGCTCTCAGCGGATCTGCCAGAGAGCTGCGGCCACAGGGATAATTGAAACTCTCCAAGGGTGGGGGCCGCGCTGCGGTGCACAGGGCTCAAACTATCGTTATTTTACAAAATGGTTTCCAGGGCCTAGCTAAATACAGCATGTTTGGTCAATGTCTTCAGCCAGTGTCCCACCCACCACCTGGGCCCTGGTGGCAGAGGGAACCCCTGACGAGCCATGGACTTCACAGAGGGGAGAGGATGTAGAGGAGGGGAGTCTCTTGGACCAATCCTCCCATACATTTCCCCCCTTTCGTTACTTAAGTAACAAATACTTTAAATCCTCCAACCTCTTGCATTCTTCCTCTTCAGCTATAGCGTCATCCCACGCAGGGGTGCCTTTTATGGGCATCCATGCCCTGCACACTCCTCGCAGGCTTTCTCCTCTCCTAGCATATTCGTCCGGGGTGCAGGTCAGATATATACAACCACTGTCCCCTTCTAAGTCCACCCACACCTCCTCATACCATTCAAGTATACGGGGCTCTTTAATTGTAGTGTGCCATAGCCTACTATATCCCTGCTGTGGTATATGGGCACCATCTGGAATCTTGGCGTGTTATCTGTTCCTGTTTGTACCCGTACTTCCTGCATGGTTTGTATCGTACCGCGGGCATTGCCTATTGTCACCATCATCATTGCACCATTTGGTACAGCGTTAGCACAACATCGAAGACCCACCTGGCACATGCAAAAAATAAAAAGGAGGAACACTACTGCCGGCATCAAAAATTTAACAGTCATTCCCAGCCACGATGGGACCCAGGAGAAGATGTTGTCGAGCCATGTGCTTTCTTCTGCTCCACCTTCCATTTTCATTCTTTCTCCTAGGTTATGTACTGCTTCGATCACGTGGGACAAGGAACCATTATCTGCGTCTTCGAAAGGTACGAAAGTGCAGCAGGCACTTCCAATTTTTCGGCAAACACCTCCGTCCATTGCTGTCAACAGGTCCAAGACATACCTATTTTGCATGGTCATTAGCCGCAGTGCTCGCAGTTCCACCTTTATTACGTTAAACCCTTCTTCAGTGTCATTCGCCAGCTGGATTAGCTCCCAGCGTGTGATTTGGAGCCACTTTGCATTTGCTTGTGCCTGGATGCTAGGGATGAGTGAGGCAAAGAAAGTTTCTACAGAGCTGAATAATCGGTATCTATCCGGGATCTGTGCCAGCAGTTCTGATGATGCTTTTGATATGTAGTTCGATGATCGTTTGTTTCGTGACAGCGCCTCCTCCTTGTTACCGGAAGACAGGACATATACTTGTGACTCTGCTGTTGGCTGGGCCTCATTCTGCTGAGGTCTTTCTCGCATTTTCTTGCTCCCATCAATGTGGCTTTCCGGTATCACCATTAGTGCAGAGTGTAGGGTGGCCAATGAGCAGCTGCCACCCCAGGATTGTGGGAGGTGCAGGTATGCCTGGTTGCCACATACCCAATAAGTGTCCATGAGGGCCGCTGTCCCCTTCCTCATATCTGGGATGGTGAGGGTCTTGTTGCAATTTTTGTTTACCCCATGATGATTTTCCCGTCTCCCTTGAAACACAGTTTATAGTTTATTTCTTTCTGTAGCTTGAAGGGCTTTTCTATGGCCGTTACCCAAGTCAATTCTGAGATGTGCTCCTTCTAGACTGGTGTGCACATTTGTTCTATCCATTGCAGTTTCTCTGGTGCCACACCTCGCAGCGCTTCGGCTTTGCACATTATCTCTTCGTCTTTCCACTTATTTTCTGAAAACAGTGTCCCTTGTATTATAAAAAATGGTTCCTCCAAACATACCACTCCTACCGCCTTTGGATAACATGTCTTCTCATTCTGCAGCATTTTAAAAGTTACCTCGTGTGCCTGGAAGGTGTTCTTAATTCTGCACAACGTGAGATGAAGGAGACACTGGGCATCGACAATAGGCAATTCTTTGGGCAGCAATACTTTGGGTGTACCTGAAGCATGGGGAATGAGGGAGCAGACATAGCAGCTCTCATTTGCTGTTTGCTTATCCGTTGCACTCATGTCCGCATACCATTTATTTGTCTGGTGGGGGTGTCGTGGGTCTTCCATTTTGTCCAGCCCCAACCCGTAATACTCGTCGTATTTTCTCCTTCCCGCCTCCCTTTTCCTCCTGTTATTTCTAAGATATCTCCCAGCTTCGTGGGCGAGGAACAGTGTAGGCTCCCCTTTCCCCCCTTCACCCCCATTTCCCCATTCATTGTATAATGCTTCATATCTCACTGTTATACTATCTAGCAGTGTGTTTTCTGTTGCGGGAGTGGGCACGCTGGTGGGGGTGTTGTACAACCATGATATAACAGAGGGGTTACGATCATTTAAACTGTGGGCATTGTAATTAGATGCTTTTGGCGGGGAAGTTGTGCTGTTTCACATTTTTTCCTGCAATCTTTCATTTGGCGAGGTAGCAACATTGGGCGGTGTCGTGTAATATCCCCATACAAGTTTAGATCCGTCCCACACCAAAAAATCACCTTCTTTAGTATTCACAATTGTTGTTTCATTTGTCACATTAATCCAGTTATTCCCTCCCCCCTCGTTCATCTAGATAGAGATGAACGCTATAAACCAATACATAACCAGGCCAAACAGTATTGTGAAAAATAATGTAATGCATACAGACAATCCACACTCATACGAATATCTACATCTTTCAGCTAAAATTTCTCTACATCTAACAAATCTATCCGTTGCAGGCTGCCCGTTTGTTGCCATGGTAGTTCCTGTTTGAGATATAAAAGTGCATTAAGTGCGTGCATGTAAACATTTTTGTTGGAACTATTTGTGCCAGGAGGTCGTGGAAGGAAGATGGGTTGGGTAGAGGAGGGGGGAAGGTGGGAGAAGGTGGGAGATAGAGAAGGGAGCAGACAATATACATATTTTTCACATCGTTATTTACACTTTTTTTTATCGGGTAGATACAGGTGTTACATGGGGAGTTTGAAGGCACTATTATCCCCTGTGCTAACAATGCATTTATTATCTCTTTTATCCCTTCCTCAGCTTCGCCGGACAATGGATATTGTTTCACTTGGGGCAAAATTGCCCCTTGTTTGAGCTTTATTACCACTGGTGTTACTCCATTCAACAACCCTACATCATGGGGGCCTGTTGTCCACAAATTGTTTGGCACCAGGCGCATGTCATCGTCAAAAAAGGACGCTGGCATTCCCACCACTGCCATCAACTGGACGGGAATTTGTCTAGTCTGAATCAAAATGTCACAGGGCATTGCTATTTCCATTATTATCTCGCCATCATTTTCCGCATCCGAAAAGAGGTCCTCATCAGATAAGTCCCGTATGGCAATATTAGCGTTGATGCACAGTACAGTGCGCCATTCACACCCATCTATGTCCATCCCAATCACTGCAATCCTTTTTGCTGATACCTGTACAGCATGCAAGTCTAAGGATACTACTGACCCTGGTGCTATGTCTGGGCGCACGATTGGGCGGAAGACAAACTCTGTGGGTATTCTCCACTCTAACTTTTTTAGCTCGGGAACTACCTGGGTCAGTGTTTTTAAACCTTCAATGAACATTCTTTCGTCTACTGGTAGGCCACGTATTTTCGGTGCCATTGTCCGAGCCTGCATCACCAGCATTACGCGTAATGGGCATATTCCTGGTGTCGGGCACACTATCCCTCTTTCTGTGAATGATATTGTCATGTTAAGTTTGCTAAGAAGGTCCCTTCCGAGCAAGTTTATTGGTGATTGTTCATAATACAGTAAGGGTGTCTTTACCGTTTTACCCCCACTGTCACATCCAAATCTTCTGTGTAAGGAACTTCCCCTGTACCCACCTCGTCCCCCTCGAGGGGCCCAATCTTGCCACTGTGGACCTCCACTCTGCTCCTGCTCATTCCACTGTCGTTGCCCTGCTCCTGCCCAATTCGTTGCCATCCTCCCCTGTATTGCTACCAGCCCCTCCTCCTCCTCTTCTCCCTCCCTGCTGTGTGGGAGTGCGGCTACTGCTGCAGCGACCTTCACCAGCTTCGTTTGTACTAATTTTCCCTCGTCTGCCAATCTTTTCTGCGCTATCTCCTTTTCCCTCTCTTTTATTCGTTTACAGTGGTGGATTATTATGCTCTGTATTTCGGGCCATCCTTTTGCTTCAATACCTGCGATTTTGTCAAGTGCTTTTTGTACCTCTTTAGGGAGCCCGCTCTTTATTATGAAATAGAATAATGAGGTTGATTGATACCAGGGCGTGCCCGTTTCCGCTCTCCACATCTCTTGGACCCGGAAAATGTAATCCATAGCATCTTCCCGTCATTCATTGTACATTGCATGACTGACTGAAAATCTGGGGTGTCTGGGAACGTCTCTCTTAAGGCGTCCCACACCCTGGCACATACTGTGTTAAAAGAGGCGCCATCTTGGCGATCGCAGTCTAAAGTTACTCCCGGGAAGCCAGCCTTTACCCATACTCTGTCAGCCTGATCCCCGACTGCTGATACTAGCAGACTCTTCACATCACCTATTGCTAGAGGTACCCCAGCTGTGTTTTTCTCGAATGCATATATCCACTTGCTTGCCCCTCCCGCTCTTGATGTGGGCTGTGACCTAGCAGCATTAATCGCAGTCTGTTCACATATACTTTTTATTCTCGAGAGCTCATCTTTTGCTATAGAGAGCCTGGACTCTAGGTCTTCTGTTAGTTTCTCTATGTTCACTATTGGTGTACTTAACTGGTCTCGCTCTCTATGACTCTCATACGGTGGGGGTGCTGTTGGTCCTTGAGTGATAGTTGTTGTTGTTGGGGGTACATATGTTGGATCACTGTATCCTTCTGCGGGCACTGGCTTATTTAGTATTGGGTACAACCTAGTTATCTCTACCGGTGGCTCCCCTTCTGGCGACACCTTGTCATCTTTTGGTATCAGTAGTGGATTGTCAGTGGTAGATGGCAGATCAGTACCTAATTCCCTTTTCTTAGGCGGGGGTATTTCTTAAAACAATCTCCATAGGTCTAATATTTCTCTCCTATTATGTAGCTGCTTCCCCCTGTATTTCAAACAAATGCATGTAGCTACCATATCTAGAACACTCTTGTCAAATGATCCCCCTTCGGGCCATATCTGGGGTAATCCTTCCCCCTTCAGCTCTGTGATCCACTGATCGTGATATTTCTTAATGCGTTCAGCGTACCCAGGTAGATTTTTACAAATATGTGCTACGGGTGTTTCTGCCCCCATAGTTCGTGGTTGCTCGATACTGATGTATATTTATATATATCTTTTATATAGATGTATCACCAGATGTATCTAAGTGTTTGTGTATTACTGCGCATGGGGACCTGCGTGTGTTTCCGCCACCTGTACAATATAAGAATGGCCGCGCACAGCCTCTATTCTGTATACTTTAGGGGGCACATACAAAAGCAAACCACCCTTCGTACACCATCAATATCTTCAGCAACTTTACCCAAAGAATCAAAAAGAAACAATCACTTTACCGCTTTGCGCTCTTCTTTGTAAAATTTCTTCTGGTCACACTTACCATAACACACCATAATTATGCACTTATGACCACTTTTACACATTCATCGTAACAAACATGTTCCGGCACATACGATGCTTACACACTCATAGGCAACACTCTATTCATAGCTCAATTTGTAATCCCTTTCCTCCCTTGCCAGCTGTCCCTTTCCGTCTTAATCTGATATAAATTCGTCTTGTAGTTTTGTTATAAACTCGTCTTTCTACTTAGATTATCTCTTTCTTTTTTTTTTGTGCTAACCCTGTTTTTTTTCCCGTGAACCCAGAGAGAAGAATAGAAAGAATAGCAGTCACTAATGTATTCACCGTGTCTTCCTTTACCAGACACCTTTATCTCATTTTCCACTTCTTCATATATTCCCAGTACTAGTCAAGATAGCACTATGCGGCGCCGCCTTCTACCCCCTCGCGGAGCTAGGTTCCGGTCTCTTTATCTCTTTTCACCTCTTAATCCTAATGGCCGTATGCAAAGAAAAAGTAAAGAAAGTCTAGAGTGGTTCTTAGCAGTTCCAAAGTGTCCCCTTTCAACCAGCCTCGTTCCTTGTCCTATTTTTCCTCCCCTACTCCCTTTATGGTCGCTCGCACTTAATACTCACGTGCCCGTCTTGAACCGAGAGTCTCCGAAACTGGGTCCGTCCAGGCAGTGTTGCCGTACGCTCAACGGACAGCCCCGGCGAGCTGTACTCAAAGGGGATTTTTCAACCGGGATCCCGTACCCTCTCTCTGTTGAGTGCGCACTTCTGAGCGTACCGGTCGCCGTTGGCGGGCCGCTTTCCGGAGCCGGCGCACCGTGCGTATCCCTTTTCGACTGGAGATTTTCGTGCCAAAGGGGACGGTAGGGATATATATATGTTAGCAGAAAATAATAATCACGCTGTCGGGGTCACCACTGAAGGCGAGCGTCCCCCAGATAGCACGATCCTCCCCACAATGAGAGACAATAATGGACTCTCCCAAGATGGGAATAAGGCTAGGACAAAGTGCGGGTGAGCTTAAATGGGAGTTTATCAATCAGAATAGGGCATGGAAAGGACTCCGCAAACTCGAGAGCGCTCTGTCTGACAATAGCAAAGACAGGCGTATATATTTACAAAAAGCGTCATAAGAACCTACATGCTATAGGGGGCACAGGTTCGTGGGGATTGGGTGGCGACGACTAACTATAGGTGCTGCTGCGATGTGGTTTGCCGTGGTTGGTGGACGTCACTGGTTACCCTCGTTGGCAGGGCTGGGCCGGGCAGGTCAGCTGGGCTCATCCGGACGGTGTTGTTGTGCCAGCCGTGACCAATGGCAGTGATGAACGTCTTTCCTGACTTTCTGCCCTAAGGCCACGCACACCGCAGTCATTCAACATTGCAAGATTATCTTCTCCGATAAATCTTCCAATAGGTTATTCTACAGGTTAATGCAACACAGGAGGAATGCACCTAGAGTGCGGTCTTTTGGTGATACATCAATACATGGTTACCATCGTCCTGTTGACCGGGTATCATAGGTCGCGAGGTTGGGTCTCAGGGCATGGGACGGGCTGTCCGAGTTATCATGTCTCGTTAGAAGTCATTATGAATGTGCTCCTTTAGTGTTGCTATAATATTGGGTGTCCTAATTTTACAGGGGCCATTAACCTAAGGTGAGACGGTGGGTTGTGGAGCCTAAGAAAGGGCGCATTTGGATCTGTGTTTTAAGGCCGGGGTTTACTGCTGGGTTGTAAATAATTCAGGTGGCAGGCTGTGGCCTTGGGTGCTGCGGGGGAATGTGAATGTTTGAAGCGGCTCCAGCCGAATTGGGGGAGGTGGAGCAGAGCAGCACAGGCCTCTGCTTTTTCGTCTGGCAGGCTTCAATGGGAGGAGGGGGGAAAGGCCTTGCATATGCTCACAAAGGTATTTTCCTCGTGTGTTGCAGATTTAAGTGGAAGAGACATAACATTCACATAATACACAATACTCATTGATTCTTTTTAAAGCTTATGTTTTGACATTGTTAGTGCCTTTCACAAGGCCATTTCAAACGCGTTACTTATACGCTAAGTATTTAACAACCACAATATTTTGTTACATTTTCTATACATGTGCGGTAATCGAGGTAGTAGTAAGGTTGGTGGAGCACGCAGGAACAACCCGCTAATAAGACTGATGGCAGTGACGCATAGTGAGCTTGGACGTACATATGGTGCATTTTCGTGCACCACTTACATGAGCTCCCAATAGGGTTGTATTTGTCTTCCTTTGCACTCTAGCAGCATTAGTTCAGTTATGGCATGGGACCTTGGGGTGCAGTCTTCTCGGCGAAACACATAACATGTAAAACCCCCGGGACACTTTTACTATTTGCGCATAGCTACGGGGATGTGGGTACTTCATCCCGAATGTCATATAAGCACACATTCTGCCATCTTCATGGAGGTTACAGGTTTTTAGTCAGAAAGGTCGTGGAGAGAAAAGTTCCATCACAGGTGGTTTGCTCATTAATATTTTGGGGACTCTGCTTTTGTCAGGGGACCATTTTACAGTTCTTTTCCACCCCGGCCCTGCTGGCCGGGTCATACTGGAAACAGCGATACACTGCGGAAGGTGAAATGTCACAGTGTTGGTATCTAACACTAGCTCATGTCCGTCTGTTCGTGGGAACGGGCTCTCAGCGGATCTGCCAGAGAGCTGCGGCCACAGGGATAAGTGAAACTCTCCAAGGGTGGGGGCCGCGCTGCGGTGCACAGGGCTCAAACCATCATTATTTTACAAAATGGTTTCCAGGGCCTAGCTAAATACAGCATGTTTGGTCAATGTCTTCAGCCAGTGTCCCACCCACCACCTGGGCCCTGGCGGCAGAGGGAACCCCTAACGAGCCATGGACTTCACAGGGGGGAGAGGATGTAGGGAAGGGGGGTCTCTTGGACCAATCCTCCCATACAATGGTCAGATAATTAATGTGTGAATGTGGTATGCCTTAGAGAAACTTTATGGGGCCAGAGCAGGTCCTTTTCTCTCAGGATGGCAGGACCACTGAATAGATTCATCTCAATGTACGATTTAATCCATTCAGTGAGGATGCACTGATGTTCGTCCTACATCTCCCACGTGCAAAGACACAATGCAGTTGTGACATGTTATTTCACCCGGAGGTAGGACACCTGTGAGGTTAAATATACAAAATGAAATGGTGCAAGCCCAGTCCAGCGCAGGCTTCGGCCTGCTCCAATCAGAGTCATGGACAAGTTGCGTACACTACCCAAACGCATGCAAGAAGATGGTGTGATAGAAGCCATAGGAAGAACAGAACGGATGAGTGCCACAGTTCCTGCCCAAAAATCTGATGGCAAAGAGTTAGGTTTCTCCACAACCTGAACATCCGTATTCTAGCAGATCACAACGGTCTATTTAATATCAAGGATCTGACCCTTCTTCTGGTCAAGGTGACATTTTTCTCAACATTAGTCCTAAACAATGCCAACCACCAGACCTGGCACAATACCACCAGACCTGGCATAATCTTGATTTGAAGCATTTGCCTGCATTTCAATTCAGCTAACTGCAATTCAGACTCTGCAGCATCTGTATTTGGAAGGATGGTGGCCCACCTGCTTCAAAACATTGGCAGAGAGGTTTACTTGCACTTGCACAATGCACTTTGGTACATAGACGATGGAAATGAGTCGTAATCCAAGTCAGGGTAAGTACTCTTACCCCGCGCAGGACCATATGTTAGTGGTATTATCTGGGTTACACCATATCAGAGAAATGTGTTGTCCTCAAATTAACCCTGGTGGTCGCCAAACAAGATGCTCCCCAACCAAAGACCATGGATCTGCTTCGCTCATTGATGGGCACGGCAGAGCGGTATGGGAAGTGTGTATCAGACGTTTCTAAAAATTCAGAACTAATTAGGGATCATGCGCCAAACAAAAGTTTGAGTTTTTGAATGGAATGATGTTTGGCCACCTCCGTTCCACTATCTGAAGCTATGAAGATGTGGTTTCGTAGTGTCTAGGGTTGTAGTTCTGACTATTGGTGTGATTGTCGGAAGTGGCTGTAGAGCAGACAGCGTGATGTGCACAGTGCGGCTTGACGATCGCAACGTGACCCGTGTAAGGTTCTTTCTTCAGCCACAGCCTCGGGACGCGAGAGCTGTGCTCTGGTGGTTGCGCTACTGGCTGGCGGGTGGAAAATACCCAGAATTCCCGAAGCCCCGTGGGTTTTCCTGAAGCTCAGTGTCGGCTTGCCGGAGGAAGGGGGAAGGCGCGACCTTGAACAGCGCGGACCTTGGATCTTGGATCCCAGACCTTATAGAGTAAGGTAAAGGCTTGCTTCCGGGTTTTGCTGCTTCAGGTCTGTGTATAGACTCGGAGCAGCCTGGAAGCAGCCTGGAAGCCTAGAAGAGGAATACGACCAATAGTGGCACCTTGGGTACTGTAGTGACACAGAATCTCTATTTTCCCTCACCCCTTTCCCCTGTTTTCCCCCCTCTCCACCTTTCCCCCCCTTCTGCCTCCCCACTTAATATAGCCACGACTGGTATCTAGTGGCGAGAGGTGGGAGTGGGTGTTACCTCCTGGGGGGGGGGTTTATGTGGATCCTCTAAAGAGACGACCAAGGCTATTTATTTTCTTTATCTTGGCCCCCCCGTGACTACTAGGCCAGTATTGGCGGATCGCAGGTGACCCTGTTGAAATACGGGGGGATCAAGAGAACCCCATAGGCAGGACTGAATAGAAAATTGTGATTTTAAATTGAATAAACCTGGGTTTTTTTCTGTTGATATGCAGGACAATATACACCAATAAGACTGAGCCTACACACCTGCAGAATTAGTAGGTGCTACAGTAACATCAGGAGACTGTGGGCCTAGAGCCTTTGATCCTGTTGAGGAACGGAAGCAGGTCCTGGTAAATTGAGTCCTGTGGTCAGAACTTAGTAAGTCAAGATCGACAGCTTGCAGAAGGCGAATTGCCCAGTATACCTTCCCGGCCTACCGTAAGGGGGGCACCAATTGGCCGGTCCAAATGCAATCAGAATCAGACCAAATATAATCTAAGAAGAACTAAAAGAGACAACAAAATCCCGGCGTCCAGCCAACAAACGAAATCTAAGAATACCATTCCCGCAAACCAAGGTGTGATTACGGAATCTTTCCCAGAAAATCCACCCTTGACATAAACTCCACCACTATTGAGGAAATTAAACCAGATAACTGTGGCCCATTGAGCTCATCAAACTTTGAAGACATTGATAATAATTCGCTATTAAAACTATGCCTAAATATCCAAAGTAGCATGACACCACACCCCAAAGTAAGGCCAATCGATAACAGTGGAAGACAGGTAAATAGACTGATGACCCCACCCTCGGGGTTAGGTAGATTATCAACCCCACCAAACCTAGCGATGGTCTCAATGGAGGATGTTTCAGATGCTGATATAGATTGTTTGGATAATCCCTTTCCAGGGGCTGCAGAGATTGCCGAGATTCAGTCATCAGTAGCATCTCTGCAATTTGCGATTAAGATTCTGCTTAAGATGTCGGGGCGAATTCTGGCCAATACTAATGCACTAACCATGGAAAATAATCAGAGGGCGAAAACTGCTGAAGAAGCAGAAATTAATCTCTCCAAAGCCATTCACATTGCTAATGAAATTGAGGAGCAGCAAAATTTAGAGACTGACCAGAATCTGGGCAGCCCTGATCCATTCTTTTCGAGAAAACAGCAAAGATTAGCAAGAAGGGCTGGAAAGAGTAAAAGAGCCAGTACTATGATTTCCCCAATGTTAAAGCAGGCCTCGGAGGGGGTGTCCACCAAGAAGAGCAGGAAAAGAACAGCAAGAGCCAAGAAAAGGAAGGCAGCCAGTGAGGGTTACCTCACTAGCTGGCTGCTACCGGAACAAGCTAGAAGAGGTGATAGATACCTCGGTGGTGGAGGTGGAGTGTGACAGGGATGTCATAAATATGGACACGGCACTAGGTCAATCTATGGTGCTAGAAAAACCAGGAACTACATTAACTGCCATTATGGATAACAAAGGGGAGGAGATAGGAAATCGCATATGTTTGATCAAGAATTTGCATTGGAGTAGGGTCAACAAATGGCTATCGCACTCCGAATTTTTGATGAGACTATACTCAGTGCCACAATTGCTGGTCCTTAGATCTGATGACTTTCAATTTGTGGAAGCACTGAAAGGCCCAAACCCTAAAGTATCTGCACTACATTGTAAGTTCCTATCCACAGCTGAATTATTGAGAAGCTCTAAGAGGAGCTGAAAGCAGTGGATGTTGAAGTTGACCCCGACTTAAATGTAATAGACCTGAGCTGCCCGATTGGAGAGGCAGAGATCCTGCTGGTAGTATTAGATTGCTGAAGCTCACCAAAGGGAAAGAAGGTTGAGTCATCAGATGTCCAACAAGTATTAAAATGGTTGGTGGATGCACTCCCCGAGATTTTATCAAAACAATGAGATCTTTCCATACTATCTTGGAACTGTCGGGGCTTCGCACATCTTTTATTATCGGAGGGCTCCACGAAACTGCTTTGTGTAAAGTTTATAATCTAAACTATATCACAAAAAATATTATTATTAGTGAAGCTACGCAAAAAGGCCTCTCCATATCTTCAGACTTTCGATCCCCAGAAGTGAACCATTCTGTGATCGCACATGTGATGGTGTCTGTCCTCATGCTGTCCTACTGAAATAGTTATAGCCTTTGTATCAAACTCCCTGAACCAATCTGGAAACAACTACTCTGTCACTGAAGGAGAGAGGTTGACCTGCGTGTGAGGCACTGAACATTTCCACATATTCACGTAGGGTGGGCATTTCACACTGCCTACGGACGGTATACCCGTGCTCCCCACCCTCACGCCCTTTGAGACTGGTGGCAGGAGTAAAGATGTCTGACCATGATTCGGGATTCCGTCGCTCCTTGCATTGGCTATCTGTGAGGGACAGAATTGACTTTAAAGTTTGCTGTCTTATTTTTAAATGCCTAAACAACTTGGTTCCGGCCTATTTGGCAAATAAAATCCACAGATATTGTCCAGCTTGTCGCTCCGGTCAGAGGATAAACTTTTGTTAAGTGTTCCATCATCCTTTTGTGTGTCCAGTGGTGATGGAAACTTTGCGGTTTGTGGTCCCAGAATTTGGAACCAACTACCTGTAGAATTTCGGGCAGTAAAATCCCTGAGCCCTGGCGGGCAGACCGGCACCCACGAGCAGAGCATGCCGCATGCACCGGCACCATTCACAAATGGTGCCGGTGCTCCCGGCCTCCCCATTCCCATTGAGCCCTATGGGGCTCAATGGGAATGGGGACTAATGGGTACCGGCACCCGGGAATGGGGGATTACCAGATAACCGGGTCTGCCGGGATCGGCATACCCCGGTAATTCCCCATTGCCGGGTGTCAGTATTTTCACGAGTTTGGTTTTACCGGCACAGCTACCGCCAACCTCGTAATGAGGCCCACTGTCTTTCAATATATTTCAATCTGTATTGTAGAAAGAACATTGGCCATTTCATTTTAAGGAGAACACACAGGAAAGAGATATTTTCATCACCTTTGATGGCACTTTGGAGAAAAAGAGTATTTCAAATGCCTTTTCCTGAAACAGTTCCAGGGAAGGGAAGCTAAACCATGGTGACAAGAATTGTTTTGCTGAAACTGTATATATGGTTTTGGTGACAACAGAAATCATATTGTACCTTTTGATTTTATATATTAGCAGGAGATGTATTTTCAACACAAGGTCACCTTACAAGTAGGGACATTTTATGCTATTTACTTTATTGTTTATTTATAAAGCACTTAATACCAGCGAGTGGTTTCTAAGGGTGGGATCAGGATTCGAACCTGTGATTCGAACCTGTGTTGCGCCGCTTTGTATTGCTTCCAAGACAAACGCGTTCCCCCTGAGCTATCCTTCCTCCCCGTTTTCATTCGGTTAGGGCAAGATAGGCCTTTTTCCAACCCCATTTCTTTTAATAAATATGGCTAATGTTCAGAACATTGCAACTTTGTGTCCGCCTCTCATTGTGACACCTCACAGGATGAAAACAGAGGATTTTGTTTTTAGCAGGGGGGGTCCATTGAGGTCTATGAATAGGTACGGGGCTTTCGCGGGTGAGGGAACAGACTGCATGGTGGGTGAACCCACCAACAGCCAGTTGAAAGGTAGCTGTGCTTTTGATGGGTGGCGTAATTTGTTATTTTCTTTTGTTTCTGGTTCTTAAGATGGCACAAAGGGAAATCACTCTCTAGTGGGACATTTCTCAGACACAATGACTACAAATCTATTGTTTAAAAAAATGGGCAGATTTACACATTTAAATCCACCACAACATATTTGCCCTTTGTGGTGAAAAACCAATTTTTGAAAAAACCTTTTACCAGATCTGCCATCTTGCTAAAAATGTGTGTCCGGTTCCCCCTAATGGGATAATCCCCTTGCGGAAAAGTTGAGAATTTCAGGTCTTTATCTAGGACACCTACGGATTAAGATCATTAGAGGATCAAATTTTATTTTAATATTTTAATTGAATGTTTGTCCAGCACTGACCCTATCCAGAGGATCTCGCAGTGCTTACAAGATTCAAAAAGTCAGAATTGGGGGGTGAAACAGAAGTTACAACATTTTTCAGGATAGTGTCAGAAGATTAGATTATACAGGTGATGGCAGGGGGGTGGTGTGGCTGCATTAGGAGTGAGGAAAGAGGTGTTTTGAGGTGATGGAGGGTGCCGTGCGGATGTGAAGTGGTAGGGTTTTATGGGCTACAGGTGGCCACTGGGTGACAGCGTGTTTCTGTGTGAATGTTGGTTTGCAGAGTGGAATGTGTAGGAGATTTTGGCTAGCTCATCTGGTGTGTGTGTGGGCGATGGGCTTCAGTTCGTTTGGAAAGTTGGATAGGGTTTTTATGTGCAAGGTTTTGTAAACAATGCAACATTCTTTGAAAGCACTTCTCGGGGAGAGCCAGTTGAGCTAAAAGGGAGCTTTGAGAGAGCTGGGGTAACATGTGAATTTTTGGGTAGGGGCAGGATGAGTCTTGCCTCTCAGTTCTATATGGCTTCCAATGAGGGGGGGTTGATGCTGTTGTGGGGTCCAATAAAGAGAGCATTTCCATAGCCCAGCTTGGCCAGGCCTATTCCTTGGATTGGTGTACAGAAGCCATCAGCAGAAAGATGGCCCTTATCTTGCATGAGAGGTGCAGTTGTTGGCTGCATCTTTTGGTGACTGCAGCTACGTAGTGTGTGCAGGAAAGATGGGGGTCGATGATGAAACCTAGGGATTTGACAGATGAGGAGAAGAATATGTTTGGGTTGTCTGTGATGAGTTCCTTGATCCAAGGTGTAAGGTCGCATTTGTGGCAGTCTCGGGTGGATAGCTGAGGGGCAACGTGCTCGCCTTGGAAGCAAGATGCCATGGAGCACCACAGGTTTGATCCCCGGGTCCGCGCTTAAAAACCTCTGGGTATTTAAGCGCGTTATAAATAACATATCATCAAATCATGAGGAAGGTTGAGTTTAAGGAAGTGTCTGGCCATCCAGGTGGGGTTCATGCCTAGACAGCGTTTGCCGGTGTGAAGTTGGGTAGCAGATGGGATTTGGAAGTATGCTATCATCAATCTTAGAAAGCAAAAACATTGGTAATTGTTGTTTTCTTTTATAACGTGCTTAGTAACAGAGATTGGTTTCTAAGTGGGGGAATCCGGATTCGAACCTGCGTTGCGCTGTGTTGTCTTGTTTCAAAGAGAAACAGGTTGCCCCTGTGCTATCCCCCCTCACCGTAAAATATTTCAGTGGCTTAGCAGGTACTTCCTGGAATATCCTTACCCAATGGCATCCTCTAATGCGGCCATTGAAGAGAGACTGACCGAGAGAGGTTACCCTAGAAAATTGTTAAAACACTCCAAAAAACGAGCTTGATACCAACATAGGGATATCCTTGTGAGAAAGGACACCAAAGTAAGAAAGTTGGGAGATGACCAATCAGTTTGCGCCCTCACATTTAATACACAACATAACAAAATCAAGAAAATCATATCTAATCACTGGCACTTATTCCAGTTGAATATGTTGGAATTACCCAAACCCATTTAAAAAAGGGGTAGGAACATTAAAAACTGGGTGTCTAAGGCTGATAGAAATCAGATACAAGATCCACAACCCACCATTACAACCACTTGGGGTATGCCCCCCATTGTGGGACATTACCCTTGTGGCAATTGTTGCAATTGTTCCAGTACTTCTCCCTCCTCTAGTATTAATATCCATGAAAGGGACTGGAAGCTAAGGCACCATACCACCTGCCTTAGTTCCAATGTAATATACGTAATAATATGTCCTTGTAAAAAGGCATACATCGGAAAGACTTCCAGAGCAGTAAAGTTACGTATAGGCGAGCATAAGTCTAAGATTAGAACTGGACAGGTGAATGCTCCCCTGACTATGCAGTTTGCAGAGTTGAAACATAGCCCAAAGGAATTTAAATGGTGGGCTGTTGAAAAGGTCTTTGGTACGGATGCAGCCAATGTTGCGGCACGCCTGTCCCAAAAGGAACAGTGGTGGATATACCACACCAAAAGTCTAAGGAAGGGTCTGAATCAACAAGGGGAATGAAATTGATACTTTTCCCCCATATACTCTTCTTCCTTTTACAGTATGTACCTTTTGTGACACAGGGGCGGTATATTTCCCGTCCTTAGCTTGGGCTAAGTTTTTCTCTCTCTTTTTTTTACATTTTTTTACATTTCTTATTCTTAAATGTTTTTCTCAATTGCTCCTATAGAGTTCGCTTTTATAATGATTACCACCATCATTTCGATTTTGAGGGTGTTTTTCGATCTTGGCTTTTGAAGCCCTTTGTTATCCTTTGAGACACGGCCACCCAGTCCTTTGTTATCCTTTGAGGCTCAGTACTTTAATAATACGGATGCTATTTCGCCGCGGTAGTCCTGGTTTAGTCCTAATTCTTGGACTCCTTAGAGTACTAACGTGTGTGCCATGTTGGGCAGAGCTTTTTGCCTTAGCTTCGGTCCTTTGTTAGTGTCGATGAATTAGACGGTTTCAATAAAAGATGGACTTCCGCAAAGCGCTTTGGTCTCCATTCTCCGGAGGCCAGCTCTTCCCGTATTCCGTTTGGGACCGTAGTCAGAGGTAAGAGGTTTGCCCCGTGTGCTTGTGCGTTTGAAATTTGAAACTCAAACCCAAAATTCAAACTTGTGAAAGTGAAGTAAGCTCGCTCATTTTGGCTTTGCTTCCTTAGATCCCAAAAGGAGCGAGTATATGCTACGGTTTGGGAGGAGAAATTCCTTCCTTTTTTCAAACACTTCCGCGTCCTGCATTTGAGTACACAGGAGGTGGTTCTTTAGAGCAAGAGGAGATTATGTTAGGTAAGAAGACCTTTCCTCTGCTCTTTTATGAACAGTTGTTATTATTTTTATATGTTATTTTTACGCATTAGGATAGCAATCCACGTGCAGAGCTTGGATTTAAAACACAGGCTCCTCTATTGCTCTCTCTTCTTATCCTAGAGACAAATTTCCATTTATCTTAATGCTATAAAGTTTGCTGAAGAAAAGCCTTCGGATTGAAGACTAGTTTTAGCTTGGAGACTCAGTATCACAGACTTACACCAGAGGCTACTGGAACTTAAGCCACACGGGGAACCAAATTGGGTTTGCAAGTAGAATCTAGTTTAGATTCTCAAACTGAATCACGATATGCTGGGGGTGGGCGTGGGATTTGAAGGGGAGCCATGGCACTAATTGATAGTGTAAATGATAGGGAAACAATGCTAGTGTTTTCCCGATCGGTTGGACCATTGACCCTAAAATTACTAAAGAGTGCAGATGGACCAGTGAAACTATGCTTATAGATATGTTGTAGTTCCCTTGACATTAGCTGTATCTAGGCATCTTGTGAACATTAGGACTAAATTGAATTTAGAAGGTCCTGATGAAAGGCTGATCTTTTTAGGTACAAAGATAGACCACATAGGTTTCTCCCCAAGTTTTGATCTAATTCATTGCGGGACAAACTGAGTGAAAAGAGACAATAGTTTATTTTAAACAGTATTTTAATTGTTTGTTTATCTGTTTGATTTTAGAATCTTGTTAATGTTTATCCAATCCTGATGAAGACACACAATCTGTCAAGTCGAAACTATTTGCCAACTGGGAAGCCTGTTTCTTAAAGAAGATTTATATGGGCACCAATAGACGATAGTATGCTTGGAATGAACAATTATTAGCTATATAATGGAAATGAATTGGAACTTTCTTAAAATCTTAGAATAATTAAATATTTTAGGGATTTAATTAGATGAATGAATGTATGAATGCATGACGTTAGGATGTTTTTTTTAAAAAAAGAATTAATTAAAAATGTTTAATGCTTTTTTATAATCAAATCAGAATAAAATAAAAACAATGATTTGATCTTCTTAATCTTCTGCCTTCTTTCACCAGTCTGTCCTCTAATGCGGCGCCATCGAGGTATTTACTGACACATTCCGCTTAAATATAAAAACGTACGAGGGACTCTAATACCGCAAAATATCCATTGAAAAACATCTAACCTCAGCTCCATCATAAGAGATACATCAGTTGACATCCTATACCCATTGTGAAATTCTGATGTTTGGGTTACAAACACCGCCCTAACGTGTCCTGATGAAAGTCTTATTTGGTCCTACACTCATCGAATGGACAACAGTCATTTGTAAAAGTTGAAAAGACTGTTTTTTTTTGCTTATAAGGCTGGAAACAGAGCCATCCTGTCGACACTGTTTATAGATGGGCTGATGCCCACACACTGTACCAACTGGGGCCTTTGCAATAGTTTCATTATGTAAATATCTGTGTTGTAAAGTCACCTATAGAATTACTAACATCACCTTTAAAAATAATAGAGGTTCGATATATCATTAGAATGAAGCAAGTTGACTCACACAATCATCTTTACATGAATTTTTCTTTCTGTCCAACAGGATTGTGATTTATCTCTGCCGTTCATTGTGTTCTTTTAATAATTGGACCCATTGGGCTCAATGTTTTATGAAGTTAAATAAAACCATATATATTATTGGCCAAATACTAGCTTTTGTGTATATTTTGTGATATTTGTTCCAACACAAGACCGTGTTCGAAATGTGCCAAATCCTCGTCTGGACCTTGAGTCTAAGTTTGTGACAGCAATAGGTAGCTTGTTTTTGGGAAATTGTTCTTCTTATGGGGTAATAACTGGCCATTGAGGGCAGCAGGTGCAAAACGGTGCAAGTTCCTGGGCATCTAATAGTAGTGCCTGGCAAAAGGGGCAAAAAAATAAAGTGCTGTTCGATTGTTTTTCATTGTGGTCGCTTCGGTCCAAATAGATTTCTATTTAAATTAAGTGCGATTAACATTTGGGAAGTTGTGCTCCTGGAAATTGCACAAAATGGACAGATTTTTCTTTCGTTTAATATGACTATAAATATTGTAGTGCACCGTTCCACGCTCGTGTGAGTTATAAACGTTCAAGTGCAAGGAAACTAGTGGCACCAGGACACCTTCAAAAGACCTAAATTCAAGGGCAGGATGGGAAGTCCAGGCTTTTTAAAATATAATAAATAAATAATATAATAATGAAATGTTGTCAAGTCTGCTCATCTTCCTCCGTACAGGTATTGTACAGCAAACTCCTCCGAGTGTACCTCTGTGAACAGGCAACATCCCCCATCAGTCTTATACGCAGCCGCGCAAGAGCTTGAAGACAGCGCTCCACAAGATCGTGCACATTTTTGTACCGCTCAGCAGGAGCACAGAAGATGTGATTAGCTTCAATGAACTTACCAAGTGAAATTAATTTCACTGCCGTGGGATTCCCCCCACCCCCCAGTGCCAAGGCCTTTTTTTTGGCGATTTTGATATTTCGCCATTCAATGCCTTCTAACATTTTCTGTTTCATTAACCCCTTAAGTGCCACTTGGCAACAGGGAGGTAATCCCAAGGACGAGATACCTCTCCCTTTGCACTTAAGGGAGGTATACTTTCATTGTGCTTGGAGTCTACATTCTGCACTTTCTGGTTGTCTAATGAGAAGACAACTTGCTTGCATTGTTAAAAAAAAAGGGGGGGTTTCAGAAATGGTGGAAAATAGGTGTAAAAAATTGTGGAACTCGGTTCTGTTAGTTCCCACTCACTTCGACCTCCATAGTTTCAGCTGCATTCGTATTGCTTGGCTTGTGGCCTTTTATTTTCAGACGTCAACTACAGATCCTGTACTTAGTTCAAGGAGGGTATGTGCCTTGTGCTACTTCCCAACGTCGGGGTGCCACCCTAGGAGTGCTGTGATTACCTCTGGAGGTTTTTTAATCACCTCCTTCACTCTAGTACCTCTCTTCTCAAACTCTGTATTTACTGCAGGTTATTATATGTGTATTATTGTGATATGGATTAAAAATTTACTGCAGTATTGCAAGGGTGGCTTCTGAGAGGTTGCTTATAACTACAGTCAAGGTTGAGGGGCACAGGTGTGCCTCCGACCAGCTGACACCCAGATGCTTTTCTCTGAATTTAGTGGCATAGAGTGTGCACATCACACTCTGCCTTGTCTATGTGTGGGCCTGTGCTTGGCTTAATATATACTCAGAGAACTTTGAGGTTTAGAGAAATCTTGAATGCAGCTTTTCATAAATAATTCAACCACAGACTAACTCATATCAACCCTATCTCAGGAGGATAGCTCAGGGGCAACGTGCTCGCCTTGTAAGCAAGATGACGCAGAGCAACACTGGTTCGATCCCGGGTCCGCACTTAAGCGAGATATAAATAGTCAATTACAAATGGATATCAACCGCAGGCCCCAGAAGCATGAAATAAATACTTGGTCAGTTCATCCGGGTTCTGTTTAGCTTAAGTGGGAAGCACAATTTGCTGTCTGTTTGGATCGGGTTTCCTGTTCATGAAGGCAGGGGGAAAGCTGGGTTGACCCGTGTGAAGGTGGAGTGATGACCTGCAATATTATGATATGTTATTTATTACACACTTAATAGGTTTCTAAGTGCGGACCCGGAGATCGAACCTGTGTTGCTCGTGTCGTCTTGCTTCCAAGGCGAGCACGTTGCCTCTGAGCAGGTACTCCTCAAGGAGATGTAGTGTCTTGGTAGGACGCAGCCTCCGATAAATGCCTTCGCTGGCAGAGCAAGGTCTTGGGTGGGCACAGCCGTCCTGGCATATTTCAGGATTAGTGAACTGTGTCCTGTTGCTGCTCGATCTCCAGGAATACAGGTGTTTTCGGTCATCAACCCGGAAAACGGAGAAAAGGTTGACCATGGAACAGAGTTAAAGGTTGTCCAGGGCAACGGAATCCTGTAGGAGACTCGTTTGGTGAAACGTTCACCCGGAAGGATAGTTATTTATTTTATTTTTATTTTATTGTGCATTTGTAAGGCTCTTATACATCAAGTAAATTGTCTTTTCAAAGCGCCCACAGGGCAACATGGAGGGAACATGGGAATGAAAAACAAAATATATCATGGAAAGATAGAGGCGGACCTACTAGGCCTTGTGAGCATTCAGAACGTGCAAGTGCAGAGAGAGGGATGAGGGAGTGGGGGGTAAGTGCTGGGTGTATCAAGAGGGAAGTGCTAGGAAGTGAGCAGCTGTAAGTGCATAGGTGGAGTGGTCAGCTGCCAATAAATAAGTGCAGGCCTGTGGTGACACAGGCCAGTGGGTGCCAAAGCAAAGTGCTGGGAGGGGTGGAGGCTGTAGGCAACTGGGTGTGGGAGGCCAGGACACGGGAGGACACATAAGGGCCCTGGTCACCATCTCGGCAACTGTGAGGTTTAGCAGAGGAGGCAGGAAGTGGAAAGGAAGGACTTGAGGAGCTTCTGGAATTTGAGGAGATCTGACTCAAGATGAAGAGGAAGAGGGAGGCTGTTCCATAGGAGTGAGCCTGCTCAGGAGAGAGATCAGCCACCAGCTCGTTGTTTAGTGAATCATTTACCACACAGAGAGTTGGTGCCGGAGGAACGTAAAAATCTGGAGGGAGAGAATTTAGTGAGAGCCAGTTGTAGATAGTTTGGTCCCTCCTGGCCCCAGGCAGCCTTGTGGATGATGCAGAGGGATTTGAATTTGATCCTTGCAGCAACTGGGAGCCAGTGGAGAGTGTTTAGGGTTGGAGAGATGCGGTCCCTGGGCTTGAGGCCAAGGATAAGTCTTGCAGCCCTATTCTGGATTAGCCAGAGGGGTCGAGGAGACAAAGCGGGTTGATTAAGGAAAAGGCTATTGCAGTAGACTAGCCTAGAGAGAACCAGAGCTCTGGACATTGAACTACTGGAGGAAAGTTAGGAAAGGAAGAATTGCTTTGAAGAGGTAGAGTTGAAAGTGGGGCTTCATGGCAAGGTCCTGAATGTGAGGGAGGAAGGAAATAGGAGTCGAGGATGAATCCAAGTTTTCTGTCTTCGGATGAAGGAGAAGGGGGAGAGCCCCTAGAAGATGGCCAGAGTGAGGGGAAGAAAGAGGGAGCAGGAGCCCCAATCGGAAGGATCTCCGTCTAGCTGGCCTTAAGACAGAGATCATTGGAAGTACCCCAGGACTGGAAGGCAGATAGGCAGTCAGGAATGAAAGAGGAAGTAAGGGTAGGGTCCGAGTTTGTAGAAGAGTTGTGTGTCATCTGCATAACACTGAAAGGTAGGGGAGAAGGTGGAAATTAGGCGTGCATCTGGTGCAGGATTGGTGTTAAATAGCCAAGGTTGGAGGCCTAGTGTGTTATAAATAACCAATTATAATAATTGGTGAATATAAAAAAGAAAGCCTCTCTGATCCCACTGTGCTTTTGCTATATTCTGGAAATCCAATTCATGTGTATGTTTTAGGGACTGTGTCAGGTATCGATGCAAACTGCAAGCACAACCATACCATCTAGTGGAAGAAACGTACCCCAATGAATAGATGGATGCAAAAAATGGTAGGCGTGAAAGCTTCAAATAGTCCTTTATGAACTGGGGAGTGGCTAAAGATTGACGGGTTTCTCTGATGGTTTAAATTCAATGCAGTCACTCTTCAGCTTTCAGCAAGTCCAGTTCATTCAGCCCGGAGCAGCTGTGGATGCAAACAGGAGTCTAAGTGGCTGTTGGAGAAGACCTCCAAGTATCAGGGTTGAATAGGCACTCCTGCAAGTGTGCTCCTTAGAGAAAGGTGTGCTTCTGTGTTTCATGTTCCTGACTAGGTGATATTCTGGTGTGGAGTTCCAGGCAGTGAGAGTCAGACCTGTGCATTCCATGCTGTTCGTGACCTTTGACATGGGAATGTTGGCGTTGACCCTGGCTTAATCTGGGGAGGATATTGTCAGGCCGGGTCTGAAGAGGGTCCTCAGCAGGTGGGCACAATATGTCCCAATCAGGCAACCTAGCTGTGGGAAATGTCACGCACTGTGAGAATTATGTAATGCTTGTCAACTCTGGGATTGCAGTGTTTAAATAAAAGGAGGGAAACAATCACACATCTTATACATTTTATTTAAAAAAAAATAATCCAAAATCGTATTTAGCTTCGGTTTTAATTGCCGGAGTTACCCTCTTTATGTTCCATACCTGTTTCTAGTCTGTGACCGATCAGAAGAGAGCCATATTCACCTAACAACTTTAAAATGTGGAATGTTTACACTGAAGACATTTGATTTTATATATGAACAAAGGAAACGATAAAGGGATTAAACCATAAGGATATTGTGATGTGCAAAAGATAAAACCATTTAGTCCAATATGTAAACCGGGATTAGGATCCAAATATTCTGGTTTCAAATGCAACTCTCCTTTTTTTGGCTGCTCTCTAAACTTCTAAATTTATTGTAGGTGTGCAATGTATTTCTATGCATTCACGTTTGGCAGATAAGGACATTTGAGCAAAGCTCTTTAAATTTATGTGTCAAATATTACACAATTTGGGTTGGGCGTTGATGCTGGGATTGCAATAGTTAATCTCTTGCTCAAAATCTCCAGTTTAGCCATTGAACCCCAATCACTCTGTCATCGGCAGGGAGGATAGCTCAGGGGTAATGCGTTTGTCTTGGAAGCAAAACAATGCAAAGAAACACAGATGTGAAACCCGGTCCTGTGCTTAGAGACTGGTCTCCGGTTTGAAGCATGTTATAAAAGATTACTTAATTCATGGGCTGTATTATATCAGTTTATGGAAGTGTTTCATGTTGGGTGGCATTTTATAGCTAATCTTTGCCAGAAATGCATACATAGAAGCAGAGGGAGCTAAAGGAATTTGGCCAGAATAAAACAATCTTGGTGAATGGGCGAGATTAACCTTTTCTTTTCCGCTCTGTCTGATCCTCTCCTCATTTCGCCTCTTCCTTTGGACTCCTGTTGCTATTTTTTTAACACATTGAGGATTTATTGCGACCCAGAATGATGCTCCATTCTACCCTGCACCGCCGTGCTGGTGTTGCACGAGTATGATAGGATATGATATTGTATTTATATCGCGCTCATACACATGTGTTTCAGAGCGCGACCAGGCAAAGGGAGGGGAACACGAGAGAACAAAAAAAAACTACGATCTTACTAGACCCAGTGACATTAAGAACGCGCAAGTGCATGGGAGAGGGAAAAGGGGGAAAGTGCATGGAGGAGGGGAGAAGTGGAAAGTGCAGAACAGAGGAGAAAAAATAATAAATATTTAATCAATACAAATAAATAACTAACTAAAGGCGATTAAGAGTGGTAGTAGAGCCAGCGAGTGGCTAGTGCTAGATTAGACAGATAGGGTATATCTGATAAGTGAAGAAGAAAAGTGGGCGGGGGACTGTATGGGCACAGATACAGACCCCACTGCAAGTGGTGGCCCAGAGGCCGCGTGGGACGGTGGCAGGGTGAGCAGGTACCTGGGCCCAAAGGACAGAGGGTGGCCAGATGCACGGGGCAGGTTATGGCTGTTCTGGCGGAAAGGTTACACTGACCACCTGCCGCAGGAGAGTTAACTGTCACATGTGTGGGCCACTGAAGTTCCACTGAATTTCCGAATGAGACAACCTGCTTCGCTTCCCCCTCCTCAGCCATGATGAGCCAGTCGTGGGGTCGGCTCAGAAACCCACGCAACTGCAAATGGAGTGGAATTTATTGAGGTTTTCCAGCAGAGCCCTCGCAGAAGTTACAAGCCCAAAGGTACCAAAATATACAACTTTACCTGCAGAGAAACGCTAGGAAGTGCTAACCAGTCCAGCAGGGCGGACTGGCGTGTAAACGCGGTCCAGGTACCAATGTAAAAGTGGCCCGTAATCACACATTGCAATGTCTTCATTCTCAGAACAGACCATTTCAGAACTACCCAAGGGGGTGTCTCGGAACATACATTTTCACTACTACCCAAGGGGGTGTTTATGGTAAAATATGTTGCAAATAATCATTTTAAAAATATTTCATTAAGTGTTATGGCTAGTGAAACAAGCCTTTTACACAATCTATAAAAAATACACTTACATCAAAAGGTATTCATAACACATCAATACTTAAAAAGGAGAGAAATGCATTAAATGTCATTATAATTCAAATAAAGAACAGTAATTCAGCCTAAGAAACATACACTGGGTTAATTACATTACATACCAACAATAAAAAGTTAAAATACAAATCAAACCGGAAGTGAGTCAAGGTTTTTCTTTGCCGTAATCCATATATTCACTCAATAACATTGGTTAAAGCTAGAGTAGCAATTTAGGAAACAAGCCCACTCTGGCCATAAAAATTGCCCATTCTGGTTAAAAAAAATCATACCGGTACAAAAATCAGGAGGTGGCCCTTCGGGCACTGCCCTATTGCCTTATAGGCCAGTCTGAGCCTGTAGGCCAGTGGCGCGGGGCTCTGGCGCACCTTTAATCTATAGGCCAGTCCGAGCCTGTAGGCCAGTGGCGCGGGGCTCTGGCGCACCTTTAATCTATAGGCCAGTCCAAGCCTGTAGGCCAGTGGCGAGGGGCTCTGGCGCACCTTTAATCTATAGGCCAGTCCGAGCCTGTAGGCCAGTGGCGAGGGGCACTGGCGCACCTTTAATTTATATCCAACACATTCTCATGTCATACATTATTTGATTAACACGTAAAATGATTCTTTTTTTCATTTCAATTCAATGTGGGCCCTTTTAATAACATGTAATATATATTTGGCGTTTTATATAGCGCTACATGCCGAAAATTCCAATTTCTGAGCGCGTGGTAACAGGTGCTGCAACTATCATCGTTATTTCCCACACTTGTGATGCTCTATTTATGCCCTCAGGCGGATGAAGGCAAAAGATGGCGCAGTTGAGTGAGTAGCAAACCCTCAGCTGCCACTCCTCATCACAGAGCTGTCCGCCAGCCGTATACACTGTCCCTTTAAATGTATTTTAAACTCTCTCGCTATGGAAAGAGGACGGCAATGCTAACGCCTGAATGGTTGCACAATTTTCCAAAGCAATACCATGGCTTGCGAGGGCATTGCCCTTCCCCGCCCCTCCTGGGGCACGGGATGTTTTGGCCGCCCACGCTTAGGCCAGTCAACAGTTTTGCACTTGTGTTTTTAATAAACCAGCCCGCTAGAATGTCTGAAAAGTATAGCTGCAAGAGATATACCAGTTAGTTAGCTCACCGGGCTAATGAGCCTACTGCAGAGATCTGATTGCAACCTGCTGCCAGCCTTTATGACTCCTGGTGCGACCCCATCATTGACTTCCAGCTTCATAGGGTTATAAACGTCAACCGCATTTACAAACTGCCGGCCTGCTTACAATCCTCTTCCACATTAAAACCACGCTGGTCAGATAGCTCAGCGGGTTGAGCGCTCGCTGCTGCGATCTCTGCGTCATCTGCAGGTCGCAGGTTCAAATCCCGGCAAAGCCAACTCAGCCTTTCATTCTTCTGAGGTCAATAGATGAGTAGTGTATGTAAGTATATGCTCTGTAAAGCGCCTTGGATTAAGGTGCTATATAAATGTATCATTATCAAAATCCCCCCTACAGACTTCAATGGGATCACCGACCAAGCCTTCATCAACCCCCCAAAAAAATGCAGCCCCATTGATTTAAATGTCATCCCCTGTCTCTGTTGCATTAATGTCTAATTCATAATACACATGTAAATAAAAACACAGGAGTTTCACGCAATTTATGAAAAGCGCGCTGTTGCGCCCCCTAAGAAGGTTGCTGCCTCGATTAGCAGAACAAGGGAAGGCTCTGCTACAGGGCTGGATTATGACGATTCACTCCCAGAAGAGGCAGGCTACAGCCTCAGGGGAGCCCCATAGAGTTCCTAGCAGGCCTCGAGAAATTCCAGGAAGCCCGGTCCAGCGCTTTTCCAGCTCAGGAGCCGTGGTCCTGAGTCTACCCTCATTTAAAAGTGGCCATTTTCCCATCCAGCTTTCCTGCCCATGGATCCGGCTTCTCGGGGAGTAAGTAGAAGGCATTTGCCCTCCTGGTTTATGGGGCATGGTTTCAACATGCCCAGACTTACAAAGGCTCCCTGGCAGTGTGAAAAGCCTGGCCACTGCTGAGAAAAAGACAGCGCTCAGTGTCCTTAAATATGTTGCATGGAAACAGTGCTCTGAGACCACTGCCATGGCAGTTTGGCGAAGTAGAAACACGTTACAGCATGAAGGGGGTAAAGGAGAATTGAAATGTTGCTAATTTTTCAGAGAGTTTCAAAAATAGCAAATTCCCATTTCTGACAGAGGCCCCTTTCCAACGTGTTTTCTTTTTCAATTATTTATATTGAAAGGGTTTCCAGGTGTACAAGCTGCACAGATGACCTTTCCTGCTGCCTGCGGGGCCCTTTTGTGGTGCATCACTCCTGTGTCATGCCCATTCTCCCCACTTTGGCTGGTTGGCCGGCTAAGGGGGCCCTCAGTTGTCGCGCTTAGGTGCACTTGTGTTCACATGCTTGGCTTCCAACCTGAAAGGTTCCCTCCCTGCTGCTCAGCTCTGGTAGGGGGCCTTGTTGTGGCATAAAGCTCTGTACAAGCAACAAAGTGTGCCATAGTCTTTTTTTAACTGTGAAAGCACAGTAACATTATGCAACATAACAGATGAGTGCCAGACTATCACTGCATGCAGTAAGACATACATCTGGCCCTTCTCTCCCTGCACTGCACGCAGAAAGACAGACATCTGGCCCTTCGCTCCCTGCACTGCATGCAGAAAGACAGACATCTGGCTCTTCGCTCCCTGCACTGCATGCAGAAAGACATCTGGCCCTTTGCTCCCTGCACTGCATGCAGAAAGAGAGACATCTGGCCCTCTGCTCCCTGCACTGAATGCAGAAAGACAGACATCTGGCCCTTTGCTCCCTGCACTGCATGCAGAAAGACCTCTGGCCCTTTGCTCCCTGCACTGCATGCAGAAAGAGAGACATCTGGCCCTTTGCTCCCTGCACTGCATGCAGAAAGACAGACATCTGGCCCTTCGCTCCCTGCACTGCATGCAGAAAGACATCTGGCCCTTTGCTCCCTGCATGAAGAAAGACAGACATCTGGCCCTTCGCTCCCTGCACTGCATGCAGAAGGACAGACACCTGGCCCTTTGCTGCCTGCACTGCATGCAGAAAAACAGACACACTCCCTGCACTGCATGCAGAAAGACAGACATCTGGCCCTTCTCTCCTTGCACTGCATGCAGAAGGACAGACATCTGTCCCTTCGCTCTCTGCACTGCATGCAGAAAGACAGACATCTGGCCCTTCTCTCCCAGATATCTGGCCCATCTCTCCCTGCACTGCATACAGGACAGATATCTGGCCCTTCGCTTCCTGAACTGCATGTAGAAAAGACAGACATCTGGCCCTTTGCTCCCCGCACTGCATGCAGAAAGACATCTGGCCCTTCGCTCCCTGCACTGCATATAGAAAGACTGACACCTGGCCCTTCGCTCCCTGCACTGCATGCAGAAAGACAGACATCTGCCCCTTCGCTCCCTGCACTGCATGAAGAACGACAGACATCTGGCCCTTCGCTCCCTGCACTGCATGAAGAACGACAGACACCTGGCCATTCGCTCCCTGCACTGCATGCAGAAAGACAGACATCTGCCCCTTCGCTCCCTGCACTGCATGAAGAACGACAGACACCTGGCCATTCGCTCCCTGCACTGCATGCAGAAAGACAGACATCTGCCCCTTCGCTCCATGCACTGCATGCAGAAAGACAGACATCTGCCCCTTCTCTCCCTGCACTGCATGCAGAAAGACAGACATCTGCCCCTTCGCTCCCTGCACTGCATGAAGAACGACAGACATCTGCCCCTTCGCTCCCTGCACTGCATGAAGAACGACAGACATCTGCCCCTTCGCTCCCTGCACTGCATGAAAGACGACAGACATCTGGCCCTTCGCTCCCTGCCCTTTTTGTCGCACATCCACCTCCACACTTTCGCAGTGTAATGAACTCAGCCTACATAGGTAGGTCAGGCTATGTTTTCTCACTATAGAGGACTGCATATTACTATACTATGGTAGCCTATTTCCAAGTAAGCCACCACCCTGATTTACTTGGGAATTACAATAAAGTACAGCATGATGTAGAATTAAGCTTTGACCTCAAGGTGACATGCTTCTTCAATTGCACCACTGTTACCAACAGCATTGACCGCCATACACAGGCTGTCCTTGGCGATATGATGTCCTTTAATCGCGGGATGTTTTTTCACTGGGTTTTATACCGCTGATTTTTGAACGAAAAAAAGTTCATTTACATTATTAGGGGGGTTAGAAAAATATATATTTGGGGTGTGGGTGTTCGGGAATATATAATACATTAAAGGGGATAGGGGCTTGGGGAGGACCCCCCAAAACAAAAAAAGAAGAATTGTATGAGCTTTTTCAGTAAAAAACCCCATGAAAAAACATCCCACGATGAAATGACATGGAACCGTCCTTGACTACGTCACTCTTAGCTCTTTGGCAGTTATAAAGTTAACATTCTTGAGTTTGATCAGGGGCACGTCAGGACATATGCCAAGAAACCTGAAGTGGAAGTTTCAAATGCTTCCTACACTTTTATTTTAAATCGAAACCATTCGGGACAGCTTCTTTTTAAAATAAAAGTTTTTTTGCAGGTAACTAGAAACATTAGGCTCGTATCTCAATTGCCAGACAGCTGTGCAATTTGATATTCCTGTATTTGTTATACTTTGCATCTGCTACGACTGAACTTTGCTGTCACTGTTACATGCGTTTGTGATCAACTGCATATTTATACTTTTTTTGCCAAAGCTTGCATGTGTCTGTCAAAGAGCAAGAACTCTCACGTGTGAGTGCTGTATTCCTAGAACTACATTACCCATAATCAGCAACTTCAAATAGGAAGTCCAGGCGCTTCAGCGCCAGCGCTTCTGCGACGTGCCGGTCTTCGCCGGTCATCGCCTCAGCTCGCCGCCTCGTTGGTTGGACCTCTCCTCGCCATACTTAGCATCTTCAAGCTTGCAGGGCCCGGAGGCAGGCTCCTTTGCCAGTAAGCTCACCCTTTGATTCCACAAGTACACAACCCCTTGCACTATTTACAATCATGTGTTTAGATAAAACAATGCATGTAAACAGCGACAAAGTATCTAACATTGCGCCACTGCTAGTCTTGACACTCTCATTGTTAAATACTCGCTCACTTTACAAACATGGCATAGAAATTGCAGACAATGTTAATAAATGCAATCCAGGCATTTTCGGCATAACTGAAACATGGCTTGACTCTAATCTTCCCACCCATGCCGCACTTTCAACCCCTGACGAGTACAACCTCTACAGGGCAGACCGTTCACAAGCCAAAGGAGGTGGAGTAGCACTCATGTGTAAGTCCTTCCTTAATTGCCATGTTTTACCAGATACCTCACCTGAGGGATGCAAATCCTTATGGGTAAAAATTAAAACCTGCCCGCATACGTCTATCAATGTGCTTACTATCTATCGGCCCCCCCAAAAGACATGTCCCTCTCCGAAGAACAATTGCTTGATCTAACTGCACACATTTGCAAAACTAAAAGCTTAACTATTTGGCCAATGACCAGCTTGATAAAGTGGGTTTCAGCCTACTAGAGTCTATCAGCTCAATAGGACTAAAACAATGGATCAACACACCCACACAAAAAAGTGGACATACACTTGACTGGCTCATATCGCAAAATGCAGATTTTCCCCAACTTACAGTAACACCATGTATCTGGTCAGATCATACTCTTATCCAGGCAAAAATCATTCTGCCACATCCTCCACCGAAACTAAACTCGTACCGCGCCTACGCAAACCGACGCGTAATTTGAAGAACATCACTGCCTCCAAGTTTTCGATTCTGCTATCATCCAATTTGCAGCCTCTAGCCAACTTTGCTGATTCTTCTGATTTTGTAGATCATCTGACTCTTGCTATCAAGCAAGTTTTGAATGAACTGGCCCCCCTGAAGATGAAAGTAATGAAATCTGAAGCCATCAAAAATACCTGGTTTTCAGAAGAAATTGTCTCCGCCAGACAATCCAATAGGGCCCTAGAAAGATCTTGGCAGAAGAACCCCAACGCTAATACTTTATGCGCCTACAAAAAATCCATACAAGAATTCAAAAAACTCATCACCAATGCTAAAGCTACACACTACAACAAAAGAATTACAAGTGCCCAATATAATGTTGGAGAACTGTTTAAGATTCTGGCAGAATTTCAAGACCAGTCTCCTCCATCCAACAACATAATAAAGGACTCAGAATGGTATCAAGACATCCATGATGGTTTTCTGTCTAAAATCAACTCCCATAAAGAAAAAAATCAAGAAATCCCTTAACAACGTGGTTCCGTTGCCACCTACAAAAATCATAACGCATCCCACCAATACCCAATGCAAAATACAGCAATTCTCCTTTTCTCATTACTCAGAAAAAGAGGTGCTCAAAGTGATACAGGATCTAAAAGCCACTTCTTACCCTGGAGATGACTGTCCCACCAATATTTTTAAGGAATCAACTGATCTACTGGTCCCTTGGATTACCAAAGTAATAAACCTATCTTTTGATGAAGGCACGGTACCGGTACACTTAAATCCGCCTGGATAACCCTCTTGTTGAAAAAAGAAAACCTAGATCCCACCAACAAAGACAACTATAGACCGATAACCAATGTACCTTTCATACTGAAGATATTGGATAACCTAGCACATATCCAACTTCAGGCCCATGTCAAAGAGCACAACATCTTAGGCATTCGAGAGTCAGGTTATAGGATTCGTCACGGCACAGAAACCGCCATGCTTGACCTAAAGTCCACCTTAGCTGGCACAGCCGATAAAAATCAAGCTGCACAGCTAATGTTGGTCGACCTCTCCGCAGCCTTCAACCTTGTTGATCACAGCTGGCTAGAGGCAAGGATCAGAGAGGTCGCAAGTTGCTCCATATTGGCGTCCAAATGGATAGCCTCCTTCCTGGGTCCTCGAATGGTAAGGGTCTGTGTGGGCAACAATCACTCCATCCCCATTTCTCAAACCTGTAGTGTACCACAGGGCTCCTGCCTGTCGCTTCTGCTTTTTAATTTGTATATTCGACCACTATTGGATCTCCTAAATGAGTTGGGTGTACAATATACAAACTACGCAGACGTCACTCCGGTTGTTATCCAGCTTAGCGGCCACTATAAAAATGATGTTGAAACTATCAATAACATCTATAAAGCCATCCAGGATTGGATGGCCTGCTACTCCCTGGCTCTGAATAACAACAAAACAGAGCTTATGATAGTATCCACCAAGAACACCCGGAACAAGCTGGCCACAGACCATGCCAACTTCACAATTACGGACAATGCCATCACGGTCCAAAGGAAAGTAAAAACTCTAGTCGTTCTGGATGATGAACTATCCATGAAGCCTCATGTCTCCAATATCCGGTCTAGCTGCGGATTCATTAATAAGCGAATACTCTTTATTCGGCCATTTATAACAACTGAAAACTGTGCGCTTCTGTCCACAGCGTTGATAAACTCCAGATTGGATTACTGTCACAGCCAACTGTCCGGCACCACGCTGCCAATATACAATCTCTGCAAGTGGCTCAGAATAATGCTGTGCGCACCATCTTTAAACAATCGCGCCGTACCCACATCTCCATCTACAGAAAGAAACTTCACTGGCTTCCGGTAAAACATAGAATAACACACAAGGTGTTCACAATGACACACAAGTGTGTGTCTTTAAATAGCTCCACCTATCTGTCATAACGCATCAAAGTCAAGACAACTGGCAGGAACCTTCGCTCCTCTACAGCTACTGTACTTGTTACCCCAGATTTAAGATTGCTGAATTTGGAGGTGCCACGCTTGATTCCCAGGGTCCTCTGCTCTGGAACGTACTCCCGGCTGTCATACGCAAGGTACAAAATCGCCCTCTTTTAAAAAAAGCTATAAAGACTCACCTTTTCAACACAGAGTAAACCTGCAACTTCCCCTCACTTTATCTGGCCAGACTTTTTATGTTCTGTTTGTCTTGTTCTCGTTTTTTGTGTGCCCTGAGGCCCACAGGCATGTGGAGCATAACAAGAATTTAAATAAATAAATAAATAAAACAAATAAAGTATAGGAGCAGTAAAACTTAATTTAAAAAAGTAGAGGAGCACTGCTGCCAAACGCTCTCGCCGTCTTTGACCCCTGATTACATTACATACCAAATTACATATCCCCAAATCAGCCTTGGAAACACCACCTAATTACCACAACACTTTGGGACACATCCGCCTCCTCCTTTTTGTAGGACGTTGGTCCACCGAACAGGACTGACATGCACCCAGTCTATCACAAATCAGTGTTCCCCCGCGGCATCTCTCCCAACCTCCCTCTGTTTTGTAGCATCTGTTTCCCGCTTTCCCAGTCTCTTGTCTTGCATTTGCTCATTTTCTTTGCTGCAGCAGACTAAGCTCTGGCGGCCTCTAGTGGGGGGCTTTGCAGGTCCACGGACAAGTCTGGCTGCTCCGATACTACTTCAGTGGTAGGGTCACCAGATGTCCCAGTTTTGCCGGGACCGGCCCAGTATTTCCCCCCCCTGTCTCAGTGTCCCGACACTTTTTAAAGTTTAAAAACCCTGTCCCTGGGTTTGGGGGTTGAGTGGATACCACCCTGTTTTTAGTGTGAAAGGGATTGAAAAATCATGACATCAGGCCGGCTAGCTCTCTCCCCATTCACTTTGAACCTCCTCCTCCATACTTTCCTCCCTTCTTTAAGGTCTTCCCTCTGCCTCTGTGCCTGCCTTTCACTGGGACAGGACACTGACAGAGGAGTTGCTGGGGGGTCTGAGGGGGCTATAGATCCAGGTCTTTTGGTTGTAGCCCCGGATAGAAGCCCAGGGGCTACAACCAAAAGGCTATAGCTAGCCCTGAGTCCCACCAATCCAGACATTAGCTTAGCCCCTGACGTTTTCCAGACCTAACAACACCCCTGGACACTGATATAACAGTAGGACTATCCCATTCGACAGGCCACCGATATAGAAGTAGTTTTACTAGCGTTTCTTTTGTATTTTAGTCTTTCTTTTCTGTTTATTGGCCCTAAAACTGTAGTCCTATGTCTATGTCGGTGTCTGTGCCGGTTTTCTATTTTTGAAACCTGGTCACCTTATACAGTGGTGACGTGGCACAGTATAAAAACAAACGAAATAACCTAACAAAGCAGCGTATTTTCTCTCTTTGAAGATTCAGCAGATTGAAAAGTATGACAATCCCCGAGTTAAACAACAGTACCAGCTATTAACAGCGCCGCGAAACCACAAGACTGCAGGAGTGAGCGCTGTATACTACAAGCAAGGAATCATATTGAGCTCGGGCATAGGCCTGCTGACAACTAAGGGAGTACCGTTCCACTTGCTCATCACATAAACACAGAGAGGAAGAAAGCAGGAAATAGGAGACAGGCACGCGGAGACGGCAGCAGGCGAGGCAGCTGTCGCCCCCCATCCATCAGGTTAGCAAGCGCTTCGGGCGCAGGCAGGCGCTCCCCCAGCTGCCATTGGGCAGGTTATTTTGAGGCCCTGGGGCTGCCTCAGCACGCAGGAGAGTGCTAGGCATCAGAGTTTCCACGCCGCACTCACTCTCTCTCCATTTTCAGTGGAGGTGCAGTTATGGTGGCCTGCCGCCCCGCCCCCTCCACACTCCGGCTGTGCATTGCTGGGAGGCTGGTGATGTCATGGAAGCCGCGAGAGGGGCACGGGAGGGCTGGCATAGGCCTGGGCTGTCAGCGCCACAGTGCCATCTTACGTCATGTCATGCGGATTGGAGCTGGGCGCCAGTGTGCTGAATACTTTGCCCTGGTATGGAAGGCGCTGCAGTCCTGTTCTGCAGTGCAGGCAGTCAGGGGTTGGGGGTGTTCTTTGGGGAGAGGGCAGACCTGACATGACTCTCAAGCGGCCCCAGGCCGAGGCGCATCCATCATTAGAAGGCCGGCTCCAGTTGCGCCTACAGTAGGTGTTGGGTGTCAGGGAGTGCGTCAGTGCTAGTGGGATTTACAGTAACTGTTGATACATTGGGGGAGGGGGCATGGGCCTATCCAGTCACGTGGAGGCCAACCCTACACGGGCTGAACTGCCGTGATACTCTGTACCTTACAGGACTCATCCTGCTACTGCCATGATGGGCGCTTTACCTTAGAGCGCTACCCAGAGAATGGCATGCTGGACCCTTACCTTATGGCATAAAGCCTTATAGTGCTCAACCTGATACATCATACACCGTTTCCTTATGGCATGCACCCTGCTACTGCCTTGATAGACCATTACATTACAGCACCTGCCCTGCTACTGCCATGATAGACCATTACATTACAGCACCTGCCCTGCTACTGCCATGATAGACCATTACATTACAGCACCTTCCCTGCTACTGCCTTGATGGACCATTACGTTACAGCACCTTCCCTGCTACTGCCATGATGGACCATTACGTTACAGCATCGCCCAGCTACTGCCATGATGGACCATTACGTTACAGCACCTTCCCTGCTACTGCCATGATGGACCATTACGTTACAGCATTGCCCTGCTACTGCCTTGATGGACCGTTACGTTACAGCACCTACCCTGCTACTGCCTTGATGGACCATTACGTTACAGCACCTTCCCTGCTACTGCCATGATGGACCATTACGTTACAGCATCGCCCAGCTACTGCCATGATGGACCATTACGTTACAGCATCGCCCAGCTACTGCCATGATGGACCATTACGTTACATCACCTGCCCTGCTACTGCCATGATGGACCGTTACGTTACAGCACCTGCCCTGCTACTGCCTTGATGGACCGTTACGTTACAGCACCTACCCTGCTACTGCCATGATAGACCATTACGTTACAGCATCGCCCAGCTACTGCCATGATGGACCATTACTTTACATCCTCCACCTTCCTGCTAACATAACACACCTTGTACTTACATTATGGACCCTTCTTTTGCCATGTGGCCCACCCTTACCTAATAGCACCCAACCTCCTTCTGCCATGGAGGGCTCCGTTATAGTGCTCACCCTGATACTTACATGATACACTGTTTCCTTATGGCATGCATCCTGCTACTGCCATGATGGACCATTACTTTACATCCTCCACCTTCCTGCTGACATGACACACCTTGTACTTACATACAGACTTTTATTCTGCCATATGGCACACCCTTACCTTGTAGCACCCAACCTCCTTCTGCCATGGTGGGCTCTTACCTTATAGTGCTCAACCTGATACTTACATGATGAACCCTTTCCTTATGGCATGCACCCTGCTACTGCACCCATGATGGACCCTTACTTTACAGCTCCTACCAACCTACTGCCATAATGGACCCTTACCTTACAGCATCCACCTTCCTACTGGCATGACACGACTTTTCCTTACATTACTCATCTTGCTTTTGCCATCATCCAACCACATACTTGACCCGTTCCATACACTCTATTTCACCCGTTCCATCCACATACATCATCCGTTCATCCATATACATTATCCGTTCGTCCACCTACTTCCTCCGTTCCATCCACTTCATCCGTTTCATCCACACACTTCATCCGTTCCACCATCCATGCCACTTGCCATTACACATGTTAATGAGTCCCTCACTTTCCTTTCTAGGACTTTTGCCTCTCAGCACTGCAAGTCCTACATTATTGTCAGGAGGGTGATATATAAGACCACTTATCCCACCTCACCTTACCTCCTACCAAGACATCTGTGTAGCAGCCTCAATGCTCCCCTAGGCAACCAGCTCATATATGCCAAATGTTATAGTAAGTTCTTTTTCTACACTTATGTATGAGGTTACAAACATGGCTTACAATCATCGCTCCCATGAGTGAGGTAATAGAGTGCTGTGCTCTATATAAACAGACACTGTTATCCACATATACAGAGCAGCACTCTGTTAAACCAGGTGTGAATGTGGTTTTCTGTATTGAACACTTTAAAGACTTTCTCCTAGAGAGTACTAATTATCCCACTAATTAAGTGATGCTAATTGAATCTTTTCCCATCACTCTGCCATATTTCCTTTAGCTGCCAATACAGTGATCACCTAGGACAGGGATCTGCAACCTTTTGCTCTCCAGATGTTTTTACCCACGACTCCCATCATCTGCAGCTAAAATAGTCAATGGTGGAGGATCATGGGAGTTGTAGTCTAAAACATCTGGAGAGCCACACCCTGTCCTAGGTGATCACAGTATTGACAGCTAAAGAAAATATGGCACAGTGATGTGAAGCAATTCACACCGTATTATATAATTGGGCCCAGTGCTGACGATTGGATTCTAGTCCTGGTTTCCGGGTTCTAGAAATGTGTATAGTAGAAAATATTCCCTCCCTTTTTTATTGTTACAAATATGGATAAGGCTTTCTGAGGAGTTGTCTTTCAAAAGCTAAACTCGTACTCTTTGCTCAATTAAGCTTCATTGCAGAGCCCTAAACCACATGATGAAACAACTTGACAATGCATAAGGAATCTTTGTAGAAACAGGTACGGTAAAAGAAAAGTTGGGTTCACTCTGAAAAGGCACAACAGACAATGCATATATGTAAAGTAATTAGACAACAGTCCAGCAAAGTACCTGGATTAAAAATGCCCTTGAGTCATGTTCTGCAGTACATTGTTCAATTGAATTAAGTAAAACACCTGAGCATATGCTAAAATGAGAAGATGACATACTTGGTGAAAAAAGTATACGTATATACATATCATTTAGCTATTGATTCGTGTGGTGGGTTCAGATATAGTCAACAGCTGATGCATTTGCATACAAGTGAATGATGGAAGCACGGCTCAGTGGGTTGAAGGCCTGCTTCACAGATGTCTGCGTTCTTTAGGTGGAACACTGAAGGTTGAAAGCTTGAAAGGGTTTGAACAAATCACATCTAAAGGCACTCCTCTGTGCAACCCTCGGGCCAACGTATTTAAGCCTGCCATGACCGAAGAGGACAGATCATTTGAAGATCAGGCTTGACCCACCAGAAAAGAGGCAGTACTAGCAAAAATACTAGGTCACATCTCGTCTGCACAAGACCACGAGCGGCCCCGAACCTTCTTTGGCCTCATTGGGAGTCATCAAAGAAGTGTAGCTTGGATCTCCCGGAACAGCAGGCTCAGGAGCCATGCCTGGGCATACCCACCGACTCTGGCGTCTCTAGGATCCACAGGTCGGAATCCCAGTGGTGTTCTTATGGTGTTGCATTCTTTGGGTGTCAATAAAGCAATGACCGTTATGCTATGATATGGTATGTCATTTATAACGCCCCTGTACACATGTGTTTTTAGGCGCGACAGGACAAGTGGGGGAGACAGATGGAGAACAAGACAAACAATCTTACTAGGCCTTGTGTCATTCAGATAGTAAGTGCAGCAGTGCCAGAAAGTGCACAGGAAAGTGAGAGGGGGAAGTGCCAGGGAGGGGAAGTGCAATCAGGGCAGCATTGCTCTGGGTAAGTGCAGCCAAGGCAGCGCGGCTCTGGGTAAGTGCAGCCAGGGCAGCATTGCTCTAGGTAAGTGCAGTCAGGACAGCGCGGCTCTGGGTAAGTGCAAGGAGGCAGCAGACTGTAGAGGTTGTAGGTACAGCCCCTAAGTGTGCGGTAGGCCTGGAGGCAGTGCAGGGGAGACTGATCATGGTGGAGCCTGGTACCCAGTGAGACTATGGGGGTAGCCAAGCAACCAGTCGTTGCAGCTGACAGGTAGGTCAGCAGGGGAGACCGATAGAGAGAAAGCAGAGGAGAATAGGAAGGTCTTGAGCTGCTTCCGGAACTTCAGGTGGTCCGGCTCAAATTTGAGAGGGGCAGGGTAATAGCACCTACGAAATACATGCAGAGTCAGTAAAGATTTGGGTCCTATTTATGCTAAGAACACATTCCAGCATGACACACCGGCAAAGGGTTACTTTGTGCAAGCTGCAATATTTGTTGTCATTGTTTGCAGTGGGTCCTATCTCCCCACTCCTGACCATGGGAAAACAAAATAAGGCACTTTGCTGTCTACTAAGCGCTAAACTGCTGCCAAGGTCACGTATGCGCCAGAAACTTTGAGGGTGTCATTATGATGAAATTTCCCAAGGAGGATTTTGGTAAGTGGAATACGCCAGAGTGTTTAGTTGCAGACTAGCCGTCCTCATGCAGCCCAACTCCTGCCTAAGAACACTTAGAACATTTTAAAGGCTTATAAAGATAGCCATGTTGACAACTGACTAATTTTGCCATCTGTCTTCCCTTCTTCATTTGCATTTTACTCCCTGAATTAATATTGACGTTTCATTTGCGCCTTATAAATGCAGCGCTACAAGGCGTGGCTGTGCCTGGAGCCCAGGACTGGAGGAGTATCTTTCACTTGACCTGGGGCAGCCTGAACATTCCACAGAGGGCATTTGTTTAAATTCCAGCAGGGCTTTAAGTATCACTTAGTGCCCCCATGACGCACCTCTTCTGCACAGTCTTTCCACTCACCGGATTCAGGGCCGCAGGTAATGTGATATAACCCAATGAAACAGACATAACCGGGACAGACTAGCAGGACGGTGGGCACGGCTGCATGTGTGTTCCACACTCAGACGCACCGAGCTGGGGGGGGGCGGGGGGGGGCTGCTTGCTCCAGTTTCTGACACATGCAGGCACACAGCCTGCTATGCATTATGAGGCTAAAGCAGGCCATCATTCAAAAAAACTGTCTTTTCTTGCTTACCAAACGAGCGGACAACTTTGTACATGTTTAAAAGTATTTGTCGTATCCTTTCTTGATGAATTAGTTAATCCAATGGAGCAGACGAGGTTTCGATGTAAACAGAAAATTACCCATTGTAATTTTAATTGTTTACTTATACGTTTTTTTCCAGAAAGATTTTTGCTGCAACCCCGCAGCCTCCCCATTAACCTGCCTACATTAATTATTCTCCTAAACCCACTCCACATATATTAGGCAAAATCCGACTAAATATATTCAACGAAATCTACTTCGACGAATTCTCCTGCGGCAAAACCTCACTATCCCGGAGAAGCAACACAAGATCTAATCAGAATTTGCACCGTTCGTTCGTTCCTTCGATGACTTGAAAGAGCGGATAGTGTCTGCAGGCGTTACATCAATTTATTCCAATGGAATGTGCCTGTTTTAGCATCTGGTAAAAAATAAGCAGAATCCATGGGAATCCATTCAACCTGGCGTCTGCAAAACATTTTTGCAAGCAAAATGTACATTTTGTTTACGAAAAGAAAGTAAAAATGAAGAATAATGCGATTTCACTGGGTTTTTCTCTTAACTTTTAAACTGAATTTTGTTAACTTTCCAAATTGCATGCGGCGGACCCAACAGCTAATCAGTGCCAATGGTGAGGGGCCCCTGCAAGCAATTAATATGTTTTGTAAAATAAGACCACAAAGAAGGAAATTGAAATTGAGAGTGCAGCAGGATGTGTGATGGAATACAGACAGGACAGTGAGAGTGCAGCAGGAAGCATTGATGGACTACAGCCAGGACAGTGAGAGTACAGCAGGAAACGTTGATGGAATACAGCCAGGACAGTGAGAGTGCAGCAGGAAGCGTTGATGGACTACAGCCAGGACAGTGAGAGTGCAGCAGGAAACGTTGATGGAATACAGCCAGGACAGTGAGAGTGCAGCAGGAAGCGTTGATGGACTACAGCCAGGACAGTGAGAGTGCAGCAGGAAGCGCTGATGGAATAATGCCAGGACAGTGAGAGTGCAGCAGGAAGCATTGATGGACTACAGCCAGGACAGTCAGAGTGCAGCAGGAAACGTTGATGGAATACAGCCAGGACAGTGAGAGTGCAGCAGGAAGCGTTGATGGACTACAGCCAGGACAGTCAGAGTGCAGCAGGAAACGTTGATGGAATACAGCCAGGACAGTGAGAGTGCAGCAGGAAGCGTTGATGGACTACAGCCAGGACAGTGAGAGTGCAGCAGGAAGCGCTGATGGACTAATGCCAGGACAGTGAGAGTGCAGCAGGAAGCATTGATGGACTACAACCAGGACAGTCAGAGTGCAGCAGGAAGCGCTGATGGAATAATGCCAGGACAGTGAGAGTGCAGCAGGAAGCGTTGATGGACTACAGCCAGGACAGTCAGAGTGCAGCAGGAAGCGCTGATGAAATAATGCCAGGACAGTCAGAGTGCAGCAGCAAGCGTTGATGGACTACAGCCAGGACAGTGAGAGTGCAGCGGGAAGCATTGATGGAATACAGCTAGGACAGTCAGAGTGCAGCAGGAAGTGTGATGGAATACAGACAGGACAGTGAGAGTGCAGCAGGAAGCATTGATGGACTACAGCCAGGACAGTCAGAGTGCAGCAGGAAACGTTGATGGAATACAGCCAGGACAGTCAGAGTGCAGCAGGAAGTGTGATGGAATACAGACAGGACAGTGAGAGTGCAGCAGGAAGCATTGATGGACTACAGCCAGGACAGTCAGAGTGCAGCAGGAAGTGTGATGGAATACAGACAGGACAGTGAGAGTGCAGCAGGAAGCGTTGATGGACTACAGCCAGGACAGTCAGAGTGCAGCAGGAAACGTTGATGGAATACAGCCAGGACAGTCAGAGTGCAGCAGGAAACGTTGATGGAATACAGCCAGGACAGTGAGAGTGCAGCAGGAAGCGTTGATGGACTACAGCCAGGACAGTCAGAGTGCAGCAGGAAACGTTGATGGAATACAGCCAGGACAGTGAGAGTGCAGCAGGAAGCGTTGATGGACTACAGCCAGGACAGTGAGAGTGCAGCAGGAAGCGCTGATGGAATAATGCCAGGACAGTGAGAGTGCAGCAGGAAGCATTGATGGACTACAGCCAGGACAGTCAGAGTGCAGCAGGAAACGTTGATGGAATACAGCCAGGACAGTGAGAGTGCAGCAGGAAGCGTTGATGGACTACAGCCAGGACAGTCAGAGTGCAGCAGGAAACGTTGATGGAATACAGCCAGGACAGTGAGAGTGCAGCAGGAAGCGTTGATGGACTACAGCCAGGACAGTCAGAGTGCAGCAGCAAGCATTGATGGACTACAGCCAGGACAGTGAGAGTGCAGCAGGAAGCGCTGATGGAATAATGCCAGGACAGTGAGAGTGCAGCAGGAAGCATTGATGGACTACAGCCAGGACAGTCAGAGTGCAGCAGGAAACGTTGATGGAATACAGCCAGGACAGTCAGAGTGCAGCAGGAAGCGCTGGTGGACTACAGCCAGGACAGTGAGAGTGCAGCAGGAAGTGCTGATGGAATAATGCCAGGACAGTGAGAGTGCAGCAGGAAGCATTGATGGACTACAGCCAGGACAGTCAGAGTGCAGCAGGAAACGTTGATGGAATACAGCCAGGACAGTCAGAGTGCAGTAGGAAGCGCTGATGGACTACAGCCAGGACAGTGAGAGTGCAGCAGGAAGCGCTGATGGAATGATGCCAGGACAGTGAGAGTGCAGCAGGAAGCATTGATGGACTACAGCCAGGACAGTCAGAGTGCAGCAGGAAACGTTGATGGAATACAGCCAGGACAGTCAGAGTGCAGCAGGAAGCGTTGATGGACTACAGCCAGGACAGTGAGAGTGCAGCAGGAAGTGCTGATGGAATAATGCCAGGACAGTGAGAGTGCAGCAGGAAGAGCTGAGGGACTATAGCCAGGACAGTGACAGTGCAACAGGAAGCGTTGATGGAATACAGCCAGGACAGTGAGAGTGCAGCAGGAAGCATTGATGGAATACAGCCAGGACAGTGAGAGTGCAGCAGGAAACGTTGATGGAATACAGCCAGGACAGTCAGAGTGCAGCAGGAAACGTTGATGGAATACAGCCAGGACAGTGAGAGTGCAGCAGGAAGCGTTGATGGACTACAGCCAGGACAGTCAGAGTGCAGCAGGAAACGTTGATGGAATACAGCCAGGACAGTGAGAGTGCAGCAGGAAGCGTTGATGGACTACAGCCAGGACAGTGAGAGTGCAGCAGGAAGCGCTGATGGAATAATGCCAGGACAGTGAGAGTGCAGCAGGAAGCATTGATGGACTACAGCCAGGACAGTCAGAGTGCAGCAGGAAACGTTGATGGAATACAGCCAGGACAGTGAGAGTGCAGCAGGAAGCGTTGATGGACTACAGCCAGGACAGTCAGAGTGCAGCAGGAAACGTTGATGGAATACAGCCAGGACAGTGAGAGTGCAGCAGGAAGCGTTGATGGACTACAGCCAGGACAGTCAGAGTGCAGCAGCAAGCATTGATGGACTACAGCCAGGACAGTGAGAGTGCAGCAGGAAGCGCTGATGGAATAATGCCAGGACAGTGAGAGTGCAGCAGGAAGCATTGATGGACTACAGCCAGGACAGTCAGAGTGCAGCAGGAAACGTTGATGGAATACAGCCAGGACAGTCAGAGTGCAGTAGGAAGCGCTGATGGACTACAGCCAGGACAGTGAGAGTGCAGCAGGAAGCGCTGATGGAATGATGCCAGGACAGTGAGAGTGCAGCAGGAAGCATTGATGGACTACAGCCAGGACAGTCAGAGTGCAGCAGGAAACGTTGATGGAATACAGCCAGGACAGTCAGAGTGCAGCAGGAAGCGTTGATGGACTACAGCCAGGACAGTGAGAGTGCAGCAGGAAGTGCTGATGGAATAATGCCAGGACAGTGAGAGTGCAGCAGGAAGAGCTGAGGGACTATAGCCAGGACAGTGACAGAGCAACAGGAAGCGTTGATGGAATACAGCCAGGACAGTGAGAGTGCAGCAGGAAGCATTGATGGAATACAGCCAGGACAGTGAGAGTGCAGCAGGAAGCGTTGATGGACTACAGCCAGGACAGTAAGAGTGCAGCAGGAAGTGTTGATGGAATACAGCCAGGACAGTGAGAGTGCAGCAGGAAGAGCTGATGGACTACAGCCAGGACAGTGAGAGTGCAACAGGAAGCGTTGATGGAATACAGCCAGGACAGTGAGAGTGCAGCAGGAAGTGTTGATGGAATACAGACAGGACAGTGAGAGTGCAGCAGGAAGAGTTGATGGAATACAGCCAGGACAGTGAGAGTGCAGCGGGAAGCGTTAATGAACTACAGCCAGGACAGTGACAGTGCAGCAAGAAGCGTTGATGGAATGCAGCCAGGACAGTGAGAGTGCAGCAGGAAGCGTTGATGGACTACAGCCAGGACAGTGAGAGTGCAGCAGGAAGTGTTGATGGAATACAGCCAGGACAGTGAGAGTGCAGCAGGAAGAGCTGATGGACTACAGCCAGGACAGTGAGAGTGCAACAGGAAGCGTTGATGGAATACAGCCAGGACATTGAGAGTGCAGCAGGAAGTGTTGATGAAATACAGCCAGGATAGTGAGAGTGCAGCAGGAAGCGTTGATGGAATACAGCCGGGACAGTGAGAGTGCAGCAGAAAGAGCTGATGGAATACAGCCAGGACAGTGAGAGTGCAGCAGGATGTGTTGATGGAATACAGACAGGACAGTGAGAGTGCAGCAGGAAGAGTTGATGAAATACAGCCAGGACAGTGAGAGTGCAGCAGGAAGCATTAATGAACTACAGCCAGGACAGTGAGAGTACAGCAAGAAGCGCTGATTGAATGCAGCCAGGACAGCGAGAGTGCAGCAGGAAGTGTTGATGGACTACAGCCAGGACAGTGAGAGTGCAGCAGGAAGCATTGATGGAATACAGCCAGGACATTGAGAGTGGAGTAGGAAGTGTTGATGCAATACAGCCAGAGTACAGCAGGAAGCGTTGATGGAATACAACCAGGACAGTGTGAGTGCAGCAGGAGGCATTGATGGAATACAGCCAGAACAGTGAGAGTGCAGCAGGACGTGCTGATGGAATACAGCCAGGACAGTGAGAGTGCAGGACAGTGAGAGTGCAGCAGGAAGCGTTGATGGAATGCAGCCAGGACAGTGAGAGTGCAACAGGAAGGAAGCGTTGATGGAATACAGCCAGGACAGTGAGAGTGCAGCAGGAAGAGCTGATGGAATACAGCTAGGACAGTGAGAGAGCAGCAGGAAGCATTGATGGAACGCAGCCAAGACAGTGCGAGTGCTGCAGGAAGCGTTGATGGACTACAGACAGGACAGTGAGAGTGCAGCAGGAAGCATTGATGGACTACAGTCAGGACAGTGAGAGTGCATTCGGAAGCATGGATTGAATACAGCCGGGACAGTGAGAGTGCAGCAGGAAGCGTTGATGGAATACAGCCACGACAGTGAGAGTGCAGCAGGAAGTGTTGATGGAATGCAGCCAGGACAGTGCGAGTGCAGCAGGAAGCGCTGATGGACTACAGTCAATACAGTGAGAGTGCATTAGGAAGCATGGATTGAATACAGCCGGGACAGTGAGAGTGCAGCAGGAAGCGTTGATGGAATACAGCCACGACAGTGAGAGCGCAGCAGGAAGCGTTGATGGAATGCAGCCAGGACAGTGAGAGTGCAGCAGGAAGCGCTGATGGAATACAGCCAGCACAGTGAGAATGCAGCAGGAAGCGTTGATGCAATACAGCCAGGACAGTGAGAGTGCAGCAGGAAGCGTTGATGGAATACAGCCAGGACAGTGAGAGTGCAGCAGGAAGCGTTGATGGAATACAGCCAGGACAGCCAGGGTGCAGCAGGAAGCGTTGATGGAATACAGCCAGCACAGTGAGAGTGCAGCAGGAAGCGTTGATGGAATACAGCCAGGGCAGCCAGGGTGCAGCAGGAAGCGTTAATGGAATACAGCCAGCACAGTGAGAGTGCAGCAGGAAGCGTTGATGCAATACAGCCAGGACAGTGAGAGTGCAGCAGGAAGCGTTGATGGAATACAGCCAGGACAGTGCAGCAGGAAGCGTTGATGGAATACAGCCACGACAGCCAGGGTGCAGCAGGAAGCGTTGATGGAATACAGCCAGCACAGTGAGAGTGCAGCAGGAAGCGTTGATGGAATACAGCCAGGGCAGTGAGAGTGCAGCAGGAAGCTCTGATGGACTACAGCCAGGACAGTTCTGGTGCCAATGAACAGCTTTAGACTTGACAAGAGCGGCCGCAGGGTTGGGGGTTACCCCCAATACACTCCTCTAAAGCTAAACCCCGAATGTTACCCTGAAAAGATCCAATCCTCGGAGATGAGGAGCCTTCCTGGTGGGGTGCTGGATTGCAGCGTTTACCGGAATCAGCTGCAGACCCTGCCACTCTCCGACCATTCCCCCGTTCCTTGCAACCGGGCACTAGTAGCCGTAGAGAAGCCCCACCCCGTCCAGCATGAATGGAAAGACGCCACAGCGAGGATCCCCGAGTTTGGAGTGGTCAGGTGTGTCGAGGTGTGCCGATGGGGCGAATTGAGAGCTCACGTTGAGGGTACACGCTGGTGGACGGCGTCCAAAGCTAGAACAAGAAACATTGAATGTCTTCTTTCGATTTATGAATACACACTGACCTCGGGGCTTGAACCTTGGTGGTCAAGTTCGCAGGCCGGACACTTCACCTGTACACTACATGACCTGATGAAAAGTATTAAACAACTAAAGGTGAAATGTCCCATATTGGTACTGCATGTTCCAGAGAAAACATTGGTATTTGTTCTTGGAGTTTAAAACGTGCACAGCTTTAAAGGTTTTCAAAAACATTATTAGAAGAAAATATTCTGTCTTGGTTTTGTGTGTGTGTTGATTTTATGAAAGGCAAATGCCATTCACCCTGTGCAATTTGGGTGGATATGCAAAGCCAATTCACCTTGATATGCTAATTTCTGGCGACATCACATGTCATTGCATCTGTTAATGAGCGCCCCCCCCAACTTCTTTTTTAAGCACTTGAGTCCTGGGGGGGTGCAAAGAGATGTGACAAGCTGTGGAATTCCACCGCCACAAACCTGAGCAACGAAAAAACCCGGAAAACACAAACCATAACACAGAATCCTTGCCAGTGCCTTTGATTTTTTCTGCCAGTTCAAATCTTAATATTTGATGTGAAAATTGAATATTCTCATTGGTGCAAAGATTGGAAAGTGCCGGGGGAAGGATTCTGCAATGTGTGCACCCGTGTCCTCCCATGATGGCAACTGCCACAGATTCTCCTATAGGAGGACCATAGGGGAAACCCAGAACCTTCTAGGGCAAGCGAAAGCCGCCAACTGTGTGATGCAAGCCCTGGATGTGGTAAGGCTGCTCCCCCAGTTCCCACACGGGCACCTCACCATCCACTCTGCGGTCACCCATTCAGGGGCAGCTGTACTATATCCAGCCGGAAGTTATGTCTCACGGGTAACGGGGAAAATGCACAGAAGTCCAATTATTTGTTTACCCACTCAAATAAAGGGAGAATTGCGGGAAATACCCTGATCAAATCAGCCAGGGGAGATTTGACCATTAGCACATGCAAAGCAGGACATGTCTTTCTGGAGCTCGCTCACAGACAAGTTCCCAAGTACACACGTGGTGCAGATTTCTGCATTAAGCGCCCCTTGGACTGGAGAATGGAGCCCACCGAGAAACACGAGGCTGTCAGGAGTGGGTCGCAGCCAAGGGCAAACAAGTGAACAAAACGGCTTCCAACACATACATCCATACACCACATACATCCATACACCACATACATCCATACAACACATACATCCATACACCACATACATCCATACACCACATACATCCATACACCACATACATCCATACACCACATACATCCATACAACACATACATCCATACACCACATACATCCATACAACACATACATCCATACACCACATACATCCATACAGCACATACATCCATACAACACATACATCCATACAACACATACATCCATACACCACATACATCCATACACCACATACATCCATACAACACATACATCCATACAACACATACATCCATACAACACATACATCCATACACCACATACATCCATACACCACATACATCCATACACCACATACATCCATACAACACATACATCCATACAACACATACATCCATACACCACATACATCCATACAACACATACATCCATACACCACATACATCCATACACCACATACATCCATAGAACACATACATCCATACAACACATACATCCATACACCACATACATCCATACACCACATACATCCATACACCACATACATCCATACACCACATACGTCCATACAACACATACATCCATACAACACATACATCCATACACCACATACATCCATACAACACATACATCCATACACCACATACATCCATAGAACACATACATCCATACACCACATACATCCATACAACACATACATCCATACAACACATACATCCATACACCACATACATCCATACAACACATACATCCATACACCACATACATCCATAGAACACATACATCCATACACCACATACATCCATACAACACATACATCCATACACCACATACATCCATAGAACACATACATCCATACACCACATACATCCATACAACACATACATCCATACACCACATACATCCATACAACACATACACCCATACACCACATACATCCATACACCACATACATCCATACACCACATACATCCATACAACACATACATCCATACACCACATACATCCATACAACACATACATCCATACACCACATACATCCATAGAACACATACATCCATACACCACATACATCCATACAACACATACATCCATACACCACATACATCCATACAACACATACACCCATACAGCACATACATCCATACACCACATACATCCATACAACACATACATCCATACACCACATACATCCATACACCACATACATCCATACAGCACATACATCCATACATCACATACTTCCATACATCACATACTTCCATACACCACATACATCCATACAACACATACACCCATACACCACATACATCCATACACCACATACATCCATACAACACATACATCAATACACCACATACATCCATACAGCACATACATCCATACATCACATACTTCCATACATCACATACTTCCATACACCACATACATCCATACAACACATACACCCATACAGCACATACATCCATACACCACATACATCCATACACCACATACATCCATACAACACATACATCCATACACCACATACATCCATACAGCACATACATCCATACATCACATACTTCCATACATCACATACTTCCATACAGCACCTACATCCATACAACACATACATCCATACATCACATACTTCCATACAGCACATACTTCCATACAGCACCTACATCCGTACAGCACATACTTCCATACAGCACATACATCCATACAGCACATGCATCCGTACAGCACATACATCCGTACAGCACATACTTCCATACAGCACATACATCCATACAGCACATGCATCCGTACAGCACATACTTCCATACACCACATACATCCATACAGCACATACATCCGTACAGCACATACATCCATACAACACATACATCCATACAGCACATACTTCCATACAGCACATACATCCGTACAGCACATACTTCCATACAGCACATACATCCGTACAACACATACATCCATACAACACATACATCCATACACCACATACTTCCATACACCACATACATCCATACAGCACATACATCCATACAGCACATACATCCATACAGCACATACATCCGTACAGCACATACATCCATACAACACATACATCCGTACAGCACATACTTCCATACAGCACATACATCCGTACAGCACATACTTCCATACAGCACATACTTCCATACAGCACATACTTCCATACAGCACATACATCCGTACAGCACATACATCCATACAGCACATACATCCATACAACACATACATCCATACAACACATACATCCGTACAACACATACATCCGTACAGCACATACATCCATACAGCACATACATCCATACAACACATACATCCATACAACACATACATCCGTACAACACATACATCCGTACAGCACATACATCCATACACCACATACATCCATACACCACATACATCCATACAGCACATACATCCATACACCACATACATCCATACAACACATACATCCGTACAGCACCTACATCCATACAGCACATGCATCCGTACAGCACATACTTCCATACAGCACATACATCCATACACCACATACATCCATACAGCACATACATCCATACAGCACATACATCCATACAGCACATACATCCATACACCACATACATCCATACAACACATACATCCATACACCACATACATCCATACACCACATACATCCATACAACACATACATCCATATAGCACATACATCCATACACCACATACATCCATACACCACATACATCCATACAACACATACATCCATACAGCACATACTTCCATACAGCACATACATCCATACAGCACATACATCCATATAGCACATACATCCATACAGCACATACATCCATACAACACATACATCCATACAACACATACATCCATACACCACATACATCCATATAGCACATACATCCATACAGCACATACATCCATACAGCACATACATCCATACAACACATACATCCATACAGCACATACATCCATACAGCACATACATCCATACAGCACATACATCCATACACCACATACATCCATACAGCACATACATCCATACATCACATACTTCCATACATCACATACTTCCATACACCACATACATCCATACAACACATACACCCATACAGCACATACATCCATACACCACATACATCCATACACCACATACATCCATACAACACATACACCCATACACCACATACATCCATACAGCACATACATCCATACAACACATACATCCATACACCACATACATCCATACAGCACATACATCCATACATCACATACTTCCATACATCACATACTTCCATACAGCACCTACATCCATACAACACATACATCCATACAGCACATACATCCATACAGCACATACATCCATACAGCACATACATCCATACAACACGTACATCCATTCATTCTCACACATACTTTCATTCTCTCATCCGAATGCATACTATCTTTACTTCACTCTCTTTGTTCTCCCGCTTTCCCTCTCTCTCCCTTTCTCTTTTATTGCCTCTTTCGTTCCCTCTAGCACTCTTTCTCTCCTTTTCTCTCTCGTATTGCATACTAGCTTTCCTTCAGTCTGTCTTTCCTTTACTTCACTCTTTCTCTCTCCTGTCTTTATTTCCCTCTCTTTTCTTCTCTGTTTCTATCCCTCTAGCTCTCTATCTCTGCTTTTCTCTCTCGTATTCTATACTATCTTTCCTTCTCTCTTTCTTTTTTACTTCATTCTTGCACTCTCCCTTTCTATCTTGCCCTCTCTTTCCTTCTCTTTCTTTCTCTCCTTTTCTTATGTTACTCTTTTCCCCCTCTCTCCCTCCTTCTCTTCCCCTCTTTTTAACTTTCTCTCCTTCTGTCTTTCTTTCCTTTTTGTGTTTTCTTCTTTCTTTCCCACTCTCTCCAATTTTCTTTCCCTCTCTTCCATTCTCTTTTTTCATCTCTCATTCTCATTGTATTGCTTATCATCTGTACTTCCCTCTCTCCCTTTCTCCCTGTGAGGTGAGTGTCCCCCTTCTTGCTCTCTGCCTTCAGCTTTGCTCCTTTCTGCTGTCTTTTTCCTGCTTTTCTCTCCTTTCACCCCATTACCACCTTACCGGGCACCTGCCTCCATTTTCGGTCCTTTCTGCCATTTTCTTTTCTGTTTTTTCCTCTCCTTTCATCCTCTGTTCATCCCCTTTCCAGGCTTATGCCTCAATTTCTGTTCCTTTCTGCAATTCTTTCCAGCTTTTTCCACCCCTTTCTAGGCCTCTACCTCCATTTTCGCTCCTTTCTGCTGTGTTTCCCTCTTTTTTCTCCTTTCATTACACCTTCTTTGTTCACCTTTCCAGGTCTCACCGGTACTTGGTTTTCTTTGGTGACCTCTGCCCTGTCCTCTTTCCCCGCCGCTCTTCCGCCTCCCCTTCCCCTGATTGGGTCCTCCTCGGAGGGCGCAACTTCTTAACAGTGTCCACAGGACAGCTCTGCATGGGCAGCCCTTGGCTAAGGGCCAGAGGCAAAGGGAAGCTCTAGACCGTGTTGGTCCGTGTTACACTGTGAGACCTGCCACCATGAACCAGCAGCTACTGACAAGGCAAGTGCGGTTCGGGTGGGGGGTACAGCCATTACTGCTCCCCACTAAACCGACCAACCCAATATAATCCTACCTTATTCTCTATTTAGCTGGTTGTCTGATGTGTCCAGCCCACAGTTTGTATAGTAATCCTATCTCACATTTAGCCTGAATGTATTAGTCAGCCATATCTCGCATTTAGCCTGATTGTGTTGGTCAGCCATATGGCATTACTGTACTCCATTAATTACCCCACCCGTCTCATTCATAAATATCATACTGCCCAGGCGCTCCGCCTACTGGTTGCTTATCAGCCACAGTCAGCATTTACCCCACTTGCATTAAGTAGCCTTTCAGATTCTAGCCTCAATGTGTAAGGTTACCATACACTGCATCAAGCCAATTGGGTTAGTTAGCCACAGTTTACATTTTGGGCAGCTATGGATGGGGTAGAATTGTGCATCACATCTAGACAGAACTGTGAAGATTAGCCTGTGTCACATCTAGACAGAATTGTGAAGATTAGCCTTGCGTCACATCTAGACAGAACTGTGAAGATTAGCCTGTGTCACATCTAGACAGAATTGTGAAGATCAGCTTGCGTCACATCTAGACAGGACTGTGAAGATTAGCCTGCATCACATCTGGACAGAATTGTGAAGATTAGCCTGTGTCACATCTAGACAGAATCGTGAAGATTCGCTTGCATCACATCTAGACAGGACTGTGAAGATTAGCCTGTGTCACATCTAGACAGAATCGTGAAGATTAGCTTGCATCACATCTAGACAGGACTGTGAAGATTAGCCTGCGTCACATCTAGACAGAATTGTGAAGATTAGCCTGCATCACATCTAGACAGGATTGTGAAGATTAGCCTGTGTGAAATCTAGACAGAACTGTGATGATTAGCCTGTGTCACATATAGACAGAACTGTGAAGATTAGCCTGTGTCACATCTAGACAGAATTCTGAAGATTCGCCTGCGTCACATCTAGACAGGATTGTGAAGATTAGCCTGCGTAACATCTAGACAGGACTGTGAAGATTAGCCTGCGTCACATCTAGACAGGATTGTGAAGATTAGCCTGCGTCACATCTACACAGAATTGTGAAGATTAGCCTGCATCGCATCTAGACAGGACTGTGAAGATTAGACTGCGTGACATCTAGACAGAAATGTGAAAATTAGCCTGCGTCACATCTAGACAGGATTGTGAATATTTGCCTCTGTCACATCCAGAGAGAATTGTGAATATTAGCTTGCGTCTAATCTAGACAGAACTCTGAAGATTAGCTTGTGTCACATCTAGACAGAATTGTGAAGATTAGTTTACGTGACATCCAGACAGAACTGTGAAGATTAGCCTGTGTCACATCTAGACAGAATTGGGAAGATTAGTTTACGTGACATCCGGACAGAACTGTGAAGATTAGCCTTGAGTCACTGCTAGATGGAATTGGGAAGGTTAGTTTACGTGACATCCAGACAGAACTGTGAAGATTAGCCTGTGTCACATCTAGACAGAACTGTGAAGATTAGTTTACGTGACATCCAGACAGAACTGTGAAGATTAGCCTGTGTCACATCTAGACAGAACTGTGAAGATTAGTTTACGTGACATCCAGACAGAACTGTGAAGATTAGCCTGCGTCACATCTAGACAGGATTGTGAATATTTGCCTCTGTCACATCCAGAGAGAATTGTGAATATTAGCTTGCGTCTAATCTAGACAGAACTCTGAAGATTAGCTTGTGTCACATCTAGACAGAACTGTGAAGATTAGTTTACGTGACATCCAGACAGAACTGTGAAGATTAGCCTGTGTCACATCTAGACAGAATTGGGAAGGTTAGTTTACGTGACATCCGGACAGAACTGTGAAGATTAGCCTTGAGTCACTGCTAGATGGAATTGTAGAAATCAGCATGTGTCCCATCTAGATAGTGACGCCACTAACCAACACTACTAATAAAACAAAACTCACCCCTCTGCATACACCCCTCAAACTATGAACTAAGCACAACCATAGCTCTAAAACACAACAACCCACACGCACTTCACTGCATCGCAACAACCAAACAAAGCACACATAGCCTCACACAGCAGCACATGAAGACTACCAACTGAAAAACACACCTAAGCTCAGCCAACGTTGTAAACCAACCTGAAGCTGCCAACATCACATCACAGCTCTCTTGCTCTTTATCCCGCTCAGTCCTACTTATTTAACCTACCCTCTTGCTTTTCAGATCTGCCATAGCGCCAGAGCACCACCTCGGTGGTGACAGTGCACGCTATAAATATCCTATAACATAACAAAACATACATATACATTGTCAAATGATTTGTCAATTGGTCAACACCCAACAAAAGGGAGATCACAAATCCAACCCCAAACAAGATTAGTGCAATCAACATTTATAATTTGAATTTCAAATTCCGGTCTCGGACAACCCTCAGTTTAATAATTAAGCATATGACGACCCCATCCACATACTCTAAGATAACAAACAAGCTGGATTGCAATAACAATTTCTTTTATTAAATAAAATGACATCAAAATAATGTGACAGGTGAAAATCAATGTCTCATTGATTTTCCACTCAATGGGACTGTACTCCCACCTCACTAAACCAAGTCTAATGTCTGACTTCACTCTGTGTGTGTGTGCACACAACTTGACAATCATGGTTTCACCGAAAATTCAATCAAGGAATTCTGCTTATTTTAAACCCATATCCCTGCTGAAATCAAAAGGCATAGCAGTACTTACACTAAGACTTAAAACAAAACAATTTACTGTGGTTATAGCTCACATGAAATATGGTTCTTCAGTTCTTGGGCTGGTGTTGTACACTATCTAGGAAAAACTATTGATTGCTACATAGGGCATAGCAACTACTTTACTGCATCTTCTATGAAGTCACATTTATTGCAAACAATTAACAGCTTGGGTTTCTCCGGATTTCTGTTGCATTTAAATTACTGCAACTGTGAGGCCAACTCATGCACTATTTTCAAGGGGTCAGGGTCACCCTCAAAATACCCCAGTTCAATGTGTCTGCTAAAGAGTAGATTTCAATTATTTTATTCACTATGGGAGACACCAGAGACAGAAATGGTTATGCCACGTTCAATTAGAAATGTCTTAAACTTTCAGAGATCCCAAATTGGATGTGAAAATGTTGATGCTACCTAGGGTTTCACTTTGAATTATAAATCACTAAACACATATGCATTGCACTATTTTCCCTTTTTCAATAATATAACTTTTAAATAGGTACCCCAAAATGTTATCTGGAATTTTATTATTTCTCAATACAAATGTATAAGTCCTCTTGGGGCATAGGTGCTCACCTTGTGTCTGTCTTACCTGTGTCAGGTAATGACACCAACTGGCCACAGTCAGTTACATCAAGTAATCTCTCTCTCCTGTCTTTGCACCTGCTCCAAATTCCCTCCGAGGTAAAATGGCCCTGCTTTGGGCCAGCCGGCCTCTGCATTCAGTGTAATTTGGCCTAGGCCCTTTAGAGATATTCCACCACTAGGCCCACCTATTAGAATCCAACATGATTTTAGTCTCTCGCTTCTCTGTTTTGGCAAAACCCTCCCTTGCTTCTACTTCTTTGACTTTAAATAACCAGGGAACTCTGCCCATAAGGTGGAGGTTAGAACACCTGATTCCTCATTGTCAGTGTATGTAAGTTGTCTATTGCCAAAGGAAAGTGACACATCCTGCACCCACTTAATTCCTATTGGTTTTTCATTTAAGAAGGATAGGTACATAAATGTCTGTATTAAATGTTTGTTCTCATTTCGAATAGGTCCCCTTGCTAGTATGTGACATCACTGCATTACAGACTTTAAGCAGAATAATTCCACAATTTTATCAATATAGGTTCTGAAAATCTTACAGTTCACAATCACATTTTTATGAGTCACTGTGTACAATAGATTTCAATGTGTCCAATAGCTATAGAAGGTACAATTCCAAAGGTATAATTATAATATTGATAATATTGTAGTTGCAATGCTTCACTTAATGCCAATCATTTTCATGTATATGGATGAGGCAAATAACAAGGGGGGTCCTGGGAGACTCTCTGCCAGACATGAGTCTTGGTTGCGAGAGCATTACCCAGATTCTTTAGCTCACTACCTTTGACAGAGGAGAAATATCCCAAACATATCAGTCTTTGTCCTGCCCTGGGGTAGTCCAGCACTGAAATGCTAGGCAATTCGTCTCTGAACAACTTAGAGAGGCACAGCTACACCCTACTGAGGAGGTTCAACCAGACCGAAACACGTGTCTGGGGCAGTGGCGGCTGGTGATTTTGAAAGAGGGTGGGGCGTAAATTTCTCAGGACAAATTTGGAAGCGAGCGCAGCGAGTGCACCCAATCCACATCTTTGGTGGTGCATGGCAGTTTGCCCCCATTGAAAGCTTGGAAAAAGGGCTTCCAAAACGTGCAACTTACTGTCCAAACCCACCCAAATGCCTAAAAAGCATTAGGTTTTAGGTACTAATGGTGATACACCATTACACTTCTCATGTAAGAATAGTGTATTTTACAGCCGCTTGTATTGAGAAGAGCTGGTACTATGTTGAATGAATAAAGACATTCATTTTATAGATATCCACTAATGATGGAAAGATATCACTTTGTCATGCTGTTACTGGCATTCAAACCCGGGCTTCACTGTAGCTACCAAGATCCTTATCCAATTGTGCTTAGTGACAGTGATCACTGGCATAAGAAATCAAAACACAATTGATAAACAATGCCACAAGTCATAGCTACACCCCTCAAAATACATAGACATTTCAGTATCATACAAATAAAACTGAATGCAAATGCAATAGGATTGGCATTGTGTTTAATATGGGCAGTAGGAATGAGGGTTTATGCTCTTGTTTCGCCAGAGCTGTATGGAACCTGCTGCTACTAATAGCCCACGCGATGGTGCAGAATCCAATGGTTTAGCCCGCAGGTTGCACACACAGCTCTTCAGTGCCTGGAGGACGTACATAGGCACCACATGCTGATGGTGACTTGCACGCACTGTGTTCCCACTAGAGCCTGGGTGGGGACTTGTGTCAAACGCAGAACATTAATTCTCACCATATTGCCACTAAATACCTCCTCCCTCATGCCTGACAGACACAGATGCCTCATGGGCATGCATGAAAGACAGGATAGAATAGGCGCCATGCTTCTCGGAGCCGCCAGCCTGCAGAAGCTTCACCATCTGGAAAGCCTAACTTGCGTGCATTCTCAAATTAAAGGAGGGGTCCAATTGTGTTTTCACTTTTGTCTACACTATACATTCATTAGGCCTTCTCTGTTCCTGGTTGTTATCGGAAAAGCTGGAAATTGGTGCCTCCCCGACTCTGGATACCATGGACCTTATTCATTAATGAGGGCACATCAAGCTTCAAGTACTTGAAGGAGATGATCCTGTAGGCTGGCAATCTTTGGGTGGGTTAATTTTGCTGCTCCAGAAATGACCAAACATGAACAACACCCTGCCTATTGGAGCATGTCCTTGCCTGTGACAACCGCAAAACAATAAGATTGCTCTGCTTAGAACAACTCGTCATTACAGATTGCCACAGTCATGCTCAAGGTGCCCAACCTTACACGTGAGAAAGCATGTCTGTTATTGGCTTTGGGTATTATAGTTATTAGTGTGTTTTGTACAACGCCAGTGCATCGTCTATATTCCTTCGCCCTATGGTGGACTGGCAACCAAAAGATGCCCTGGAAATAATGTTCAAATTGGGTGCATTTATGCATTTTGAGCAAATCCAACCCCTTCCCCATAAGACAATTTGTGAATAAAATGTGTAACTACACCAAAGAGACACATGATTAGAGGCCTCTAGGAAATCTCCAAACTTCCCTAAAAGCCAGTCCACACCTGCCCGTGTCGCAGTGCGGCAACAGTAGATTATAACACTGGATATAAAATAACCGATGTCCAAAGGTCCGCCGCCCACAACTGGATGCATTGGAATTAATTTGTATCACAGTGGCGAAATTGCAACCTGCAATACTATATTAATGAAAACATACAAGCTATCGCAACAGGGCTCCAAATCCTGCATGTACGCGCTCAGGCAGGTGCTTGCACAAGCCGCCCATGGACATGCTTCTGAAATCAGCTGCACCAGCTCCGTGCAGATGCCTGGCATATAGGTGTTAGCCAGCACAGTGCTAGCTGTGTGAGGAAGTGATGTGCCAGTGTGCTTCGAGCTCGTGTCCGCTCACATCCCTCCCGGGATTGTAATGAGCTCGTAGAGGCCTCACTCACCCTCAGTGTCCTCGTGGTGCCAGCGAGTAACCATAGCTTCAGAATCGGCAGCGATTCATCGCTATCTTGCATGGTAGGGTCCATCTGCATACCACCAACCTCCATATGTCTCTTACTCTTAGCAGCGCTTTCAATGCCAGGAAATAGCTTGTGCTTTTATTTAACACTTTCCTGACCATCAGGCCATATTACTGGCAGCTTGCATGTGCACCTGGGAAGCAGCCTTCTTGACCGGCATATATTCACTAATTAAACACCACACATCAAATGTCAACAGTCTCAAACAATAATAACAATAGTAGTTTTTCAATCAACTTGTTATTGAAATTTACGGCGCACTCTGCGCCATATACAGCACTATAGCAATGTTTTATACAGACATGCAAACGGGGGATGCAGGGGAGAGTCCGCCACTAACAGCCACTTTCCAAAAATGCCCAATGCATCTGGTACTAGGTAAAAAGACCTCGCCTGTGGGTGGAGAGATAGCGCTGGGAATTCACCCCCAAGCTTCCAAACGTGCAATCCACTGTCACCTTAATCTGAACCCCTCTCCTTGCCTGCACCAATCACCTGTCCCTAGTGTGGCACTGGCAGCCTGCTGACCCCCAGACACTGCACACAGTTTTACTTACACGGCGTTGAGTCGAGTGGAGGGGCCTGTCGTATTCGGGTCGGGTTGGGCCAGAGCTAAACAAGCCAATTAGCTCAGGCAAGCTTTTAGGCCACACACCACACATGGATCGGGGAGGCTCTGCTGCTATGGAGGAGGGCGTCCACGCCCTGCGCAACCAACTCAGTGAGAAGATGGCGCTGCGCACGTGTGCTCATCGCCCACTACACGTGACCTGACCACCGTAATGAATTTAATTGGCTGACAAACAGCCAATGAAAAAACTGTAAAGACTGTAACTATGCAGACAGTCCAATGATCGCTGTTGGTGGCACAGAGAATAGATTAATACTGGCAGGGCTGGGGCCACTGCTCTTGCGCCCCACCAGGCTCCACATTAAAAAGCTGCAGTGGTGCTACGTAATATGTGTGGAGCTACGAGCTCCATGCAGTGTATAATGTAAGGAAAACTGCGTAAAATGGGACGCGCCCCTGTGGGCAGGCACAGCCTGCCATGAGCTGAGCAAGCGAGACCGGATAATTTATTTATTTAATCCATGTACATTGCGGTCAGCCACCGCACTTAAGATAATTACAATATACAGAAACACAATCACATACAGTGGATTCTTTTCTCTCTGCACTCCAGGGGACTGGGGGCGGCGCTCCCACGCCCTAAATAGCGGGCCACCACGTATCTGGGGTTGCTGTTGGTACTCTTGTTCAGAGGAGAATTGCCTAGCATTTCGGTGCTGGACTGCCCCAGGGCAGGACAAAGACTGATATGTTTGGGATATTTCTCCTCTGTGAAAGATAGTGAGCTAAAGACTCTGGGTAAGGCTCTTGTAACCAGGACTCATGTCTGGCAGAGAGTCTCCTAGGACCCCCCTTTTTATTTGCATATTTAAAGTAACTTTGGATTTCACCCTCAGTTACTAGGGGAATCCAGACGTGGACCCCTTGCTCACTATTCTTAGAGAGGTACAGATCCACCCTACTGATGAGGTGCAACCAGACCGAAACACGTGTCTGGGGTTGCTGTTGGTACTCTTGTTCAGAGGAGAATTGCCTAGCATTTCGGTGCTGGACTGCCCCAGCACAGGACAAAGACTGATATGTTTGGGATATTTCTTCTCTGTGAAAGAAAGTGAGCTTAAGACTCTGGGTAAGTCTCTCGTAACCAGGACTAATGTCTGGCAGAGGGACTCCCAGGACCCCCCTTGTTAATCTGCATATGCAAGTAACTTTGGGTCTCACCCTATGTTACTAGGGGAGTCCAGACGTGGACCCCTTGCTCACTATTCTTAGAGAGACACAGCTCCTCCCTACTGATGAGGTGCAACCAGACCGAAACACGTGTCTGGGGTTGCTGTTGGTACTCTTGTTCAGAGGAGAATTGCCTAGCATTTCGGTGCTGGACTGCCCCAGGGCAGGACAAAGACTGATATGTTTGGGATATTTCTTCTCTATGAAAGAAAGTGAGCTAAAGACTCTGGGTAAGTCTCTCGTAACCAGGACTAATGTCTGGCAGAGGGACTCCCAGGACCCCCCTTGTTAATCTGCATATGCAAGTAACTTTGGGTCTCACCCTATGTTACTAGGGGAGTCCAGACATGGACCCCTTGCTCACTATTCTTAGAGAGACACAGCTCCTCCCTACTGATGAGGTTCAACCAGACCGAAACACATGTCTGGGGTTGCTGTTGGTACTCTTGTTCAGAGGAGAATTGCCTAGCATTTCGGTGCTGGACTGCCCCAGCGCAGGACAAAGACTGATATGTTTGGGATATTTCTCCTCTGTGAAAGATAGTGAGCTAAAGACTCTGGGTAAGGCTCTTGTTACCAGGACTCAAGTCTGGCAGAGAGTCTCGCAGGACCCCCCTTGTTATTTGCATATGGATGAGGCATAAAGTCACAATAAGGCACATATCTAGATTTTTGTGCCGTGGCATTGGGAGGAAGCGATATTGCATTTTAGGCGGATCTACTTATTAAGCAGACTTAAACTGTCCTTTAAACCATAATAAGCTAAATTTCAGTTTACTTTTTCTAAACCAATTCTTTATTTCATGTGGGCGGGTTCTAAGAAGCCATCCTGGTGCCTAGAGCTGCTTTATTTGGTGCACTGGTCCAAATATGTAGTGGGCTCCTTCCCACACAGGTGATAGGTGTTTAGACATGAATACTTTGGAATCATAGACTACCACAAGTTTAAGTAAAATCCAAACTTCCAGACAACCAATCAAAGTGTTTCTTTTTTCAAGAGACAATGATCGCCTGTAGTGAATATTTTCTGTTACCACTAATAAGGTGATAGACCTGCAAACCTAGGATTGAAAACCTAATTGGGTCCTTGTAGTGTTTACACATAACTACAACTCCATCTAGACTCGGCTTTGCGGGTGAGCGGTAGGCGGTGGTTGGCAGGTCTCAGGAGCTTCAGGTGGGTTGGAAGTTCAGCAGGTCAATGTATGCTCCTGCACTGGCCTGCTCTAGAGCACCAATCAGGAGGCATTGCCTGCTGTGCTTTCCCTTCCAATTGCAGTAGTCACAAACATACCAAGCAGAATAATACGCATTGGAAAAGCCAAAAATTTTTGTTTTTGTGCATGCATAGGAGAAGCCTTTGCCAAGCACTGCCATCGTGATGATAATAGGCCAAAAGATGGCAACAGATGCGGGTATTACGTCAGTGTCTGGCAAATGCTTATCTAATAGCTATACAAAGGATAAAGTTGTTGGGTTTGTAAATGCTTGTTTTTAACATGAATTCTGGAATTCAGTGCAATAAACAGAGGTCCACACATACATATTGTTTATAAACTAAGGTTTTGAATTGGTTAGGACATTTCTATCACACCAGTACCTGATTTCCAGCTGTGATTAAGACATTTCCTTTGAAAATACTGCTTACTGTACATATACCCTGGAGTCTGTTTAAGAGAATAGATTTGGCTAAAAGTGTTTCCGGGTGCGGGGGTTGTTAAGAGGAACGGGGGGCAGGTAGTGGGTGAAAAATGGCCTCAGGGACTAGCATGGCTATGGGCAGTCAATGTGTGTGGGGGAAAGCCAAGCAATACCCTTAGGCTGTTCGTCTGTCCTCACAGGCCTTCTCCCTCCTATCTACACTTACCATGCCGGCAGTTTTAGCTTATAGGCAGTGCTCACAGCACCATCTGATAACAAAGAGCAAAACGGCATACAGCGCTCTTGCCTCTCTCGCTGCCTCTTCTGTTATCAGCCCCCTTCCCTTCGAATCGATGTGATCAATGCACCACCCACACAGTTGACTATTAAATTGCTGACTCCCTTTATGGTGTGGCGCCGGGATCACATAGATCACTGTGCCCTGCAACCCCCTAACCGCTTCCCCCTTATGCACTTACCTTTTTTTCGGCGGCACACCGTGAAGTGTGCTGCCGTCTCGCCTCCGACCCTGCAGTGTCAGTTCTCGGCCACTAACGTGAGTTTGAACTGGTGTCGCAGGGTCCTTTTTTCTTTTTTTTCTTCTTTTCTTTTCTTTATTGTCCCCCACTACCATCTAATGGAAGCAGGAAACACCCCTGCAACCCCTGACCCCCACTACACAGAAAAAGAGGAGTGAGGGACACCCGCGCAATCTGTGCTCCCATTAGTCGGTGTAGTGGGGGTCAGCATGTTATTACCGCGCAAAGGCGCTGTAATGACAAAGTCGCAATTTTCAGGCCAAAGTTTTCTATTATTCATCCATTCCACCCCCCATGCGTGCTGGAAAAGTTCTTTCCTTGCCTTTTGGTCCTTGCTTGACCAGTTCTGGAGTTGGCCAGTGCCAGCAGAGTCCTACAGTAGCCATCATCAGGGTCACACACTATGTGACATCACTTCTCACAATGGGAAAAAGCCTATGTGATGTCATTTGTTGAAAATAAGTCACTGCTCCATATTCAGGATTAGGGACCCTGAAGTACCCCCTTTCTTCCCTTGGATACATGTTGGCCACTGCTGTTGTTTGATCTTCTTAAATACCTACCTCAATTTCTGAATGGGACTGGCAGCACTCTTTCTAGGACACACCCACCACCCGCCCACTATCAAAAGCTTTGCTTGCACCCAACACTTCCATGAAGACACTTTAATTCCATCTTAGGCCACCACAACAGACCCCCAGGAACTGGGGGCTCCACGAAGGCACTGGGATTAGGAAGGGCAGCTGCTGGTCGCAGTTATTTATTAGCAACTCACATTTGTGCAGAAGTTTCACACTTAACACTCAGAATGTTGCGGTCTCACACTGTACTCTCTTCGTAGAAATCCAGGTTTATTACATAAGACGTAGTTTGAAACTGCTGCAGGTCAACTAAATCCCGAGCCTGTGACCTGTAAGAGAACTCCAACATTCCAAAGGTATCGGTTACATCGTGTCAAACAGTTTCGGTCTCATAGAGAAGCCTTCAACAGGATCTATTTAGTCTATTTACACACAGTAGTTAAATACAGCCTACTCATGGTGTGTTACTGTCCCTGCACTGCATCTCGTTGCAAGGTATAGTGACATTGATTTCAAATGTGCCAGCAAGACAAATAATACATTGGAGGCAACTCTGTGCAGTTTGCAGCATGTAATCTTAATCAAAACAGTAACATCGAGCTACTAAACCTATAGAATTCCATTGCTGATGTCCTTGGAGTTCCTCTTGATCAAGAACAAGTATTGGCAGAGCCAACAGCTTTGGCGTTGATATACATGGGATAGACATTTGGCAGGCAGTAACATCCTGGTACTCCATGATATGATATGATATGGCACAAGTGCTTCTAGGCGCAACAAGGCAAGGGAGGGGAAACAAACGGAGAACAAAATAACGATCTTACTAGGCCTTGTGTCAATCAGATCGTGCAAGTGCGGGGAAGAGGGAAGAGGAGAAGTGCCAGAGGGGAGGGGGAGGGAGAAGTGTGGTTAACTCACAAGTGCAGCTAGCGGGTGGCTCATAAGTGCAGAGATAATGGACTGCAGGGTTACAGATACAAACCCTTAAGTGCTGGGGAGCCGGGAGGCAGTGTGCGGGCACCTGGACATGCAGGAGCCTGGGCCAGAGTTCAGGGGGTGACCAGGTGACCAGTGAGCAGAGCAGTCAGGTGCATCAGCAGGGGAGAGGAAGAGAGAAAGCGGAAGCGAAAAGGAAATCCGGATCCGGAGGTGGGTCTGCTCAAGCTTGAGAGAGGCAGGGAGGCTGCTCCAGAGGGAGGCCCCAGCTGAGGAGATAGATCTGTCCCCAACTCTCTGCTTGGAGATGCGTCTGACCCCCCCCTGAGAGCTGGAGGTGGATGAGCGGAGAGCTCGAGAAGGAAGATGTTTTGGAAGAGAAAGTTGAAGGTAAAGCATAAGATTGCAAAATCTCCAAAAGTACCTGGACAAGAGTTAGCTTTGCCAATGCTTGTTTTTAACAGGACTGCAGTGCAATGAACAGATGTGCATATAAATCAATCGGCTGATGGCACACTTGGTTAAGACATTTTTATTGTACCAGAAGCTCATTTACAACAGTAATTAAACCATTAACTATCAGAAGACTGCTTGGAAATAACACTGGCCCGGTACAGCACACAGTTTGATGTGCATGACAGAGCAAGCTCAAAGAAATCCCAGGAAGGTTGTGTATCAGGTGGGGTGAGGTGGGTAATGGCCATAAGGATTGGCATGGCTACGGGTAGTCAATAGGTTGATAAATAACCAAGCAATGTGCACAAGCTGTGCGTTCCTCCTCACATCCCATCGCCCTTCTATCGGCACTGAAACAGTTTTGTCTTACAAGGGGTGTTAAAGCACCATCTAGTAGACACATCTGAAAAGCCTTTCCATCGAGGGTTCCTTCATTGGAATGAAATGTGGGGTGTGGGAACACTGAAACCCGGGCAGTGTATGCATGCTCTTCATCTGATGTGATCAGAAGTGATTCGATTTGGGTCCTTTCTGTAGTGCACTAGAGCCGTGTGGCTATGAAAGAGCAAGGATCAAGTGTGTGACCAACAGTAAACACAATAGTAGATTAGGTTTACCTTCTGGGCAAATAGGATAGACATGCTCGGTCTTGCACTAAAGGGGTTAATTCTCTTATGCAAGGCAAGAGTATCAGGGTTTTGAGGAGGATTGTCCAGGAGATCATTTCATATTTTAACACTCTGGGAACTTCCAAATCACCTGATCAGTTTAAAGCAGTGAGTAATAATAGTCCCACATGCTTGGGATTAGGATGGTCTGTTGCCAGTATGCCAGTGAAACTGATTTCTTGTATAAACAGGCATAGATTTATGGATTAGAGTGAGTGATTTAAAATGGATGCGGTCTTTGACTGGAAGCCAATGGAGTGTGTGTAATACCGGGGAGATCTGGTTACGTCTTGAGGTTCCGGAGACGATCCTGGCAGAGTATTTTGTAGCACCTGAAGCTGATTAAGAGTAGATTGCTGGGCACCTATGCAAAGTGCAGTACACTATTCTAATTAAGCAGGGACTAAGTCTAGAAATGGTTGTAGTCTGAGGAGTAGCAGATAAGAATTAGCTGAGCTTCATATAGTATTTACTTACTCATCGAAGGACCAACAGGAACCAAAGAGGACTCCTACATATTGGCCTTAGTTGATCTGGAAATCGCGGGACCCAATCACAGGATCTCTGAATACAAGAAGTCGTTCTTAGGCAAATCCTGAAGAAGTGACACTAAAAGAGCCTCCGTTTTCTCTTGATAGAAACCTCGTCCACTCTCCAACCGGACTGAAAATGTGTTGAACGTGAGTGACATTAGCCCCCTGATCGTTCCCTAATTGGTAGATGATTTGTGTGGCCTCTGCATAGTTGTGGAACACTAGGCTATGATCCTGAGGCACGTGATATAAGTGGCGTGATGTAAATGTTAAAAGGGAGCATGGATACGATAGGAGCCTTGGGCTACGCTGTAGGTGACTTGCTGTGGTCCAGTTTCCAATTGTCCCCTGGCCTTTGAGAGAAGTACGTGTTTGCACGTAGTTTTAATTTTGCATTCTGGGCCCTCGTTTTCTCCATCATAAACCCAGGAGTACAGGTCCCCAGAATGAAAAATTAAGGCCATGACTAGAGTAGTGCCTCCCGGATGAAATGCACACTGTTAGAACGTTAGGCGGCAGTGCATAGGTAGAGAACGTCTGGGGTTGTTAGACAGGAGGAAGGATTCTGGTGGCTGGAGGTCATACTGGGACTTGTACCTAAAATATGGGGCATGGCCATTAAAGTAGTGGTAGTGTGAGTACCGGAATCAAAAACTTGTGTGCCATATTTAGGTACCTAAGTACAATTTGGGATAACCAAAGGGAGCTTGTGTGTACTGAAAACAGCCATACAAAAAAACTAGCAAAAAGGAGGTAGTTAATAGCCTTTAAAAAACCAAGGGTTTAATTAAGAGTTCAGAAGTGCCGTGAACAAAGTACTGATCATTCCGTTGACAACACTTTCTTTTTTGGGGCGCTAACAGAATTACCACTGTTTTACTGGTGAATTCTCAGTGTGGGGGTAAAGTGGAGTATTCACCTCCAGCAAAATGCATTTTACTGGAGGTGAATCCTCCACTTCACCGCCAAAAAATCAAGACATTTACCACACAGTACTACCGCTCATGGTAAATCCACCAAAATCCCCATGGAGTCCAAAGATGGGGATTTATACCGCCATAGCACCACTCGAAATCCCATGGTAATGCCACGGGACTGAGTGGCAGTAGCGGTAAATGTGTGTGGCAGTAAATTGGCAGATTGGCCACTGATATACCGCCAAACTCGTAATGAGGCACAAAATGTTCAAAGAAGAAAAGGCCTGCCTGTGAAGAAATTTCTGTTGCCCCACATGCCAGTCACAAGCTGGCACAAACATGAAACATCGGGCATTGGCAGTTATGTGTCATTCGTAATAAGCAAAATGAGTGGCAGCATTGTTTCTGAAATGTGAGAGCACATCTGAAAATGTCAAAGGATGCAGAGTTTTTTTGGCGCGCATGATCACTATGGACCGGAACGTCCTTCTGAGTTTGCCTGCCATGGTGATGGATGCAGATGTGGTTCTTTACTTTTCACTTATAACTGCCGAAGGGATAGTAATTAAAGTAGCACTCTTCTAATATCATTGATGGGGAGAAAAGCCACTTGAGGTAACAACAGAATTCATCATTTAGCCGGTGAGATAGCTCAGTGCGCTAAGCATGTGATCTGCAGGTCACAGCTTCAATTTCAGCCAGGCCGACTCGCTGTTTCACCCTTCCGAGGTCGCTGAAGTAATTGGTGATTAATAATAATTTTATATAAAAATATTCTACGCCCACGAATTGATGAAAAATCTATACAAGTAACATTATTATTTTTAGGAATTCAGAACACTGCACTGTGATGCACTTAGATGATTCCTGGGGCAGGCAGCGTTTTGCACTTAGTTGTATTCTGTGGACAAAATGTGTTGCACTTAGATGATTCCTGGGGCGGGCAGTGTGTTGCACTTAGATGTATTCTGTGGACAAAATGTGTTGCACTTAGATGATTCCTGGGGCAGGCAGCGTTTTGCACTTAGTTGTATTCTGTGGACAAAATGTGTTGCACTTAGATGATTCCTGGGGCGGGCAGTGTGTTGCACTTAGATGATTCCTGCGGCAGGCAGTGTGTTGCAATTAGTATGTGATGTATTCTGGGGGCAGGCAAAGTGTTGTATGTAGATGTATTCTGGGGACCTGAAATGTATTGCACTTAGATGTATTTGGGTTTAGGCAATGTGTTGCACTAAGACGTATTTTGGGCGTGGGCAACGAGTTGCACTAAAAAGTATTTTGGGGGTGGGAAAAGGGTTGCACTTAGAAATATTTTGGTGGCAGGCCATGTGTTGCACTTAGATGCATTTGGGGGCAGATAAGGTGTTGCGCTTGGATGCATTTTGGGGGAAGGCCAAATGGGGCACTTGGAGAACTGTAGAGGGTGACCATTGTGTCCAATTTACTTGGGCTAAATTCAGCGGTACACCATCCACTAGCAAGGCTCAGCTATCATGCCTACTCAGGATAGGTTAGCTCATGTGTAGCACTTAGAAGAAATGTGCAGAAAGCCCTGTATCACACTCAGTAGAACTGTGAAGGCCAAACCTTGTATTGCACTTGGAGGAATTGCGCAGGTGAGCCCTGTATCGCACTCAGAAGAACTGTGAAGGCCAGACCTTGTGTTGCACTTGGAGGAATTGCGCAGGTGAGCCCTGTATCGCACTCAGAAGAACTGTGAAGGCCAGACCTTGTGTTGCACTTGGGAGGGATTGCGCAGGTTATCCCTGTATCACACTCAGAAGAACTGTGAAGGCCAGACCTTGTATTGCACTTGGAGGGATTGCGCAGGTTAGCCCTGTATCACACTCAGTAGAACTGTGAAGGCCAGACCTTGTATTGCACTTGGGAGGGATTGCGCAGGTGAGCCCTGTATCACACTCAGTAGAACTGTGAAGGCCAGACCTTGGGTTGCACCTGGAGGGATTGCGCAGGTTAGCCCTGTATCACACTCAGTAGAACTGTGAAGGCCAGACCTTGTGTTGCACTTGGAGGGATTGCGCAGGTTAGCCCTGTATCACACTCAGTAGAACTGTGAAGGCCAGACCTTGGGTTGCACCTGGAGGGATTGCGCAGGTTAGCCCTGTATCACACTCAGTAGAACTGTGAAGGGCAGACCTTGTGTTGCACTTGGAGGGATTGCGCAGGTTAGCCCTGTATCGCACTCAGTAGAACTGTGAAGGCCAGACCTTGTATTGCACTTGGAGGGATTGCGCAGGTTAGCCCTGTATCGCACTCAGTAGAACTGTGAAGGCCAGACCTTGTATTGCACTTGGAGGAATTGCGCAGGTGAGCCCTGTATCGCACTCAGAAGAATTGCGAAGGTTAGACCATGTATCACACCTTGAAGAACGCAGCAGAGCATAGCCAGTGCATTAAGCATGATGAATATACAATCCATCCATGGTATCTAGGTGAGGGCAGAATGTTGCTAGTGCCAGGATTCTGGGTGACTGTTGAATGTAGCTAGAACACTGGGGCACTCATTAAGCCACAGCCAATGCTGTCTAAACCTGTCGCGCTCCATGCTTATGGAACTTTAGCCAAAGGCACGGCCAGGGACCCGCACGCATATGCCATCGTACACCACTCAAAAATACTTCGCACAAAACCTCTGCCATAGGAATGCACCTATTGTTCCCGACATTAATGTGATATATAGTTGCATGCGTAATAACTATCCCTCTCTCGCATACCCCCTCTAGAATCCCCTTGCCACCCGCCCACATGCCGGCTCGACATGGGTGGCTAGCACGGACTTGGCCCCCCCGCCATAGCTTCATACTGGCCGCTATGCACACGCGGATACTAGCCCCTACTCAGACTTCCGATACCTGGACGTTGGTCACGCGGGAGCGTTCAACCTACAGCACGTTGGGACCATACCAATGGTGAAAGGCGCTATACAAACGATAAACTACAATACAATACGTAGTGTTCAGGATGAGGATAACAGTGTATTTTAAGCAAGAACAAAACGAAACCATTTAATTTATCTGTGGAGCTAAGAAAGGGACAGGAACTACCAGTTGGGAGGTGCATATCCCTTGACAATCTAGAAATAACACAGCGCCGGGAAAGTCTTTCATCAATAGATGTACATTCAGAAATAGCGCATGATTCAGAATGCGCAACTAAAACTATTCACATTACCAGCATCAATGATTCAAAGTAAACAAATCCCGCAGAAGTCCTGAACGCAGTGTCTGTATAAAAATAAGAAATGTTACCTTTGAACACATTCATCTGTCGTTTAGCATGTATGTACTTTTATTGGTTTATGTAGGGATTGTAGGCTCTCTAATTTATTGAGTATAAACACAATATAATAATTAGTTAGTTCTAACCACGCTTAATACCCAGAAGTTTCTAAGCGCGGACCCGGGAATCGAACCCCTGTTGCTTTAGGTCATCTTGCTTCCAAGGGGAGCATGTTGCCACTGAGCTATCCTCCCGAGTCCAGCCCCAAATGGTTTAGTGTCTGATGTTCTAAAATCCACTGTGGTTCCCTGATCCGAAACGTTCCTATTTCTACGCTCATTCCTCTCTCAGATCTCAGCAGACATGTTTCATGTCTTGTTAAAGAGTCTTCCGTGGATTGATGTGGAAAGTGATGTACATGGCGCCTGGGACGGCTCGCTTCCAATAGTGAATTGGTTGCATAGATGCCCATGGTTGGTGGATGGTCTCAAGGAGCCCCTGTCATCTCTCCTAGGGGAGTCAAAAGGCGCCCCAGACTGCAACAGGTGGCCGGTATACTGCAAGACCCCTGCCTGGGTGATGGTGTGTCGAGACCGCTGGATACCAGTGGTCTCTGACGCCGGAGTGGTCGCTGCCGTTAGTGTCAAGGAGCAGCTGTTTGGGTTGTATTGCCTCTCTGTGCGCAAAGAATATCCCAGAGCTGCAGGGGGCGCTGCTCCCAAGGCGACACCTAACGCGGAAGTGTTGAAGCTGGGGCACGTTCTACCACGCTGCAGGGCCCAGCTTAACCTGGCAGATGGCCTCTGGCTTCAATATTTGAAAAAAGACTCACCGCTCATTCTCGGGGGTCAGTTTACTGGACCTCCTAAAAGGAACTCCTTTCGAAAATAATGCAAGTCTGGTAGAAAGCAGTGTTAGCATGCACGCCTTTCATCAGCACTAAAAACCAATTCAGTTTGCATTGAGTATTATGCAAGAGTATGCATTATTACTCTTGCTACAGTTACCATAGCTAATATAATTATTAATAACATATTTAAAAGCTCTGTCACATAATTCCAAAGTTTGAGACTTTGCACACAGGTCACGCCTGCGTCTTGTGAATATAGAGTTACTCCTCGAAAGGTTTGACGGACCAACAGCCTTATTTAAGGACCAGTGGGGGACTGGTGGCATTAAGCCACCAGGGATGGTGGACTGGTGGCATTATCCGGCAGGCAGTGGGGATGACTGCTCAAAGCCGCCAGGGATGGTGGACTGGCAGCGTTATCCGGCAGTCATCGGGGCTGACTGCTCGAAGCCGCCATGGATGGTGGACTGGTAGCATCATCCGGCAGGCATCGGGGCTCACTGCTCAAAGCTGCCAGCGATGGTGGACTGGCAGCGTTATCCGGCAGTCATCGGGGCTGACTGCTCGAAGCCGCCAGCGATGGTGGACTGGCAGCGTTATCCGGCAGTCATCGGGGCTGACTTCTCAAAGCCGCCAGCGATGGTGGACTAGCAGCGTTATCCGGCAGTCATCAGGGCTGACTGCTCCAAGCCGCCAGGGATGGTGGACTGGTAGCATCATCCGGCAGGCATCGGGGTTGACTGCTCAAAGCCGCCAGGGATGGTGGACTGGCAGTGTTATCCGGCAGGCATTGGGGCTGACTGCTCAAAGCCGCCAGCGATGGTGGACTGGTAGCATCATCCGGCAGGCATTGGTGCTGACTGCTTCAAGCCGCTAGCGATGGAGGACTGGTAGCATTATCCGGCAGGCATTGGAGCTGACTGCTCGAAGCCGCCAGGGATGGTGGACTGGTAGCATTATCCGGCAGGCATTGGGGATGACTGCTCAAAGCCGCCAGGGATGGTGGACTGGCAGCGTTATCCGGCAGGCATTGGGGCTGACTTCTCAAAGCCGCCAGGGATGGTGGACTGGTAGCGTCATCCAGCAGGCATTGGGGCTGACTGCTCAAAGCCGCCTGGGATGGTGGACTGGTAGCATCATCCGGCAGGCATCGGGGCTCACTGCTCAAAGCCGCCTGCGATGGTGGACTGGTAGCATCATCCGGCAGGCATCGGGGCTCACTGCTCAAAGCCGCCTGGGATGGTGGACTGGTAGCATCATCCGGCAGGCATCGGGGCTCACTGCTCAAAGCCGCCAGCGATGGTGGACTGGCAGCGTTATCCGGCAGTCATCGGGGCTGACTTCTCAAAGCCGCCAGCGATGGTGGACTAGCAGCGTTATCCGGCAGTCATCAGGGCTGACTGCTCGAAGCCGCCAGGGATGGTGGACTGGCAGCGTTATCCGGCAGTCATCGGGGCTGACTTCTCAAAGCCGCCAGCGATGGTGGACTAGCAGCGTTATCCGGCAATCATCAGGGCTGACTGCTCGAAGCCGCCAGGGATGGTGGACTGGTAGCATCATCTGACATGCATCCGAGCTGACTGCTCAAAGCCGCAAGGGATGGTGGACTGGCAGTGTTATCCGGCAGGCATTGGGGCTGACTGCTCAAAGCCGCCAGCGATGGTGGACTGGTAGCATCATCCGGCAGGCAGTGGTGCTGACTGCTTCAAGCCGCTAGCGATGGAGGACTGGTAGCATTATCCAGCAGGCATTGGAGCTGACTGCTCGAAGCCGCCAGGGATGGTGGACTGGTAGCATTATCCGGCAGGCATTGGGGCTGACTGCTTCAAGCCGCTAGCGATGGTGGACTGGTAGCATTATCCAGCAGGCATTGGGGCTGACTGCTCAAAGCCGCCAGGGATGGTGGACTGGTAGCATTATCCGGCAGGCATTGGGGATGACTGCTCAAAGCCGCCAGGGATGGTGGACTGGCAGCGTTATCCGGCAGGCATTGGGGCTGACTGCTCAAAGCCGCCAGGGATGGTGGACTGGCAGCGTTATCCGGCAGGCATTGGGGCTGACTGCTCAAAGCCGCCAGCGATGGTGGACTGGTAGCGTCATCCGGCAGGCATTGGGGCTGACTGCTCAAAGCCGCCTGGGATGGTGGACTGGTAGCGTCATCCGGCAGGCATTGGGGCTGACTGCTCAAAGCCGTCTGGGATGGTGGACTGGCAGCGTTATCCGGCAGGCATTGGGGTTGACTGCTCAAAGCCGCCAGCGATGGTGGACTGGCAGCATTATCCGGCAGGCATTGGGGCTGACGGCTCAAAGCCGCCAGCGATGGTGGACTGGCAGCATTATCCGGCAGGCATTGGGGATGACGGCTCAAAGCCGCCAGCGATGGTTGAATTCGATTTTGTATTTTCTTTTTTTCTTTTATACCATTTTGCTGAAAACATATGCAGAGGGAGATCCCTTCCTTACCTCCACCACTTCCCGCACCTTAATTATTACCTTTACCCACACCCCCACATATATTTGCAGCCAAATTTGGTTAAACAAATTCACCAAATTCGAATTCGATGAATTCTCTTGCGAAGAGTCCACCCTATCACATTAATCAAAAAGGCGCTGGTGGACGATTCTTGTCGTTCTTGGTGGGAATTTAAGGTAGCCAATGATTGTTTTTTTTAATCAAATCGCTTGGTCCCCAGTGTAGGAAGGTGGAACCGGGGTGTTAATATGTTCCCTACAAAACATGTTGAAAAATGGGACCGGGCGAGTAACCATGCTTATGTTGTGAGTCTGAAATCACTGAGTACATTTGCCAGGATGTTTTTTCCATTCAAAAAGCCGCAACAGTATATTTATCAGTTTCCCAAGCACAGAAGGGCCTATATGCTGGTAAGATTTAAAAGACTGAATGTGTTGGCGATTAAAGGTGCTTGGTACGGTCCCCCCAGGGAGAAACACACGTGTCGTTAATGCTGTGACTCTATTGGTGGAGGCAGCAAGACACATGCTAACCTCTTGCCCTGCTCAAATACATATTCATGCTTTGCGTCACGGGGCGCATGTTCATGATTGAAATGATATTTTTAGTGAGAATGTTTGATTACGTTGTATATCAGTTTTTAGCCAATAACGAGAGTGTGGGCCTCATTACAAGTATGCCGGTCCAGTAACAATGATAACGGTAAACACATTGTGTATAGGCGCTATATAAATAAACTATCATATCATATCATACTCAGAGTTCTGCTGACGGGGGCCCTCCTACCAGCCAGGTCTGTCCTATGGGGCTCAAATAGGAATGGGGAGCATTTCATTCCGGCGCCCGCGAAAAGGCAATTCCTGGGTCCGGCAAGGCTGTAATTACCCGGTAATTGACCATTTGCAGGTGCTGGAAAGATTTGCAAGTTTGGCGGCAGCCTGCCGGTTTTACCTGGAAGGCTACCGCCAAACTTGTAATGAGGCCCTATGTGTGTTACTTGAAGCAAAGGTGTCTACGCTAACTTGACTGTAAGCACTTTAGAATGCAAGCAGAATCCTTGTGTTATTAATAAGACACTCATATTTTTGTACCATTAGTATGAGTTTCGTGGTGATGGACTGGGAAGACTGGTATAAATTGATGCCAATGTTTGCTTTGTAGAAGATGAGATATTTATTATGCACATTATGTGGAAATGTAGCATCATTTCATGGTATTTTATGATGCTACATTTATTAATATTCTAAGTGTGTAAAGTTGTAATTATCTGATTCACAAAAAAAAAAAATATATATATATATATATATATAGCACGGCCACGGTAGTGGCCGTGTAGTTATGGTTAAGTTGCTGTTTCCATAGGAAGAGCACTTTTTGGGCGGCTTATATCTCGCTCCCCCTGGACGAATCCACACCAAACTTTGCAAAAAAGGTGTATGGGCCACTGTGAATTATTGTGCACATTGTGGTGATGTTTGGTCCAGTGGGGGAAAAGTTATGGGGGGGTCCCAAAACGTCTTTTTTTCCCATAGACTGAATGGGGGAAAAACTTTGTGCACGTCTACAGCCCAAACGGCTGGACGTATTTTCACCAAATTTGCGGCAGGAGCTTGGTCCCGAGAGCGTGCTTTTGTAGATTTGGTGCCAATCCGTCCAGTAGTTTTCTTGAAAACGACCAAAAAGTATGTGTGAAAAAATGAGTGATATCTATGTCCGCTCCGCGGACACCCTTCCCGTGGTCGCTCCGCGGACAAGATACCGATTGGCTAATCCGTAGCGTCATGTTCGCGGACATGTGGCACGTTCACTGATTGGATGTTGAATGGTGTGAAGTGCATCAGATTCTATCGCTGCACCTGCCATCTTTCATTTGTGTTTTGGTGTACGCAGACATCGCCGCTAACACATCATTGCACTTGTTAACCGAGGCAGGCACCTGCACTGTTTGATGGAAACAGCAGTTCTGCAAGTGTATGGGAGTAGCAGTTCTCATGCATGCATTCAGATATGTTGTTGCAAAGTCAGAATGTATTTTCATTCTGAGTGAAGGTCACTTGGTTTGCTTTTTTGGTTGCGAGCTCAGTAGGCCCATGCATCCGACTGAACCCATAAGGGTCAATTGTTTTTTGACCTTGAGCGAAAGGGAAAATTCAGTAAGAATGCAGGGAGTGCAAGTTTGCAAAAAATACCATTTGATAAGGTTATGTATTTAAAAACGTTTGTAAGACACATGTAATATCAGTTGAAGAAGATTCTTTGCTGTAGGTACATCGCTATCTGGGTTTAACGAAGACAATGGAGACGGTAAATATTGTGTAAGTTTACTTTTGACGACTCTACACCGGAATGAGTTTTAATTTTTTATTACCAGAACAATAATTTTGGCATTGTAACTGAGGTACTATCTTTCTGTGTAGTTGTCATTTTTTTAAAAAAACTTATGGAGAGTGCAGATTCTCGCCGTTTGTAGGCTATCATTAGGTTCAGCCATGTTCAACGCTATTATTTCTTTAAAATGTCATGTATGACCACAGCGATTTGTGTATCAGTTTCCACGTTCTTTTTGTCTTTTTTTAAATTGTTTGGTAAAGGTTGGGTATTTCTGTTACGTTTTCCGAAGAGCTACATTCTGCCATACTGTGATTGCCATGGATTCCAGATGCCAAGTGATGGATTCTTTACACACCAGATGCACGTACTCGTGACCGGCTGCCTAACCGTCACTGTATTGTGGGACGACTGGCCCGGCCCCATTTGTCCATACGCTGGAGTGGCCATTAGAAGTAACATAACATCTTTTATGGTGTAGGCCAAAGTTCATGCCGACGTCTTGGAAATCACTGTGCGACCAAAGCGGTTGCTTTATCGAAAGCGAATACTTTGTGTATGCGAAAAGATCAACGTGTGTCTCACGATTAACATTTTCGAGGACGACAGAACAAACAAAGTTAATATTTGATTGAAAATGGGAATAGTCCAATGGTCTCAGACAGTTTATTGTGAAATTAAAGTACTTTACAAATTCTAAAATTGCTAATGTTTTCCTTTAAACAACAGTTTATTATTTCAAAATGTAACGTGCTAAGTTGTACGTCGCTGTGTGTTCATTCGCAGGTTGTGCGTCACGACACGTAGGTGCTTATGGGTGCATTTGGCTACACTGGAGAGGAACGTCATCCAAAAAAGTGTACAATATCATTAGGGTTGGTTATGTGACGAGATGTGGGAGTGTTTTCATATTACACAAGTGTCGTAATGTAGTTAAAAAACGTAGCAGTATACGTTTATTGACTGAGGGGTAGGCTGCAGCCATGGGGAGTGGGCAGATTGTCAGGGTCATGATCCGCACAATGTGGCTACTGGCCATGACCAGAAGGGAGAAAAGATAGGATTACAGTGGTCATGTCCACCTGGGACTGTCTTTGTGGTAAAGTTGTTCGACATTACAATACATTTGAAAGGGAGGAAAAAAGTGCTGGCGGTAATATGTTAACAGCGTTTCCTTTTTGCTTTTTATAGGCTGCCATGGAAAGCGAAGAGGGGCCATGTATGGAACAACAGCCTTCCCTTTCTATGGTGGCCATCTTGGAAAAGGATTTTGTTTTCTAATCCGGGGCGCCACAGGCGTCTCGTGTTAGAACGACAAATCCTCTTTTTCAGTAGCACGCGTTACTGCTTTGTAAATCTAGATTGTTAATGGCAAATGTTATTGCGTCTCTGTCCTTTACTAAGAAATATAAAGTAGATGGAGTGTATGCGATTTTTAAAAAAGAAATATTTTTAAACTGTGAAAGGTGGCTCTTAAAGGAACATTTACTTTGTTTACAGATGCTTTTTTTGGGAAGGACAGCTAAGAAGGAAAGTTGCGGACGGAAATGAGCAAGGAGGCAGCAAACAGTAATATGGGGGGGGTAGGTGGACAGGGGAAGATGTTGTGCGTGTTTTATTTGTAAGGTATAGGCAGTGTTTCTCATGCCCCTTCATTACAGCAGTGGTGCTGTTTCTTGGGTAGGAGGGATGGCCTTAGCTCATGTCGTTTTCAGATAACTAGTACTTTTGCTAAACGTATGTACTGTGTACTACATTGTTAATGGGTGACTACGAATAAGTGTTCGAGCTGTGCAAGGGAAATGTTGAAGGTGGAAGTTCCTATATCAGTAAAAAATGTATTTCCACACTGTCCACGAGGCATACATCTTATTGTTAAGTGTGTACGGATTCTCAGACACGTCACCGTGCTGTGCGCCAGCAGATGTTATGTTATGTTATTTTGCATTTATATAGCGCCTTATGTACCATTGGTATGGTCTCAAGGCGCTGGTAGGTTGAACGTCTTTGGGAACCGAAGTTCAAGTCAGTAGAGAGAGGTAGAGGGAGTCAAAAGGCACATGTGAGCACCAGTTATGTGTGCAGCTGGTGAGGTATTCATGTGATAGCTGCTTCTTAGCGGTAGGTGTGGTGGTTGAGGGATCAATAGTATGTGTTCGTTCTGGCAGGTTGTTATCCAGACCGATATTGGCTGCGTTAGGCCTGAGGAGAACGCCTAGGCTGGAAGGTGTATAACCAGCAGTGTTTAGATAGGGTGATGGGAAGTATGAGGCAGAATGATGGTATGAGAACAGCTATACCGAATGGTGTCATAGTATCGCTGTGTTCTAGATGAGTGGTGGTTTTCCGGAAGAGAGTAAGCGTGGAGATGTGATAAGGTGGTTTATCTTAGGTGCTTGCGGTCGCGCTCACTCCAAAAGTTCCATGTATGTCATCCGTTCCATGTACTCAGACTGTTCTATGCGTTTACGACCATTTCAGGTGCTCAAAGCCATTCGTATTAGCCATCCGCACTACACGCTCCTCCGGACTACACACTCATCCGCTCTACCAACTCATCCGCTCTACGCACTCGTCCGCTCTACGCACTCCTCCGCTCTATGCACTCCTCCGCTCTACGCACTCCTCCGCTCTACGCATTCACCAGCTCTACGCACTGTGTCGCTCTATTTACTCACGCGCTCTATTTACTCATCAGCTCTACATACTCACCCGCTCTACGCACTCACCGGTACTATGCATTCCTACGCTCCACGCATTCATCCCCTCTAGGCACTCATCCCCTCTAGGCACTCATCCCCTCTAGGCACTCGTCCCCTCTAGGCACACATCCCCTCTAGGCACTCATCCGCTCTAGGCACTCATCCGCTCTAGGCACTCATCCGCTCTACGCAATCGTCTGTTCTTACGCGCTCATCCGCTCTACGCGCTCATCCGCTCTGCGCACTCATCCACTCTGCGCACTCATCCACTCTGCGCACTCATCCACTCTGCGCACTCATCCACTCTGCGCACTCATCCACTCTGTGCATTCATTCCCTCTGTGCATTCATTCGCTCTGTGCATTCATTCGCTCTGTGCACTCGTCGGCTCTAGGCACTCATCGCTTTACACACTCATCCTTTCTACGCACTAATCCTCTCTACGCACTCACCCTCTCTACGCACTCACCCTCTCCGGACTCATACGTTCTAGGGACTCTTCCGCTCTACACATTTGCCCGCTCCACGCAATCATCGGATTTACGGACTCATCCGTTCTACGCAATCATCCGTTCTACACAACCATCCGCTCTATGCAATCATCCGTTTTACACACTCATCCGCTCTACGCATTCATCGCTCTACGCACTCATCTCCTCTCCGCACTGATTCGTTCTAGGGACTCATCCGCTCTACGCATTCACCCACTCTTACGAACTCAACCGTTCTACGCAATCATCTGCTCTACACAATCATCCGTTCTATGCAGTCATCCATTCAACGCACACATCTGCTTTAGGCGCTCAACCGTTCTGCGCAATCCTCCTCTCTACTCACTCATCGTTCTAGGCACTCATCTGGTCTACGGCTTCATCCGTTCTACGCATTCACCCGCTCTATGTACTCATTCGCTCTACACACCCACCCGCTCTACACACACATCGGTTCCACACACACATCCGCTCTACATACTCATCCGCTTTATACACTCATCCACTCTACGCACTCATCCACTCTGCGCACTCATCCACTCTGCGCACTCATCCACTCTGCGCATTCATTTCCTCTGTGCATTCATTCGCTCTGTGCACTCGTCGGCTCTAGGCACTCATCCGCTTTACGCACTCATCCGCTCTACGCATTCACCCTCTCTACACACTCACCCTCTCTACACACTCACCCTCTCTACGCATTCATCCTCTCTACACACTCACCCTCTCTACACACTCACCCTCTCCGGACTCATCCGTTCTAGGGACTCTTCCGCTCTACACATTCACCCGCTCAAGCAATCATCGGCTTTACGGACTCATCCGTTCTACGCAATCATCCGTTCTACACAATCAACCGCTCTATACAATCATCCGTTTTACGCACTCATCCACTCTACGCATTCATCCGCTCTACGCACTCATCTGCTCTCCGCACTCATTTGTTCTAGGGACTCATCCGCTCTATGCGTTCACCCGCTCTTACGCACGCAACCGCTCTATGCAATCATCTGCTCTACACAATCATCCGTTGTATGCAGTCATCCGTTCAATGCACTCATCTGCTCTAGTCGCTCAACCGTTCTGCGCAATCCTCCTCTCTACACACTCATCCGTTCTAGGCACTCATCTGGTCTACAGCTTCATCCATTCTATGCATTCACCCGCTCTACATACTCATTCGCTCTACACACCCACCCGCTCTACAGACACATCGGTTCCACACACACACACATCCGCTCTACACACTCATCCGCTCTACACACTCATCCGCTCTGCACCACATCCGCTCTGCACACATCTGCTCTGTACACTCATCCGCTCTGCACACTCATCCGCTCTACACACTCATCCGCTCTACACACTCATCTGCACAGCGCGGCGTTCAATGCACTCATCCGCTCCACCTACTTCATCCGGTCCATTCACTTCCTTCATTAATCCTACATTATCGGTTCAGTCGATGTCACTTGTGGTACGCATTCAATTTGTTTCGAGTTCTTGATCAGTCCCATGCCCTACACCCGTCTCATCTATTCGAATCGTCTCTTTTCTACTTTCCATTCATACCATGCACTCACAGAAGCCATGCCATCTGTCTCTGCACTGATCTCTCTCCAGAATTTATCTTTCCTTTTTTTTATTTTATTATTATTTATTTTTTTCCGTTTCATTGCTTTGATCTGGTTTATTTATTGCATTCTGCGTGGTCTTTTTCGATTACATTAGAGGTTATTAGTTTTTGATTTCTCACTTTGTTCATGATGTTGTATTGCTCTTTGTTTTAGTGTTAATTAAATCTAGTCGTCTGGGTTAGTTGACAAGTTGTTATCTAATTTATTCCTCACGTCCACATTGATCCTTTTATCCATTACATTTATTTGTTTATTTCATCAATTTCAGCCGCATTACTGACTTCATACATCTTATTCTTTTATTTACTTTACGGGTATGATCGATTTTACTCAATCTATTTTGTTTGTCCTTTTTATGGTCATGTGCCATTCTCCGCAAGGTGTGCAATGAAGTCATATGTTACTTTACATATGGTTACGTGCTACTACTACAAACCGATCAACTTTAGCAAAAATACTTTCTTAAAGGGATGTTATGATTAAGTTGCGCTACTAAAAAACGATGAAATTCAGTAAAAAAAACTTTGTTAAAGGAACGTTATGGTTAATTGCCCTACTAAAAACCAGTGAAATTCATATGTCATTTCTGATGTCATCTTTGATGTCCTGGGTGTTAGTGTTAGCAGTGCACACTGGTGGCGCGAGTTATGGTTGCTTAGCGTATCATAACTGGCGAATTTCAAGGGTTTTTCGGTTTTACTTCGAACCATAACGTCCCGTTAACAAAGGTTTTTTTTGTGAATTTCATAGGTTTTTAGTAGCGCAACTTAACCATAACGTCCCTTTAACAAAGTTTTTTTTACTGAATATATATATATATATATATGTATATATATATATATACATATATACAACACCAAGTAAGTTATGATGAGTTTAAAAAGGTTTGGAAAAAAAAACCTTTCCCCTGAATGTGAAAACAGGAAAGTCAGTTTGAGCCAAGTCAACATTCCACAATGCCACCTAGTAGCCATCACTGGAAGTTCACCTCCAGTTCTGAGCCACACAGCAAGGCATTGTGGGTATGCAAATTAGCTCAAATGCAAACCTTTTTCGACAGGAAATTGGCTTTGTCTAAGAGTGCAGTGCTACTTTATACAGAGCTTAGTAAACCCACGACAGACATTTGCAGGGCTGCCAGAATAATTACATACCTGGTTTCACCCTTATTAAAGATCATTGTCAGCAGTCTGGCATTGAGCCGCCGGAGGTAACATTGGAATGGGTGGACTGAGAGGATGGAAGACTTAGGACAGTAAGACTAACACTAGCAGAAACCTGGACAGAGACAAGCTCGCCAACTTTGATAGGGCCCTGGCTCACCCAGGGGTTTCCTAGGTCTGATCAGAACTGGGTGGAGGCATTGCACCGTGCATTTCTGAGACAGTCTGTGGTTCCCATGTAGTGCGGAGTCTCGGGTGAGCAGTATGGTGGAGGTGATCCCGGGGCCCAGATTAGGGCTGCAGAGGCCGCAGTCTTCTGCTACACCACGCAGGTAAATAAGGGCTGCCAAACGCCATTGGTGCCCTAATGGTTGTGTAGCTTGTGGCCCCACGGGTCCAGCTAGTGCGGCTACATGCCTGTCCCCTGAGGGAATACCTAGAAATAAAGGCATAAACACTAGGGCAATAAAGGTTTTATCAAATGTGTAGTGTGTCTATTTATTATGATGCGTCTTGTGTGTGTTTGGGCTTCAGACTGGCCTATTCAGCCCACTAGGGGGCTGGATGGAATGTTGAAGGAGCAGAAAAGGAAACAATTGTTGAAATAACTCCCCTGCGCAAGAATCGGCTGGGCAGGGGAGAGAAGGAGATTCCAGAGGATTAAAAAAGGCAAAAACAGCTGGGCACTACAGTTGAGAAGAGAGAAAGAAAAGAAGAAGAGAAATAGACTTACCTGGATGGAGGGGGTCACTGTCTTAAGCGCCCACCCGGGTCTAAATCCAGCAAAAGGCAACAGCAGCACATGGGTACTCCCCCGCAGACACTGACACAAGGGGGGTCGAGCTGCTATGCACGGGGTAGCTCATCCACCCTAGGGCTGTGGCACTTGTCGGCCCGTCTGGGGGCCAGTCGGAGGGGCCCAGTGAAATTGAGCTTAGGGCCCTTTAGGAACATGCATGTAATGGATGGGTTCACACAGAATAAATCTGAGTCCAAATAACCGAACCAACTCAGGGAGAATGCAAAGTACTATTTTATTAATAATTCTCTAAAACAACGAACACCAACGAACGTAGGCTAAGGTTCTCTCAGCGACTTTTACACAAACAATAGATTTTATATAAAAAATACATCAGAGATGATGTCATACTACGTGGCAATAATCAAAAACCTATCAAGGATCGGGATTGACTAAAGGGAGACATCTAAGTATATATCTTCTATAGGGACTAGGATTGTGATTGGCTGCCTACTATCAGGTTGATAACATGTGCCTACCTCTAAAACATGGCATCTTGAAAAATATTAGATACACGGTTTCTCATTGGTTTTCAAACTATAAGGTCTTTCGATAGGTGGACTAATATAATTGCTTGGCACACTTGCGCCAGGACTTGTGAACATTTGATTAGCTTAGAGGCACGTAAGCCCAGACCCAGGTGCAAGGAGATGGGCGGGCATGATACTACCTCCCCACCCAATTAGCAGAGCATCTCTCATTACCCATGCCTTCTGCCATGAAGATTGTCTTTGAACTTGGCCTTGCAAAGTATCCTTGTCTTTAAAATCCATGGGAGTGAGAGCACTCACTATCGTGTTCTAGGACTCCAAGCCCAAACTCTATTTTCATCTATGGCCCACGTGACAGGAGACCACGATTCGGTCCATTTTGCAGGTTTTAAATGCTCGAAATTAATTAAACTTGTCAGTCTTGGGGCTTCATTACAGGTCCGGTGGTAACCCTGCCAGTGATACCAGCGGGTTGTCGTTGGACCCAAAAGAATTACCCAAGCATGACTTCCCGGTAACACCGGAGGGTTACAACCCCAGAGCGGTTGGGATGTCAGGTGCCATAGTGTGCCGGTCCGGAAACAAAGGTGCAGGTAGGCTTAACCGCATCATTGTTTCCAGACTGGCATACTTATAATGACGCACGTGGGGTTCTTTCCCTGCACCTTAACAAGGGATGATTCATCCTTTGCACGTTTGTTCCTTTCCAGAATAGATAGCCTACCTTGGCACCTTCTGTCTTGACTCCAGGCCAGACCACCTCACCATGCGTCTCCACAATTCTGCTCATTCTTGCTGCAACACAATTTCCCTTCCACCTTCATGGGTCCTGGCTTACTAAATTCATGATACCGATGTCCAGCTTCATGATACCGATGTCCAGCTTCTATACAATGGCGGCTTCGCCTGCATTCTATTTACGACATATAGCCAGCTTCTATTATGACTTAGTCGCCTTTGCGTTACGAGATCTGTACAATTATTGAACCGTTAATTTTCTGCAGCACTTCGTGCACGTGTAATGTCCTTCTTCGTATTTAAAAATTCACTTGATTCTCTACTTCATCATTAGGTTCTTTGGGATCCATGCATCCTCTTCAGCCAGTATCTTCGGGACATTGTATATGCCTTTTGTGACGTCACTAGCTCTTTCTTTGCTCTTTTTCATATTCCTCAGGGATGTCCTCCCTTTAATTGTCATCACTTTGAGGATACATTCAATAAGCTTATCTCAATGGGTGTCTTTTTTCAAACACACGCTGCAGTATTAGCGCAACGGCAGGTGTCAAACTCAGCACAGTCTCATTTCTCAAACATATGGGAGGAAGGGGGAGGGGTCTCCTGCAGAGGTATACAGTTGCTCCTCTACAAAATCAATGGACCAGGCCACGTGACGGTGGCAGCCCAAACAAGGCTGCCCCCCCGTGCCTCCTGACAGCCTGCCTCATGGCCAGCAAGGCGGCCCCGTGTTGAAGTTCTCCCTGTTTGCATATTCCAGGCGCAGAATGGGCAGTGAAGGAGGGAGCACAGTAAAGACCACTCCACTCAGGAGAGTGGGGCAGTGAAGATCCAAGGGATCCAAGTTCCGGTTGGCATTGATGGCCAACCGGGGTGAAGAGAAGGGAGGAGGAACTCCCGGGCTGCTCCGTTGAGCGACGTATTGCATAGGGGGCGGGCTTGAAGCACAACACAGGCCACGGAGTGCAGTGAGCACATCGGCATCCCCTGTTGCCATGAGGATGCCACCAAATCCAAGATGTCCACGGGCAATGTGGCGGTGAGCAAGATGGCATCCCCACCGCAATGGGTGACCATAAAAAACAAAATGGTGCCGCAATCACAGTGGTGATGTCGGGTGAGCCCCCCAGCCAACGGGTCCCACCAAGAATAATATGAATAGCACAGGTCCGGCGGTGCATGCAGGTAGGCTCCCAAGTCAATGAGGCCCACCCTGAAGTTACAGAAATGCCATGGTGCACAGCGATGGAGCATGGACAGACCTCCCACTTACCCAGGGGGCTGCCCAGGACTATAAACAGAGTGGAGACTGTGTGGTGAGTGTGGTGGCTGCATGTGGTGGACGGAGCCACCCTGAATAAAGAAAAGGGTTCAGGCCCTGGAAATCACCTGTGGAGAACAGGTCCTGAAACCAGGACCAACAAAACAGCCCTGAATCAGCATCAGCCTGCACAAAGCCAGCGCTCTATGGACAGACTCAAGCGACTGTGACAGGGTGACTGACTGCACAGAGGCAGCACCCCATGGACAGACTCAAGGTACTGTGACAGGGTGACTGACTGCAGCAGTCACCCCATTGTGACATAGGGGGTCATTACAAGTATGGAGGCAGCCATGGTGCTATTAGCGCCATGGCTGCCTCCAAACACGTGTCCGGGTTCTCAGAATGGGGACTTACCGGGTCATTCCAACCTTGGAGGACCCGGTAAATCCCCATTCTGAAAACCATTCCCCATTCAAGCCCCCATAGGGCTCAATTGGAATGGGGAAGGAGCTCTTAGCTCCCTGGTCCCTTCGGCCTTAGTGAGACCCGCTAAGGGACCTCAGAATGCGGCAGTAAGGGGTTAACGGCACCAGCATCCTTATCGGTGCCGTTAACCGCTTACCGCCAGCCTCGTAATGAGGCCCATAGTGTTTTATGTTGTATATATGTTATAAGTCAGTGTATATATGCAGGTATAGTTATATGTGCATATTTAAGTATCGTTATGTAGGGTAAATGTTAAGTAGGGGGGAAGTATAGAGTTGGTGTAAGTATTAGAGGGTATGTTAAGTAGGTTGGCAAGTTAAGTAGAGGTGGAATGTAAATATGGGCATTAATTTAAATAGGGGGTAGAGGAGAGGTACTCTGGCGGGAGATTTTGGGGTAGGTTTGAGGCCTGCCTGAGGCCACATAGCAGGATGGGATCACCCACAGAGGCCATTCTCTGTCCTCACACTCCATGTGGATGGTATCTGAGGTTTGGTTGGGGGGTCTGTTATGGCAGACTCGCCCTAAGGGTCCCCTGAGATGCCTCCAAGGCAGGGTGAGCCGCTGATTTAGCAGGTCCCCATTCAGCTAGAGCTCAAGGCAGGGAACTCCTGGGATAAAGGGAAAAGGAATTTGTGTTTTTATCAAATAAAGAGGGCTTCCCGTTGGGATCCCTATGCAATTCAATCTGGTGTCTGTTTCTCTTAGTGGTCAATGAACTCAGGGTGTGGCCTATCTCCTGTTAACAGATATATTTTTTTGGCAGTTGCAGCGCCCCTCCCTATCCAGGTGGATGGTGGGTGGTGGTATCCATGGAAACTATCCCTGATCCGGGAAAGGGGAGTGTACACCCTTGCAGAGACTAGTGTCAGGAAACAGGGGCTACAGTTTACTTTAATATTCTGCCATGTTTACACTAAGGAAGCTGTCAGTTATGGTCTTGTGATGGGGTGTGGACAACTCGGTTGGCTGGTAGGGCCATCAGTGCCTATCAATGATTCCACAGCAGGCTCTGGCAATAAAGAGTCAAGGGGTTGGCAAAACTTTTCCGTTCAGCCCTCTTTAGTGACAAGCTTCAGGAAACTGGGAGTCCATGAAGAGGGGGTTTACAGAGATGTGCCCAGGCTGGGGCCATGTGTCTGATATGCCTTTGTGTGTGTATTCAGACCTGATAAATGGAAAGCAGAAAGGAGATGCGGACTGAGATACCGCCACCAGCCTGGGCGGCATGAGACTGTGTGCCATTTGATAATGCCATGAATTCTTCCCCTCCACACGTGCCTCTGCTCTCAGAAACAATGTTAAGAAAAAGAAGACTTCACACCCATTGCTCACATGAGGCGTAGACAGGTTAGGGCCTAAGCAAAATCTGTAAATGCCCCCCCAGCAGCACTATGTGGGCATTAACAGATGTTAATGTCACTGCGGTGGTCCCAACTACATTAGCTTCAGGCCACCCCACTTGTTAGGCAATCCTGGCTATGCCTCAGACAGCAGGTGAAGCCACCTTATGAAATGAATCTGTGCTCTTGCTGCTCTGCCTCAAACAACATACAAAGCCACTGCATGGGCTCTGATCACCATATACTAATCAGAGCAATTTCAACATCTATATAGTGATTGCTGTCTCATAGCACCAGTGTTACTATTGGTCTGTTTTAATGTTACACAATTAATCAACAGCAGAAAGATAAAATACCAAGGTGACACTTCCGGGATGCAGACCTGCCTTTCAAAATCAGAAATCCCCGAGATTTCTGTTGGTCACAGTGTACGCCCAACCTCGCCCATAAGTGCTCAAAACTCTGCCAAAAAATGCAGGTGTGTTTGTGGGTATATTATTTTTGTATGTATATTTATTTATTTATTTTATTTATTTATTTATAAAGCGCAGCCAGGCCCGGGGGCATACGGGCGCGTAGGTTAGATCCGGTTACAGTTGAGTGCAGAAATCAAGGGTTACATTTACAGTTGCAGATAGATAAGTACTTAGTATCACAGATACATACAAACATACATCTACATAAAATCTCCTGCAGATAACGCACAAGAGGATACATTCAATTGCCCATGATCACACACTTTAGTTAAGCGATGAAGCTGGGATTTTAAACCAATCTGGAATTTAGGGGCTTGACTGCACATTTACATAGACCTAGTTGGTAGAAATGTGTTCAATCTGATTCCTACAGGTCCTACCGTAAGGCCTGGAAAACCCTGCTGTTTGCCTAAACGGACTTCCTATCACACAGGCCATAATAGGCATGATATGTGCTATTAACCTGCACTCTTGTTTTTCTGTGTGTACATGTCACTTTATTCATTACCGCTTTAAGTTGTTCTGCTTCATGTAACTGGTCTTGTAACAACGCCCTGGCGCCTCAGGGTTTAGGCGATTTACAAATGAAAAAATAAAATCTGTAGATGCCAAGAATATTTTTTTTTTAAAGGATTACTTGAAAAGCTCTTGAATCAAAAGGAACCACCTTATTAAAAGATATAATGTCCTCCAGAAATATGTTAATCCAAAATGATAATTGTAGCTTTCTCTCCCTTGCAGCTCAATTAGAAGACTACAACTATCAGAATGCAAAGTAATATATTTTCGGTAACCTATTACAGAGAAGTCAGGGTGATTACACAACCTACCACTTAAGGCCCCCTCACGCTGCACATTTTGCAAGACACCTTTCTACTTTCCTATAGTTGTAGGGCAGTGAGGGGTAGTGAGTCAGGTCAAGGAGCATAAAATCCTTTAAAGCATGTACATGCGAAATAGCTCAGCAAGTTGCATATAGCTGATACGTTCAGGGATCTAAGAAAACTAAACAAGGTGATGGCTGGAAAGTTTAGAATTCATCTTAACCTCTGGCATCGCTCTGGGCAACCCACCAGACCATCGTTTTTCACCTGCAAAGTCATTACAGAAAGGGGAAAAACCATATGCAAATCAGGCTTGGTTCCCACCCCAGAAGGGGGAGTGCAACCCAAACTGCTAGGTCACATCCCGTCTGCACGAGACCGGAAGCATCCCGAGACATGTTTTGGCCTCATTGGCCATCATTAGTGAGGAGTAGCTTGGGTATCTAGGCCCAGCAGGTACTGGACCCATGTCTGTGCATACCTGTCCCACTCGGGGTGACTAAAGCATAGCAAAAGAGGTGATGGCTGGAAGGTTTAGACTTAATCTTAACCTCTGGCATCGCTCTGGGCAACCCTCCAGACCATCGTTCTTCACCTGCAAAGTCATTACAGAAAGGGAAAAAGCCATATGCAAATCAGGCTTGGTCCCACACCAGAAGGGGCAGTGCAACCCAAACTGCTAGGTCACATCCCATCTGCACGAAACTGCAAGCAGCCCCAGGCATGTTTTGGCCTCATTGGGCATCATCAGTGAGGAGTAACTTGGGTCTCTAGGCCCAGCAGATACGGGACCCATGTCTTGGCATACCTGTCCCACTCGGGTGACTAAAGCAAAGCAAAAGGGGTGATGGCTGGAAGGTTTAGAATTAATCTTAACCTCTGGCATCGCTCTGGGCAACCCTCCAGACCATCGTTCTTCGCCTGCCATAAGGAGCACCTCACTGATGAGACCCAACAAGGCCGAAACATGTCTGGGATTGCGTGTGTTTCCGTGCAGAGAGGACCTGGCCTAGCAGTTCGGGCTGGGCTGCTCCCATTGATGGCAGTACATGACTGATTTTCATGTGGCTGGGCAACGGAGCAGACGGGCTAAACAACGGTGGTATGGAAGGTTGCCCAAAGCATTGCCAATGAGTTACATTTATTCAAAACCTTCCACCAATCACTTTTTTGGTTAGAGTTTGTCTCCCTGTGTGAGAGAGGGTATGCCCAGCCTTGGGTCCCTTTCTCGCTGCGCCATAGGGAACCAAGCTGCTGCTCACTGATGAGGCCCAACAAGGCCGAAACATGTCTGGGGTGCTTGCGTTTCCGTGCAGAAGGGACTTGGCCTAGCAGTTTGTGCATTGGAGGCAGTACCTGACTGATTTGTGTGCTGTAGCACCTGGAGCATTCCACGTGCTGGATGGGATTACCAAATAACTGATCTCAGGCCCAAAGAACCGGACTCAAATAATATGGCAAAATATGACTTCATTATGAATTCAATAAAGTAGGGAAACCTAGCGAGCAAAACAAATCGCAGCTCACGCACTCTCAACGCATTTCAATTACACAAAAGGCGTTATACCTTGATGTACTTCAGCTATGACGTCATCCTACGTGGCGAATAGTAAATACCTAGTGGGCGGAGGGATAGGTTAAGGAAACATATATACCTACCTATAGCTTTAGGTGTTAGTAACATCAGTGGTTGCCCCTTATCAAGTATGCACACCTTGAACCCCCTCTATATAAAATACAGATAAAAGCAGAATAGCAGAAGCGGATCGGTTTCTGCAACACTGTATAGTCCATCATTACACAGCCCTCATGATTGGTAGGCACTCTCTTCCAACCTTGGACATTCGGCTTGTTAGCAGCACGTAAACAACGAAACCCAGGTGCAAGGGAACCACGTCAGACATCTGCCCTCCTTAGCAAATTAGCCTACCATCTCCCATCAGTTAGGCCCTAAACCAAGGCTTCTTCTTTGTAGTTGACCTTGCTGAATGTTCTCTTCATCTGAACTTTAAAGGGAGTGAAGGTACATTGTTATCTTCCTCTGGAGCTTTACGAATAGGCCTTGTCTCCTGGTCCCAGACCACGTGTGAAGAGACCATGATTTTGTCCATTCTGTCCTTCTATTTAGTGCTATTTGATTAAATTGTATTAGGTGCTATTTCTCTCCTTGGCCTCCGGACACTTGGTTGCTCCACTCTGCATATGCTTTCCATGTCTTTAATTGTACAATACTTGGCACTCGCAAATGTTCACTCCTTTGCTTAATCTAAGAAAAATATGTCTTGCGTACATGGCTAATCCTCTTCGTCTCCTTTGAAGCCTTGCAGTTGACTCTTGCTGCGGCATCCTTGATTTTCAACCAAGCAAATATTATTCTTGCGTGAATTTGTATTCCAGTGCCTGTCATCTCTGCTGCCTTGGTCTCTCTCCATCAGGCTTCTTGCTTACTATTATATGAAGCCGATATCCATTTTCTTAACATGGCTGCTTTACTTACATTATATTTTCTTCGTTTAACAGGTTTCTATATGTCTTATCTACCTTACGCTTCTGTGTATATACATCTGCTGCATCTTTTCTTACTTATCTTCTCAATGTATCTGATTTCTTCATATTTGCCTATAGGTCTCGAGAGGATAGCTTAGGGGCAACGTGCTCCCCTTGGAAGCAAGATGACACGGAGCAACACAGGTTCGATCCCTGGGTCCGTGCTTAGAAACCTCTGGCTATTAAGCGCATTATAAACAACCAATCATATCATATGTGTTCACTTTGTTACTTCAGTCACATCTTTATTGTTTAAGTATTCGCATATCATTTCAGTTCGCCCTCATCTCTTCTCTTCATGAAATCACTTTACATCTGTCAGACTTCACTTCTAGCTCTTCGATGATCCGTGGTGTCTGCAGACTTCCTTCTACCACTTCAGTTCCAGGATGCATTCGATATCAGTGTCTGAGCGCATAACATCTCTCATTCCTTCGAAGTGGTATTGGGATGAAACCAGGTGTCATGCACAGTGTCTTCTTGCTGTTCTTCCAATATGACGGAGGTGAGGGGGAGGGCTCTATAGATGACGTGTACATCTGCCTCTCTACATTTTCATATGGCTGGACCCTTTTTGCAATAGCGCAGGTGGGCTAAAAAATTGTGGTGTGGTAGTTTGTCCAGAACTTTGCCAGTGGGTTAGATTTATTCAAAACCTCCCACCCGTCACTTTTTTAGTTATATGTCTAGGATCTAAGCTTGTTTTGTTTTCGCAAAATAGCTGAAAAAGCAGAAATCCCTCTCCTGCGGAGATCAGGAGAAAATCTTGAAAACCCGGAGTTTGCAGGCCAATCCCAGAGATTAGGCAGCTCTGCTGGGATGTAAATATGTAACCTGCAGTATGAACATAGATCTCAGCAATAAGCACCAAAATCAGTGAGCTATCCTGCAGGTGACCATGAGCTCTGTAGCATACATGTTAACCCTCCCGATTTTGGCGGGAGACTCTTAATTTTTCATGAACAATATTGCTATTTTTCACTTTCTCCAGCCTGAAATAATTCTAACCCAAATGCATTCCTAGGGAAAATTAATTTCTCCTGATTTCTGTAACGAAATCTCTATCCCAATGTTGGCATGTATGGTGTAAACGACGTGGATGGCCAGATGTACAGCTACGTGTTTACAATGGTCCTCCAGTGTCACAAACACTGGGCCTCATTATAAGTTCGCCAATCCGCTAACAACGGTGACCAGCAAACTACGAGTTCTGCTGGCGAGCGCCCTCCCGCCCGCCAGGTCTGACCTGGCCTGCAGACACTGACCGTAGCACCGGCACCATTCAGAATGGTGCCGGTGCTAACGTCCTCCCCATTCCCATTGAGTCCTATGGAACTCAAATGTGAATGGGGAGTAAAATATTCCGGCACCCGGCAATGGGGAATTACCGGGTCCGCCAGGGCTGGAATGTCCCGGCAGATCCCCATTGCTGGGTGCCGGAAAAAAAATGACTCCGGCGGCAGCCGTGCCGTTTTTACCGGCACGGCTACCGCCGGACTCATAATGAAGCCCACTGTGTCTATGTACTGTTCCGTCACCTTTGAGGCAGCATCTAGCGTGATGGGACAGGGTGGAGGTTTGTGCCTGAGCAACGTCTTATAAGATCATCATAAGCAACTTATAAGAACTTGTGCGAAACTAGTGGGAATTTGGAAACAATAATAAGAAATTATGACAACTTATATAACACGGAAATACTGATTGAATTCTAACAAAATATTATAGATGTGATGTACGAATTATGTATGATTTTATATAAACTCCCTCTCCAAAAATCAATGGGAAATTGTTTTATCAGTGATCACACGTATCGGGGCAGACTTAAACCATACTTGCCAACCCTACCGATTTAGGCGGTAGGATACCGCTTTTTAAGCAGTCCTACCGCCTACCGATTTTTTGACACCAAATACCGATTTTTTTGGTAAATTTTTTTTTTTTTTTACATTTTTTATTTTTGGCCACGACAGCTCGGGGGAGTCTTTCAAGGGATCCCCCGAGCTGGCGTACCAGGAGAATGCCCGGCATGCAGGCTTTTAATGTCAAAGGCACCCACGGCGGTGGGCTAAAGCGCCCCTCCGCCGCGGGTGCCTTTGGCAAAAGGCGCCATTAGTCCCCCACCACGCCAGCTTGGGGGAGTCTTTCAAGGACTTCCCCGAGCTGGCATAGCGGGAGAAGGCGTGGCATGCAGGCTGTTAATGTCAAAGGCACCCACGGCGGTGGGCAAAAAGCGCCCCTCCACCGCGGGTGCCTTTTGGCCAAAGGCGCCATTAGCCCCCCACCACGCCAGCTCTGGGGAGTCTTTCAAGGACTTCCCCGAGCTGGCGTAGCGGGAGAAGGTGCAGCATGCAGGCCTTTGATGTAAAAGGCGCCCACGGCGGTGGGCTAAGGGCACCCCTCCGCCGCGAGTGCCTTTCACAAAAGGCACCATTAGCCCCCCACCACGTGAGTCTTTCAAGGGCTCCCCCGAGCTGGCGTGATGGCAGAAGGCGTGGCAGGCGCCTCATTGTCATTGAATGCACCCGCGGTGGCGGGCTCATTCAATGACAATGGGCTGCTGACGCACCCTGTTCCTATCATTACCTCCTCGCCTGACTATTTTTGAAACTTTAAGATTCCTACAGATTTTTGGTCACAGAATGTTGGCATGTATGCTTAAACTAGCAGAATATGGCTGCAGGACCCTTTGGTGTTTTGGCTCAGGAAGGTACCAGACCACTCAGTTTAATAATGGTTACATCTTCCTTGGCCGAAATAATTTACCAGGGACTTAAACCAAGTATTACATTCGTGCCATGTAAGTATTTAACCGTAAAACATATATGCATGGCCTCCTCCCCTAAAAAATGCATTGACGCACGGCTCGCCTCTCTTGACGTGCCCGCGGGCCCCTCAATAATCCCTTCCCTAATGAAACGCCGGACGTGCTCAGAGGTTCCTACGTGGAAGCCTGACACGCGCCATCTGACCGCTCGCTGCCTGCGGACACGCTCCTTCTCTTCAACAATGGCGCCCTCTGTGTTTAAAGGAGCCTTCCCTTCATTCCAACCTTTGATCGAAAGGTCGCGGGCTCGGCAGGCACGTGCATGCTTTGCAATCTTAGCGGGGCCGTCATCCACGCCTCCCTATGAAAACAACAACACCCTGTTTGCAATGCGATGCGTAACGACCTCGTTTCACCACGGCGGTGCTAAAGTACTTCTTTTTAGTTTCAGAATTGTTTTTCATTGATTGTCCGGAAAAAGTAATTAAAGGCAATAATCATTACCATATCATAAAAGCACACATAATATGCCAGCCATACCTGGGAAAAGAAGGGGGCAGGTACAGAAAGGAACAGTCCAGAAGAATGGAGAAAACAAGGGAAATAACAATAAAATAGATCAAATTGGAAATCTGCCAATATTTGGAACGTGGCTTCTTGGACTCAAGCTACAACCTTTGTGCTGCTTTTTTTTATACAGAAATAAACAAATACAAGACAGGGCCTCATTACGGATTGGCTGATGTTGAGTTAACGTGCTGGTATTAACGTTTATCTACCCATTTCCGTACCGGACAACTTCAAGTTTGCCGGTGAGGTGCCTGAATTACCAGAGGTAATTCAGGACCCTTACCGTCACAAATCACTGGTGTTGCCGGTGCCGGTAATACCAGCAAAATTCCTTATGGAGTCCAATGGGACTCCATGGAATGGGGATTTACAACCGACTCCGGCATTCGTAATCTGGCGGTAATACCGCCGGAATCTGTATTTCAGTTTGCCGATATGCTGGCAGATTTACCACCAGAATACCGGCAAACCTGTAATGTGGAACTATGGCTTATAAAAACATGTGCTATGCCATTTAAACAAGAACATTTGGCAAAGCCAATATATATTTCGGGCTGTCACAGTGCAAGTGGGGCCTCATGGCATGACTAAAGGACAGTTGTAAAGTGCAACACCATTACAAGTGATAACATTTATTAAAATGCTTAACACATAGGGCCTCATTACACGGTAGGCGGTGAGCCATGGCGCTATTAGCGCAATGGCTCAGGCCGGTAAAATACCGGCACCGCCTTGGCGGAAAGGGGATTTACCGCCCCATTCCAAGGTTGGAGGGGCGGTAAATCCCCCTTCCGCCATTGCCCTTCCCCATTCCCATTTCTGCCCCATAGGGCTTTATGGGAATGGGGAAGGCGCTAATTACGGCACCGCAATTTTGCGGTGCCGTAATTAGCTCCGAGGTCCCTTAGCGGGTTGGATTTTAATGCCTGCAAAAAGCAGGCGTTAAATCCCCCAACCCGCAAAGGGACCTCGTAGTAAGGCAGTAAGGATTTACCGGTACCGGTATTTTAGGGCGCAATGGGAATGGGGAAGGCACTAATTACGGTACTGCAAATTGCGGTACCGTAATTAGCACCAAGGTCCCTTTGCGGGTCCCTACTTTAACGGCTGGTAAAACCAGCCGTTAAGGTCGGGTCCCTCAAAGGGACCTCGTAATTAGGTGCTAAGTGTTTAACGGCGCAGCAGCCTTTTACACTTAGCGCCTGGGTCATAATGAGGCCCATACTCTTGAGTCACACCCTTGGCCCTAGTTAAAACTGAGGACCTCACTAAAATGTGAATGCTGAAATGTGGAGTCTAGATGTTGAAATGCGGAGTCTAGATGCCTACTCCTACAGTCCACAGGTTATGTGTCCCCCGCTATCACCCAGGTGGCCAGGACACAGCCATCGCTATTGGATACAGTTCCTGGGGGTGGACCAGTGATGGAGGATCACCTGGATGAGGGGTCCTCAGGGAGTGGAAGTGGGACACTGATGGGTGAGATGTGGTATCCCCCTTCTTTCAACACCTTTTCCTCATCCTACAATGTAGGATATTCAAAAACACTGCCCCCCCCCCTTTACGACACAAACACTTTCGCACACCACAAACAACGGACTAACACCCAAACCATTTACCTGCCATGTCCCATCGCAAGGGTCAGCAAAGTCAGGCAATTGAACAGAATCGCTATACCACAGGAATAAAAGGTGCAGCACGAGAGCACAGCACGAGCAAGGCAGACCACACAATAACTCAGCTATCCAAGTACGGCAGTTGAAAAGGAGGAGAAAGGTGGCAAGAACCGAAAGGGTGACAAGGAGTGAAGCGACTTTGCTCTCTTTGACACAAGCCCACGAAGCCTCTGTGGAAGGAATTGTAAGACTGCAAACAATAGCCAACGTGTGTTGCAGCAGATGTCAACAGTACACTGGTCCCTCCTTTGCTGATAACCAAGCCAGGGAGAGACACTTGTCACCGTCCTACCAGCCTTGACTCCAGAGACTAGAAAAGTGAAGCAGTTCATCACAACCGGTGAGTCGAGGGGAGAGTCGATAAGAAACCAGACTGTGTTGAATGAAAGTCGCAAAGTAGTGAGCTTAAGGAAAGTTCAAAGAACTGTGAACATTAATGGGAAAACCGGCTGTAGAGGAGTCCGGCACCAAATGGGTGGTCACTCGAGAGACTCTGGGCGATTACCCTATTGTTGAAACCACCGTTACCAGAAGGCCATGGAAAAAGGACGAGAAAGGGGTCGAAGTGGTCATACACGAGTCTAGTATAATCCTCTGTACATTTGAATATCTTTCGGCAGAAGTTGAAAAGCTTAGGGAAGTGAATCCCGTATTGTATGAAAGTAAAAGAAATGATGTAATTGGCAAAAGTGAACACGACGGATGGATGCTGATGGAAAGGGTACGAAGCCAGAAGTCCCAATGGACATTGTGTTGACACGGGTGAACCTGGCAGAGGGAAGACCGCAGTGATTTGTGAATGTAAGGAAAGCCATAGTGAACCTGACGGAGGGAGGCTGACGTTCGAGAGGGGTCTGAGACCGGAAGAGGGGAATCCAGGAGTGAAAGGCCCGTACCCCATTGGCAAGTAAATGCAACCGAGAAAACTTTTTGAATGCAAGCTAGAGTGAACGCAACGGAGGGAGGCTGATATTCGAGAGGGGTCCAGACCCAGAAGAGGGGGAGCCAGGAGTAAAGAATCATCACCCCAAGTGCAATCCGAAAGGAACTTTTGTTTGTTATGTTTTATTTAACACATCAGGCCCTCGGAAGTAAGAGAAAAAACCCCCGAAGGTCCTGATACCGCTAGGAACTGTTTGTGGGCTGAGCCCAGAAGAGGGGGATCCAGCAGTGAAAAGACATCACCCAACGTCCATTTAAAAAGGAATTTTTCGTTTGCTTGAATACATCAAGTCCTCGAAGGCAAAAGACTTTTAAGAGAAAAGTGACGTGACCATCGACAGTCCTTATAGTGGAAGAAAGGAACTGTCGCTTCGTGCTGGGAAAACTGGAGAGTGTGCTGTGCTCAGGAGCCCCGCCTTGTCCCGTGCTCAAAATGTAGGGAAGGGAGACCCCTGGCCACGCCATCCTGACTTATTATTTGTGAACACTTCTTTCTTTCCTTCGAACCCTAACCCACACTCATTTTGAATTTAGCGTAAGCACTGACAACAGTTTCTTTTTAGTATAGGCCCTTTTAATTTGTCAAGACGTCACTAGGACTGCCTTATTTTTCATTCGATGTTTGAAGCTTGCTCCCATCTTGGATTTAGGTTTAGATTAGGCGTTTTTCCAAACTGCATACAGTTTAATAAAAACCCTTGACTTGTGATCACTTGTGTCTGTCTTTACTGTTGCCACCATGAGTTCCATACACCCCCTGAAGGCCACAATCATGGCCACACACACTGGTTTTCTGACTAGTTAACCCTTTCCTGTTATTTCACTTCCGGCACTGTAAATGTTTATGCTTGTAGAGCACCCACTTCCACATATATATAAAATAGATATTTGCACCCATGCACAGATTAATACAGCCGTATAAACCAAGGGGGGGTTGATTATCACAAAATACTGACCCAGCCACAAAGAATGTCCCGAGACAAAACTGAGGGTCATAAGTTGGGGAAGGGGCATTATCCCAAGCGATAATGGACCCTCCTGAGAACTATTAGGCCTTTAACACATATTAACAATAGCAATATGTGGTCTGGAGCTTTGGTGGTAAAGTAAAAAAGTAAGTTTCAAACTTTGTGAGAAAACTAAATGTGATTTTATTCAGTAGTATTTAAAAAACGAGGTTGTCTTCGTAAATCAAGCCTGTTAATTGCAAACTTGGTTCAACTTGTTAACAAGATCATGCATTAGGTGTAATGTAAACGTAATCAGCCGTTGAAAGAAAGTGAAAACATTTCCCTATGTTTTTGCTTTCGCTTTAATGCAGTAAATTAAATGTTGCGGTGAAAAGGAGTGTTGTTGAAAGCTATCTTACCAGGAAATGTCTTTGTTGTTCCCCTGTTTGCTTTTGAAGTGAGAATGTTCAGAATGCAGTCAATACTAGTCATCATTGACTGCACTCGTAACATTCTGATTGGCCTAAGAGATGGTAAATAATGACCTCCATGTCCTAGTAGCTGTAATTGTCCACCGTCCCTAATTTTGATCTGAAAGTTTGTGAAGATACAGAATTAATCATCCTTAAGATGCTATTCCTGCTTACTGCACACTTGTTTTAAAAGGTCACAATTTTGGGGAAACGCAGTGTACCCTTTTTAAGACAAATGTGATTTTGAATACATTTTTTCTAAGTGATCTATTCATATTTTCTTGTGTGATCCTAAATAAACAGTGTCATCACAGAACTCACACCCTTCATGACACATATCAATCTTTACAGTTCATCACAAGAAGAACCTTTGAGTAAGACTTGCATTACTATTAATCTGAAGATTTTAAATGATACATGACAACATTATATTGTAAGTATTTTTCACATGAAATAGATGATTCTGACTTATGGTTCTAAGCACGTGTAAAGTGTGCTGTAAAAGGATATTGGCTGCTGCAAACTGTGCATCTGCAGACCCCAAAACGCCCCCTCTTATAGCCGAGGGCAATGGGAGTACTGGCTGTGGTGTGGGGTATCACGGGCTCGCCCTCTGGTCAGACTGTCAGTCGCCCGGACAGGCCAACAGAGCCACAAGACCACATCAATTGCAATGAGGACAAAGAACCCCCACACTAAACAGGCCTTAAGTTCCCACCCTGCAGAAGCATATAAGGAATGGTTACGGTATATTATGACGTCATTGTGAGTGACCCTCAAATAGTCTTTCTAAAGGTTGTACATCTTTACACATTTCTTCCCAAAATTGTCTGCGGGGAAACTCCCTGATCTTTCACCCCACCCCTACAGATCCTAAAATGTATGTGAGGGTGTCATGCCCCCTTCAACCTTTGGGGGAAATTAATCCTCTGAACCTGTTCTTATATGAACTTCAAGGGTAACAGACGCCTGTCTGCCTCGTAATATAGGATGGTGTTCATTGCTCTACACGTCCCTAGCTTCCTGCAAATGTTGCACAGTTTACAGCGGAAACAGCGCTACAACGTTATTACATCATCAGGCTTCCTTTCGCTGTGTTTTATGCCGAAGATTCTCAGCCCAGAAAATAGGGACTAGATAATAGGAAAGGGTGTTTAGGGGGGTAAAACCCCAAATTAAAAAAACTATTCAATGAGTTTTGTCTCAGAAAATATTCCGTAAAAAACTTTGAGAAAGAAAATCTTCTGATCTAAGAACATAGGACCGGAAACAGCTGCTGCAGCGATTGAAACACTGTGCGAGGTGGCTACTAGTGCTTCTAATGTCATCACTGGATTGGCTGCGGCTGACACTTCACTACTGCCAGCCGAATGTCCACCTTCTGAGTCTGGCACAAGCGGGAAATGCGACCCATCCTCCAGTATTGCAAAAGACCAGGATACACGGTCAAGTCTGGCTTGGGTCTGTTGAGGTGCCCACTGAGGAGCGATCTCCTGAATCTGGCTGAGAAGATGATGTGCTTGAGGAGGGTTTGGATTTGCAGCTGTTTGCGGTGGGTGATGGGCAGCAGGACACTGGTCCATGCCAGAGAGGCAGAATGTTTCTCACCCTGCAGCACAAGCTCCTTCCTCTCCATTGGTCAATGATGGAAACAGGGATGAGGAATTTGCTGGTGTGGGTGATGATGACCGAGATGTTGACTATAGCCCACATTGTCGGAAGAGAAGTCGGCGAGATATATCTGAGAACACCGATATTGAGTCCAACCTTATCTCCAGGTGTGTGCCACAGGGACAGATGGAGAGGGAAGCAAATTCTAAAACAGAGCCTGCAAGCACTATCCCGGCATGGGCTCAGTGCACAGCTGTTCCACAAAGCGCACGTCGTGTGCACATTCTTCTTGTGATAACTAGTCAGAGACCACAAAGTGTCCGTAGGGTAGATCATCATCAAGCATTGGCAGCACCAACCAGGCTCGCGCAGCCTCCATTAACACTTATTGCGCCTGCCCGCCTTACAGATCTTCATGACTCCTCTCCTTCTGGCGATGCCCTACAGCCAACGGCACCTACTACTGCCAACGTGATCCCACAGCATCTACATGTCTTGGAATGGGCCTGGGCCTTTTGTGTGTGAGTACCACACGTCTCGTCGGAAACAGGACCCACTCACTGGAGGAACATGCCTTTGCTCATGACGATGATAATGTTTCCTAGATTCCGCCGAGCAGGCAGCCCCTTGAGGGTCCATGCTTGTTTGTGTTTGGGGGGTTTGAGAGTGTCATACATATCTCTTTGCCAGAGCCGCAAGTGGCCCTAGAGTGTCGTTGTGCCCAATGAACAGCTGCCAAGATCCTACTCCCTTGCAGATGGATGGATGGCACAATATGCATTTACCAGTTTCAGCTTTGCTGGTAAAATCCCTATAGGAACTTTGAAATAATCCCAGTCCCTAGAGGATGATGGCAAAGGAGCAATAATTCAGCTTGCCCTCCAGTTATCTCTGGAGGGCTCCTTGCCTTAACTTGGCTTACTACCTACTCCTCATGACCCCGGTGATTCTGGCTCGACCACACTCTCCTCCACCACCATGTTGACCCCTCTCCTCCTTTTCCTCGTCGATCACTCCTCTATGCTGACCCTCCTTGTTTTCCTCCACAGTAACTCACCATAATATCACCATACAAGAATGGGGCCATGTTTTTGCCGCAATATTAACCCATTAAACCTGCGGGGGACACCCCCGCAACTCACATATTATGTTAAAGGGAGTGGGAGACACACCGCAACCCCTGCTCACATTTACCCCAACAATTATCCCCACTAATAATATTGCCTATGGCCGTTCCTGATGACCATATATTATTGATGGGGATAATATTACCTGATATCGCATACACTTCCTCCATTTCTTCCTCCGCCACTCCGGCAGGCTCCTCCTCCCTTTCCTCTTCCATTGATTAAAGGTTTTGGGGTAAGACTTCTGGCGTGTAATACTGCGTTAACTGTGATCGGCTTCCTATACAATTGACGGATACATTGAACAATCTCGTTTGATCTCAGGTTAGTGGAGTGGAAGAGCAAAGAACCACTAGAATGGAAAGTGGTTTTATTTCTTAAATGTCAATATCCGGCCACACATATTTTGTATTCGCTCCATACAATACATAATAATCATCAAGATCCCGAGGTAGACCTCTCGGGTCTTCCAATAATTCTTTGGTAGAGACTATTTCTACATTTTTTTATACCCATTTATAACCTTCTGTTTTCAGTTTGAAACCCTACATTAGAGATTCAACCAAGCAAATTGCAAGATTTTAAATGGGAAGAAAATTATAAATTTGTCTCTCGAGATGTTGTCTCGTTGCACACCAGCATTATACATGAAAATGGCATTGAGGCATACGAATACAATTCAAATACATGATCCAGCATCTTCAAGCAACAAAATGACATGTTAATTGATATGCTAAAATATTGCTTCAGACATAATTTCTTGTTTGAAGGTAATTACTATATACAAATATGTGGCATTGCCAAGGGTATCATGCATGGCACCTAAATATGCCAATTGTACATGGGCTGGTGGGAAGAGACGGTTGCTTGGTCCAGTGATCTTGCCTTTTTGGACCATGTGGTGGTTTGGTTTTGCTTTAAAGGTGATTTGTTTATCATTTCAAATGGTCCTGAAGACTCACTTGTAGAGTATGTTACAATATTGAACAATCATGATTTGAATCTTTAACTGACTATGGGCCTCATCATGAGTTGGGCTGTATTCCCGGCTGTAATACCGCCGACTGTAATAGCCGTAGCACCGACCAGTCGGTGGTACTACCACCGGATCACAGGTTGGGTCTTACTGGTAAATCCCCATTCCTGATTGGGTCCATTGGATCCAATGGGAAATTTTCAGTGCTAATAATGCAGGCTAATACAGCCGGCTGTAACACAGCCGAAAACAGGGATTTTCACCTCCAGAAAAAAGTTGGAGGTAAAACAGTCGATTTAGCGTCAAACTCGTGATAGAGCCAGCCCTTAAATGCAGTGGTAATACCGTTACCACCGCATTTAAGGTCTACAGCCCATCTCGTGATGAGGTCCTATGACAAGTCACATGTTACAAATGGATATTATATTTCCGATTGTTGATTATCAGCTTATGAGTAAATTGTATAACAAACTGACCACAGTTAACGCAGTATTACACGCCAGAAGTCATCACCCAAAACCTTTAATCAATGGCATTCCTTTTGGAGAATTCTTAATAGCTAAAAGGAATTGCTCAAGAAAAAATGATTACAAACAAGAAGAATCATAGGGGAACAATTTATGGCTAGAAGTAATCCTCTGCATTTGATTGCTTGTGCCTTTGGTAAAGCCAAATCGAAGAAATGCAGTGACCTAGCGGCCAAACGAACCAAAGTGAAAAATGATATCCAAACTGTCATATTTATTACGGGGGGCTCAGGCAGGGCTTTGTGGTTGCTCCCACCCTCTTTAACCTTTATGTCTCGGACATTGCTGCCCTGTGGGAGTCGGGAACTACAAATCTGGTAAAAATGGGAACAGTAATCTTAAACTGGGTGTCCTTTGCAGATGACGTTTACTTTTTGACAAGACTCTGATTGGTCTCCATAGGAAACTGACCCTATTCCATCATTGCGCCGTCCACAAATAAAATAAAATCCAAGGTTGTGGGAGATCAACCTCTGGGAAGGGTGTCATGAGATGCTTGGGATATAATCTTGCAATCAACCTCTCCAGGGGGACCTGGATAACTCTTTTCAGAGGGAGCCTCCCTACTCTATTTGCTAAAATGAAGCGAATATATTCACAACTATGCTGCTACTCCTTGCTACCCATGATTAGGTTCTATTTCCAGAATGTTTAACCTGTAGTCCTCTATGGCCTTGGTATTGTTCCCTTTGATCTGGGGGCATCGCTTAACACACTTCAGGGGTTGCTTTGAAAGAGAACTTTGGGTCTGAACAATTCTGTGCCGACGCAGTTGTTAGACACGAGTTGGGACTCACCTCCCAGGCAGCAAGAGCCTTGTGGAGGAAGTTGGCAGAATACACCAAAATGTTAAACCCTCTGAACAATTCCCTATATCAATCCTTGGGCGCCGCGTCACCCCTCCGATTGGCCTCCACTCTGACTCAGTTTAAGACTAGTGTGTGTGAGATTTTCTGTCAGGACGGGTCCTCCCCAGTGTGGCTAAGGGTGGTGCTGAGCGTGGCAAAGCGAAAACTTTTCACAGCGGACTGGGCTGAACCCCTAGATCTATTGGGCAACTTGTCACTTTATGGGTAATATTCAAAATTCAGAGGGGAGCGATCTGGGCCTTTGATATATGTGTCCTTGTTTCCACGTCCAAAGATTCGGGCGTATACTTGTGCTTCCGTTTGAATCCATTTTCTACTTTGGAGAGGAGGTCAAAGTGGGACAAGTCAGTAACTAACACTAATTGTAGGTTTTCCAAGGTCAATGTAGTGGAAACACTTAAACACACTGTACTAGTTTGTCCCGCGTTTGTGGAACCAATGCTCTGTTACCTGGGCTCAGTGCTACTGACCGAGAAGATCTGGGTTAGGCTCATGTGTGGCAATGTGTTGAAACCCATGTTGGCGCTGTACGCTTTTTTATGTGTTCTCTTAGGGAAATTATCTGAATTCTAATTCTGGTTTTTATTGTATGAAATTAACTGAACAGATTGATGTATTTTGAGGAAATGTTATTATTCTACCAGTAATACTTGTGCTTGTTTTTTGTACTGTAAGACTTGATGACTTTTTTATTTTCTTTGTTTTCCTTGTCCATCGGCTTTGCGCATCATTGTTTTGTGAAAAGCTTATTTTTGTAGGCTAAACACAATTAAAAAAATGTTTTTAAAAATGTATTACGAATTATAATACTCTGGCCAAAACTATCAGAAAGACACTTTGCAAACATTGGTCTATTTTGAGAACTCTCTAAAGTGATGTAAGCACACTTTAGTATCAATTTCTCTACAACTCATTCACTTAAATACATAATTTCTCACAGTATGAGTTTGAGACCTGAACAAGCACTGACTTGGCTTACCAGGATTAAAACATGCAATGGTTTTTACACATGCAAGAAATGTAAGGTATGTAATGTTGCTAATCTGTCCTTGTAATCTTACCAACATAGACACCACTATTGAAAACATACATCCTGTAAATGATATGGCAATTAAAAACAGGGAGGCTAATTATCCATTGTGAGGAACCTAAGGGCGTCCTCGCTTATTTCTCCCCATCATCCTCTGCTCAGGTGGCCAGGGATGGGCAATCGCTCTTGGATCCCAACCCTGGGGGTGGAGATGTGAGGGAGGATCACCAGGGTAGGGGAGACCTGGAGAAGTAGGGGATGTCCTTGGGTGAGACGTGGTTTCCCCCTTTTACATTCCATGATGAATCCTCAGTCCCAAATGCATGTATGGGATATTGCTACCCTCTTCCCTCTGCCCGGAATAACAACAGAAGTTATCATTATAGGAACACTAGGAAGAGATTGACAAAGAGGAGGTCCATAGGTGAGACATGGTATACCCCTTTTCCTTGTGAAAAGCAACTTCACCCTCCCCCTGCTTTTATAGGCTGTTGCAAACCATCTTTTCTGAGTTGTGGGCCAGAGGTAAGAATCCTCTGTAAAAGGAGGTGGCCGAGTTGGGTCCTGCAGGAGACCCAGAACACCGGCAAGTACCCCCAAGAAGCTGTGGAGCCGAGGCCAGGACAGGTCCCGAGAAGGCCACAGAGGTGGGAGCCTCATTGGCTGGGTGCGAGTCTCCAGTACCATCCGCTGGAAGTGAGCAGAGCTGCCTGCAACCCACAGATGGAAGATTAAGTGTGAGCAGGGCTCGCCATCTGAAGAAATTGTGTCGGCAGAGCAGAAATAGAGGAAACAACCACCCAGAGGAAGGAAACCGCAAGACATTGTGGAACTGTCTTGGACTTGGGGAAGGGGAGCTGGAAAATAAACCAGGAACTGAAAGAAGCTTGTAACTTTATTTGTAAAACTATGTATTTTATTGTTTACATCCCTACACATTGTTTAGCTTTAGTTGTGAGGGCAAGTATAGGTTTTGGACAGAGACAGACTTTTAAGTTGAACTTTCTGACTCAGACCTTCCTTAGTTTCTTTACGTAGGGAAATCCTACACTTAGCACAGGCGAGCTAGGTCTTCAATCATCCTGACAAATAAGTTAATAAAACACTTTTGTTTGAATTTTGAATCTGTTGTTTGGTCTTGCTTCACGATGCCTTCACACAGTTCACTTTTCTGAAGATCATAACATTGATCCCACACTTATGTCCTTTGTCGGAATAGCACATTTGCTGCAGCATAAAAGAGAGGGAAATTGAACATTACGATTGTGCCAATTAGAATCCAGGCTAATAGTTGAGTTTGGAATGTTATAACCTCATGGACACAACTTGAGCAGTGAGTTACATAGTGTTTTTAGACCGTTAAATGTATATTCTTCTGCTAGCATGCTATGACTATGATTGTTGACTAATTAGGAATGTATATGTAGATTAGCATTCTGCACACTTGGGCTGTTTCTTTGCAAAATGCATCTGTTTATATTGCGCATGCCCACATGGGCAAGCTTTTCTGAATCATTGATTTTCCTTTTAATTATTTGTGATTATTTTGTGCAATGGTTTGCTCTTTTCTGATTCCTGACACTCCTGGATGATCACACTATCATTGTATCATGATAATATAAAAGATTATTTATAAAAGAATATTTAATGAATTAATTATTGTTTTTAGATGTTGTAGATTATGAACTGGTACTTTGCGCTTGCTGTTTGTATTTTACATGACTTGGTCCATGCACTTGCCCGATAACACTTTTCTAGAACCATGCTATTTTAACTTCAAATTTGGTTTTAGTGACTTATATTATGGACCATGTGAGACAGGCATGGTATCAAGAGAGACACAGACTCACAAATAACAGCTTGAAAACCTTTATTAACAAACTTTGTGGGGTTGGTGTAATGGCTACCTGGGCCAAACTCTAAGGGGATTGTTCCCTCAACTGATGCTCCTAAGGGCCGTTCATGTCCGTGAGTCCAATACCAAAGATTGTCTGTGTCCAAACCTATGCTTGCCCTCACTCTTAAACCAAAGGTGATAGGGGGTCTTCCTTAAGGAAAAATGGTGACTCAAAAAAAGGAAATGTAAACCACAGCTGGTTTCAGGTAGTCTTACCAATAGGTGTAGTTCTGCTAGTTCAAAATAGTTCAACTCAAAAGGGTTACCCTCGGAACCTTCCACGTAGAGCTCTTGCAGTAAATCAATAAGTTCACAATGTCTCTGGGTCTGTTGGGGTTCCCTTCCCCAAGCTTTGATCCTTCCAGTTCCAAACAAAAAGACACAGTTCATTTTAGGCTTCTCAGGGTTCCCGTCCCCAAGTCTAGGCCTCTCTTCACAAAGATCAACAATGTCTTTTGTCGGCCTCTTAAGGTTCTATTCCCCAAGCCTAGGCCCCTCTTTACAAAGTTCACCAATTCTCTTGTGGCTCTCTTAGAGTTTACTTCCCCAAGTCTAGGCCTCTCTTCACGAAGATCACCAATGTCTTTTGGAGGCCTCTTAGGGTTCCCTTCCCCAAGCCTAAGCCCCTCTGATCTCAAATAAACAAAATGTTCCTTTCACTGTATAGTTCATTCACAGCGGCAGTTTCAGAGACTTTCAAGACCACCGGGCTCTTTCTGACCTCTAACCCCTTTCCTTGTTCTATGGCACCTTTTTCAGCTTCTGTGCCTCTTTCACTCGGTCCTTTTTCACTTTGCTGTGCTGCCTGCACACCTTCTTTTCCTGTTGGACACGCTAGCACCTTCTTTCCACCTTTCCGTGCCTCTTGCACACTTCTCTTTGCTTCTCAATGGGCTCTCTTGCATCTTCAGTTTCTCACCATGCTCTCTTGCACGGTCATTTTCCCTTTCTCTTTAACGTGCCTCTTGCACTCTCTTAATTACTTTTGGGTCACTTGCACCCTCTTTCGCACTTTCGGGTTGCCTTCACCCACTCTTGACTGTCTGTTTTCCTTCTCTCTGTCTCTCTCAGTTTCGGATCACTGTTTCTGCAACGCCAGCACACTTGCTTTGTGTTTTTGTTACTTCTGTGCCACTAGCACCCTTTTCTGTTATTCAGCTTTGCTTTCTTCCACTGCTTTCCAGCTTTCGCTAGCTTCGCTTTGCTTTTACCTTTCTCTTGCTTCGTTTTGCTTTCTTTCACTGCTTTCCAGCTTTCACTTGCTTTCTTCCTGCTTTCGCTCACCGGGCTCTTCTTTTCACAACACTCCTGTTCCTGCTCCAGCCACCTGCACACTACTGAGTTTCTGTCTGGCTCACAAAACTCAACAACAGCAGTACAGCGCTAGCGAGCAGGTCAAATGGATTTGGATTGAGGTCAGGATCTCACCACCTGCCCCTCAATTACCCTTGGGAACAGCACACATCCCAGGGGAACGAGCACTGGTATAAACGAGGCCGATAGAGTGCCTTCCGTCCTGCTCTGGCTTCCTGGAGACACGGCTCCTGCGCCACGCTGCAGTCCTTCACACACATCAGGCCAGCGTCTCGGTGCACCACACACCACAGGTCCTGGGCTCCTCTTCTTGCAGACTTCTGCTCCTTGGGCTCCTGGTTCCATCCAGCAACCCAAGCTCACTCCATGCTTCTGGCAGAACCACCATTTTTATACAGCAGGTGAGAGTCAGGGGTGCGCAGTTGGGAAAAAGTGCCTGAACTTGCCTGACTCTATTAGTGGGAAAATGCAAAGGTGTTAGGTGGTAAGCCTCACTTTGTATCCCTATGTTGTTTCTATTGGTAATCCTCATTGCTCCTGATCACCTCTTCTTCATCCGAGTACTTATTGGAACTGGGAAGGGGGAGATGGGTGTGATTGGAAATAGGCCGGACAGACAGTGGGATCCTGAACTTGTCTCATCTTCTTTTCAGTACCAGGTGTGGGGACTTGTTGGGGCCCATTAAGGTGAGGGAGTGGTACTAAATCCCCTTGTTTACTGGAGTGGGAAATCTGGGAGGAAAAGTGGTTTCCCAGTATATCTTCTGGGTTTTAAGGAAGGAGAGACAAGAAGAGTTGAAAAAGGGCTGGGTCTCTCTAGATGTCCACAAGATTTTATCTTCCCCTTGGGTGAGGGAAGGTTAATGGGCAGGATGGGACGTGGGTGACAATATTTCATGAGCAAAGAGGGTGAATAGGATGGGTTGGGGCAAGGAGTGGCGGAATACCATGTCTCACCTTCGGACACTCTCCACACAGTCCCCAAGGGCCCCCTACCCAGGTGATCTTCCCTCAATTGTCCATCCCCCGGGTTGGGATCCAAATGCGATGTCACCTGAACAACGGATCCCCAGAGACTTCTTGTGAGAATACCCTCAGGTTTCTCACAACCTGCATTTATGGAGTGGTCCGCCTTGCGCTTAAGAGCTGTGGTGGGTACATAGTTAAGGTGGCGTAGCTTTCAACACCCAATGAATCTTAGGGGGGTTGTAGCCTTAAATTGGCACCTTAACATCACTTCAACTAAACTTATTTTCCACTGAATTTTAAGGGTTTTGTTGCACAAACGTATTCACCTTAATTGTCCCTTAACTCAAGTATTTTCTCTGAATTTCAAGGGTTTTGTTTTGCTATACATCCCACCACCTGGAACTCTGTCTTTTCTATGATAACTGATGTCATATAATTTGCTATCAATATTTGTTCTTCAGCTATGCGATATCTGGCTTATCCAGTATTTAATCATTTTTGTGACCACTAGATAAGAAGGGATTAGGAATGGTGTATTGTGAGGAGGAAGAGTAAAGTGGGTTTTGTTGTGGACTGTGACGAGGAAGACTGAAGGTGTGTAGTTGGGGACTGTGACGATGAAGAGTGAGGTGGGGTAGTTAAGAACTGTGACGAGGAAGAGTGAGGTGTGGTATCTGGGGGCTGTGATGAAGAGTGAGTTTGTGGTTTGGGGGTACTGTGATGAGGAACAGTGAGTTGGTGGTAGTAGGGTACTGTGAGGAGGAAGGGTGTGTTGGTGGTAGTGGAGTACTGTGATGAGGGAGTGTGATGTGGTGCTAGTGGGGGACAGTGATGTGGAAGTGAGATGGTGATAGTGGGGGACTGTGACGAGGGAGATTGTGGTGGCGCTACTGGGGTACTGTGACTAGGAAGAGTGAGGTGGGGTAATTAGGAACTGTGATGAGGAAGAGTGAGATGGGGTAGTTAGGAACAGTGACGAGGAAAAGTGAGGTGGGGTAGTTAAGAACTGTGATGAGGAAGAGTGAGGTGTGATATATGGGGGCTGTGATGAAGAGTGAGTTTGTGGTTTCGGGGTACTGTGACGAGGAACAGTGAGTTGGTGGTAGTAGGGTACTGTGAGGAGGAAGGGTGAGTTGGTGGTAGTGGGGTACTGTGACGAGGGAGTGTGATGTGGTACTAGTGTGGGACAGTGATGTGGAAGAGTGAGTTGGTGATAGTGGGGGACTGTGACGAGGGAGATTGTGGTGGTGCTACTGGGGTACTGTGACCAGGAAGAGTGAGGTGGGGTAGTTAGGAACTGTGATGAGGAAGAGTGAGGTATGGTATCTGGGGGCTGTGAGCAAGAGTGTGTTTGTGGTTTGGGGGTACTGTGATGAGGAACAGTGAGTTGATGGTAGTAGGGTACTGTGAGGAGGAAGGGTGAGTTGGTGGTAGTGGGGTACTTGACGAGGAACAGTGAGTTGGTGGTAGTGGGATACTGTGAGAGGAAGGGTGAGATGGTGATAGTGGTTTACTGTGAGGAGGAAGGGTGAGTTGGTGGTAGTGGGGTACTGTGATGAGCAACAGTGAGTTGGTGGTAGTGGGGTACTGTGAAGAGGAAGGGTGAGATGGTGGTAGTGGGGCACTGTGAGGAGGAAGGGTGAGTTTGTGGTAGTGGGGTACTGTGACGAGGAACAGTGAGTTGGTGGTAGTGGGCTACTGTGAGGAGGAAGGGTGAGATGGTGGTAGTTGGGTACTTTGAGGAGGAAGGTTGAGTTGGTGGTACTGGGGTGCTGTGGCGAGGAAGGGTGAGTTGGTGATTGTGGGGTATTGTGACGAGGGAGATTGTGGTAGTGCTACTGGGGAACTGTGACAAGGAAGAGTGAAGTGGTGTTAAGGTCTGTGTGGGGGAACAATCAGTTGGTGGTAGTGGGGTACTGTCACAAGAAAGAGTGAGTTGGTGGTATTGGGGTACTGCGATGAGAAAGAGTGATGTGGTGGCAGTGGGGTACTGTGATGAAGATGAGTGAGATGTTGGTAATGGGGGACTGACAAAGAAGAGTTAGTTGGTGCTAGTGTGGGACTGAGATGAGCGAAAGTGAGTTTGTGGTAGTTCAGTACTGTAATGAGGAGGAGTTATGTGGTGGTAGTGGGGTACTGTGATGATAAAGAGTGAGATGGTGGTGGTGGAGGACTGATGAAAAAGAGTGAGTTGGTGGTAGTGGTGTACTGTGACGATGAAGAGTGAGGTGGGGAATATAGGTAAGATTCAGTACTGGGACAAGGAAGATGGATTTAGCTGTTTCCAAAGGATTACTAATTAGGTACTGTGATTTTCTGTTTTCTCCTCCTCTCCCTTCTCCCTCTCTCTTCCCGCCCTCACATACTTTTTTCTATGAACTTCCTCTATCAGAATTGTCCCTGGACCTAGTATGATAGCAACAAATGTTTGTCTCCTCTCACCCTCCCTTTACTTGTTCCCACCCCCGCGCCAACTCCAGCACGATCTGAAATGTTTTCAGGCCTAGTACGGTAGTCACCTGTCTGTTTCCCTTTTCTTTCCTATCTGTGTTTTAGCTCTTGCACTATCTGAGATGTCGTCAGGCCGAGTATGATAGTTAATTTCACATTCTTGTTGTTCATGGCCTGTAAGAATGTAATTGTATTTTCCCTTGTTCCCTCCCTTGCTTGAAGAGCTTTGAAACACATTGTGTGCAGGCGCTATATAAATAAACTATCATATCTTATCATATCAAGAAGAGAGATGTAAATTAGATATGTTCCCTACTGATGTCAGGCATGAATCAAGATCTTCAGTGTTAAGTCACGTGAAAAGCTTGTCCAATGAAAACAAAGGACGATGTAAATATTACACAGCTTTCAACACATCCCAGTGACCCACATGTTTCTCAACAAATGAAGCAATTATAATCTCTTTAGACTAATTTAACACACCAAAAACACTAAATGCCCCCAAATACTCCCTCCCACACATTTTAAGTTAATTTAAAATCAAAAGATGACTTCCCAAATTAACTTAAATGCTCCTCTTCCCCCGACTAGCAACACATGATTCCCACACCTCGATATATTATAGTTTTCAGACATTTACTCTTTTTTGCCATTCGTTGCAATTCTCAAACCCAGAAATCCGAAAGAAAAAATAACTCCACCATCCCTAAGCCCCAAACCTTCACAAAGGATTCTTTCTTGTCCTACCACGTGGTCTGTGCTCGTTTAGGGCACTTTACAAAATCGATGCGCGAACTTGATTCTCGATTTGCGCAATGGCGGATTTTCAGGAATTAATAAAACCTGGCACCAGCAATGCATCACGAGAGATATAACAAACATTTTGGGTTCAGAGGCCAAACCAACAAGTGATTTCACACCACTTCCTTTACCTTTTATATCTTTTGAACCATAACACAGATTTGCACAAAATCTTCCACTTCTTGTGGGCCTGGGCCCCAAACCACAAATGTCAAATGTCGCGCTGATCCGTCCTAGAGCTCAAACGTTATTAGTCATAGAACGTTCATATAAAACTTGCTACAGATGTCTGTGCATTGCGCACTGAACATGTGCACAACCTCACACTGCGCAGAGACATCAGCTTTGGCTCTCAGCTCCACCCATTCCAAAAGGCGGCAAGGACCCCGACTTAGAGGAGAGGAAGAGTGGCCGATACCTTTCTTTTTTTTCTTGAAGGTTCAGCATACACTTGAGATACGGTAGAGCGTCATGTTGCAAAGTTCCCACTTTATTCATCGGTTTCAAGAATCATCACAAGTGTACATCCTACTCCTATTCCTGTGACCTTTGCACTGAGTTAGGAAAAGGTCAGGCAAACATTTTGTTCTCACATCCAAATCCTGAGGCTGTTTAAATGAGTCAGGGGTGGACTGGGAACCAAAAGAGGCCCTGGAAATAATGTTCAAAGTGGCCCCATCATATGATATGATAAGTTATTTATAAGACCCAGGGATAGGACCTGTGTGGCTTGTTGTCGTCTTGCTTCCAAGGCGAGCACGTTGCCCCTGAGCTATCCTCCCGAGAAAATTACACATTTTCAGCAAGCCCAACACTTTTCCTATGGGAACATTTGGAAATACCACACAAAAGAGGCCCAGGTTGCAGAGGCCTACCGGGAAATGTCCAGAGTTCCCTATAGGCCAGTCCAGCCCTGAAATGAGTGCATGTTAAAAACACTTTAATGTCAGAGTGAGTGTTGTGAAATATAACATGAGCACTAACCCTGGGGTGCATTATGTACTTAGTGATTCAAGCGTTCAACTCTTAAATTAATCACAGAAATATTTGTTGAATATAAATATCTGTTGTCATTCCTATGCTCCCTTAATGTTCTTTGATTCCATTGATAACAGCCTGGCAGCCTCGTTGGTGTTGTTTGTCCGTTTCCACTTTCTCGTAGAAGTATTTCAACAGAGTGAAATAGGAGTATAGCAACTGCGCACCTTGGCATGAAAGCCGATCAGAAAATAATTGTATGGCTATTCTAGGTTTTTATAATGTACTTAGTCCAGTAAAACAATTGTAATATCCATATTATGATGAAAATAGACACTAAGTTATCATTTAAAAGGAGCATTGTAAAATGTTAAGAGACAGTTATCATTTCAACTGAAAGTCAAGAATACAAAACCTTTCCTTTCTCAAAAAAGCCTTCCTTCTTGGCATAGGTTGTTCTGATAATAACTTCCATGATCTGTTTCTTCTATGAGCACCAATGTTTACTTGTGCATGCTGACCACTGACTGGATTGTAGTGCTGCATAACACGCACATTTGTTACAGTATGCACACGCACTAACAAAAACACATACATTTGTAAAACCTACAGCCTGGTCCCTTGTAAAGACTATCAGAAGAGCCCCAGCATGGCCTGCCTATCTGCACAGCCTCAGCTCCCGCCTACAATGCAATTGTATTTGGTTATTTATAACGCGTTTCATACCCAGAGGTTTCAAACCTGTGTTGCTGCGAGTCATCTTGCTTCCAAGGTGAGCGCATTGCCTCTGAGCTATCCTCCCGCCCCTATTTCCAAGTACTGGGCCATCAGCCACCTCAGGGAATGCATCTGTCGCTGCTGCTACCATTCTTATTTTAACCATAAGAAGATGGTACCCGTACCCTAGCTTCCTTCAGCATAAGTGTTCTTTCTCCAATTGAGCTACAACGTGACTCATGAAGTGAGAGAGAATAGGAGACAGAGAGAAAGCGTCGTGATACCTCTGGGTCTGGGCGCTATCAACAAATAAAATAAATAAATAATATAAAAGCAAGCACCTCGAGGGAAAGAGAGAGAGCTAGAAGGCTAAATCATTGAATGATAAGGCATGTGCAGCTGGTAATTATAATAATAATAGTAATTATTATTATAATTATTAATATTATTATTTCAGCCTAACTTGACCATTTGAAACTAGCTGCACAGATTGGCGTCTCAGTGCTGGAAATGGAAATGACTTACTGTGGGATCTCATCCCGCCAGTGATGGAGTGATGGCGAATCGACCTCACCCCGCACAAACATTTGACTTTCAGCAGATTAATCATTAACACCTGGAAAATAACCCAAGAGGGGAGCATGTCCAATAGTGTTGCTACCAATGTATAAAAAGAGCACACTTTTAAACTTAATAACGCTGTATTTAAATATATAATCCTAATGAGAGATTTCAGAAGCAGCCTGCTCACATATTCAAATGGTATTGCTGGGGAATGACTGCCCTTGGTTCTGAAGACCTGAGTTCGAACCCTAGTTTAGGCATCGTGTAAAGCAGTCGGAAACCACTAAACCAGTTATTGGGTGCATACGAAATATTCCAAGATCTTGGGAGCCTATTTGGCCGGATCCAGAACATTCCGGCCAGATGCCAGCACTGCCTAAACTAATCGCTTAGAAAAGTGATTAAATGGGAGGAAAAGTCAAAGGAATCGGATTGAAGACTCATGGTAAATACTTCAGGACGTTTATTAGATCAGCTTGGGCAGGGGTAGAGCTATGGTACTGTTTACACATGTGTTTACCTGCTCGATGTTCATTGCGCCTGTTGGACACCGTGCCTGTACCTGCAGTACACCGCGCGTGCCTCATAAAACGCTCTGACACCACCAGAGGGACCTGCACGTAACGGCTGGTTCTCAACATGACGTATTCGCCGCACGCAGACGTGGGTGCGTGTTGGGCGGCCGGTTCCTATCCCCTGGCGCACAGGCACGCAGGCGCACGTGCTAGACGGCTGAAGTTCCTAGCCCCTGGTGCAGGGATTGCCTTAAACACGCCGACTCTGTTATTAGCTCTAAAATGAGAAAATTAGGAGGCGAGGCCTGCTACTGCTGTGCCCAAGAGGTCAAACAGGGAAGTCACATGCCTGCACGTTCTGGTTCAAAAGCCTGGTATACGTCTGGTATTAGGCGAGTCAGAGACTCCAGGCCCAAGCACGTGACTCAGGCTCTGGTGCACAGGTAGAAGCAAGGGAGAGTCAGGGAAACGGGGTGGTCGCTTCCAGGGATGTCATTGCAAAAAGCGTTACACTGGTGGAGGTGCATGTTTGGCAGTGTTGGCAGTTGGGTGTGTAGCATTCCATGAGATGTAACTCAGGGAATTTGGAATGTGGAGTGTAAAAGGAAAGATGGGAGAGTGAATGAAGGCTGTTGGGGGAGTTGAAGGAAGCTGTCAGAGTAACCACTGGTGCAAATCCTTGTACTTCAAATACAGAAGAGTTATTGCCTTACCTGCCGTGCCTTCGATTATTTAATTGGCAATGAGTAAACAGCACGGCAGCCCACTGAGTAGCCGTTGCCATCTATACCACATCACATGCTGTTCTGTCTACTGACGGTCGCTCCATTGAAACTAGATTGCATCTCCTTGAGCTGACCTCCTGACACAGAGATGAACTTTACGTAGCGCCAGGAAGACTGCACAACAAGGCGAGGAGCTTCGAGGAGGGTGGTTGAACTGCCATCTCCCACCTCTGCAACCGAAGCTAGTAGAGAAAGGAAAGCGCAGCTGCAGCGCCTATGTGCTCCCGCTTATCAAATAAATAAGCCTCCATACCAACTTCAAAGCCTTGGAAACCCGTGCGTTGTGTGTGCTCTAGATTACAACCGCGCCAACACTGCGGGTGCAGGAGCGCACGCAGGACAGCGTACGTCTCTGTGGTCAGAGACTAGAGAAAAGGACCTAACAACGCTCTACAAGGTGCACCCGTTTGGTTGCCAAATCGACCAATAAACAAAACCTTGCTGTATGTTTTCTCTATGGGAAAATAGCGTTGGAGAATACAAATACAACCGTGAATTAACTGCAATAGAGGAGATACAATGACACGCCGTATTTACGCAATCCTTGACAATTACTTTTATTGCCACGAAAGTGAAGAGGAGCTGTGCTTAAAAATCTTTGAAAAAAGTTATATTTTTTTCTCCAAAAGATAAGGAGAGCAGTCCTAATTAACTGGTACATTTACCTATGTTTTTTGGAATGGTGGAAATGTTCATAATTTTTTAAGTTACATGCATCAATCACTCAGCAGCGATAAAGTAGTGGAAAACACACGGAAATACTAGTACACAGAAGAAACAAACCATGCAAGGTGTACCTCCACCGAATTACTTTTTGGACAATCTAGGAGAGCCAACCATACCCTGGAAGCGTTGGAAAACACATTTTGACTATTATGTACTTGCAGTACATGGTTTGAACTTTGCAAGTGAGCAATAGAAGTTTCACCTTATGCATTGTTTTGGTAATTATGGTCAAGAACAATTTGAGAATCACGGAACCTTTGCACCATCTATTCCAGCAGTGTAGGGCTGATGGGGTCTTGCCCGCAGACCTGAGGAAGGCCTGCATAGTGGTCCTGCCGAAACCAGGTAAACCCCCTGAGAGATCCTCCTCATATAGGCCAATATCGCTTATCAACAGCAAGGCCAAGAAGTTGGTGTGGGTGCTAGCTAATCGCCTCCTGGGAGTCATCGACTCTTTGGTACACTCAGACCAGTGCAGATTTATGCCCATGAAATCCATGTGGATAAAGATCCGTAGAGTACAGCTGGCCATTAACCAGAGGGCACACCTACAAACACCAGCAGCACTTGCAATCGACTTCGAAAAAGTTTTCTACTCGGAAAGATGGGAAGCACTCTGGGAAATCATGGGAAGCATGGGTTTCGGGGAGGAGTTCCTTGGATGGGTCTGCCTACTGTATGTAGCTTCTGAAGCCTCTGTCAAAGTCAATGGGGTCCTATCGGAGGGGTTCAGCCTCTCACGTGGGATGAGGCAGGGGTGCCCCCTATCTCCTCTGCTGTTTATTTTAGCCATCAAACCATAGGCGATCAAACTCAGAAACAACCCTGCCTGCGTGGGCTTCCGCTGGCCCTCGGGAGGGGAGGACCAGGTTTCATTATACGCCGATGACCTTCTGGTCTACATGGGGGAGCCGGCAACCTCATGCCCTGCGGTGATCACGATATTGGGGGAGGACCAGGCCTACTGTGTGCTCAAGGTGAACCAACAGAAGTCAGTACTGTTCCTGCTGGTGGGGGGTCAGGGGTGCCCCTTTCCAGTCTCAGTCCCAGGGTTCAGATATTTGGGCAGACCTTTGGGCCCCCTCACCAGAGTGCAGGACTCAAGGAATGAAGGAACCAAACCGTTGTCCAAGATCCGCAGTGGTGTTGTTTACTGAGCGCTGAAACAGCCAAGTGCTGCTGAAAAGAAAAGAGCTCGTAGTGGCCACGGACCTCCGAATTGCTGCCGCGGGAGTCCTCCAGACATTCTCCCTCTTGTTCCCACGACTGAGTCCCATGAACCCAGGATCTGCATCGCTGCAACCAGACAGAAGCCAGCTGGAACACTCTTCTTCTAACCAAAGGTACTGTTCCAACTTGGGGTACTTACCTCAGTGTCTTTAGCTTTGCTCTTCTCAGTTGAGACTTGCAGTAGCTGCTTTGCTAGAGTTGATGTCAGCTCTACTCTTCACAAGTGTAACAGCTTGTGAACCTATAGTGATTTCTCTTCAACAAACTCTCTAACTCTGTAAGACTTTGTTATCTAATAAGTGCCTCAGCTCTGTAGACTGTACTCCAATTAACTTTGGCTGTCCTGGCTCCCTGCAGACTCTTCTAGTCCATTTGACTTTGGTGTTTACTGCCCCTCAGAGGTAATAACATGGTTTTAAACCATTATTGCAGGGAAGGTTTTTTTTATCTATACTTCATTGGAAAATTCAAAGTGCACACATGCTCTGGGAACCTGTTTAACCTTTTCACTTCCCTTAAAGTTTCTTTTATACAAACCTCAGAATCTGCAAAGTGTACTAGTGATATATAAATGCCATTAATGTGCTAGTTAGTGAAGTCACCTCAGGGTGTAGGAAGTGTGTAAAAAGCATCTCTAAAGAGTATCTGCTAGCTTTGTGATGATTCTGGAAAAGTATTTTAAAGTATATTTGAGTGTTACCTATATATATATATATATATATAAACTGCTGTTAAATAAATAAATATCTATTTTTAACTAAAACCTTGAGTGTAAGTGTTTCTTGGTTACTTGTATTTGCGAATTTCATTGCTACAGCCCTACAGCTCACATTTACCCCTCTTGAGATAAGCCCGGCTGCTCAGCCACTCTACCAACTTGTGCAGTACAAACCTATACCAAAAGGTGGGTTACCCAATACCAAGACAGGTGTTGTGTAGTCTCCCACAGGGTTACTACCTCAATTTGTGCCTAACACATACTTCAAATGTCTCATTTTGGAAAGAGGAACCAGAAAAATGGTGAATCTGCAGACCAATATATTACAGCTCTCGGGGCTTTGGAAGCCCCTTGTGAATTTGGAAACAGTTTAAAAGAAAGACTGCAAGACCAATTTATGTTACAGTGCAGTGACGAGAATGATAGTTTGTATCATTTTGCTAGCAGTAACAAATGTCGTGGCATTAAGGCTGTGTGCAAAAGGTGTAACAAATGGGGACATTTCACTAACTGCTGTAAGATAAAGGCTGAAAATATTGATTGTATTGATTGTATTGACGAATTGTGGGAAGATTTGGAAGAAAGTCCATGTATTATTGATGGTATGACTGATGAGATAAGATGAGATAAGTAATGTGGAGGATGAGGGTGCTGACATCGAAATGCCTATGTCCACCATAATAACTGGATGGATACATATAGATATGGCATTTGACCCTAGAGCCAAATTAACCTTGCTGCCCAGAGCAATTTTTGAAGCAAAAATTAGAAGCAAAACTATACTCAATGAAGTAGTTATATATACCTGTGGCATATGTGGGAAAACAAATTGATCTAGAGGGTTGGTTTTGGGCTATCATGCAATTCAAGGACATATCTGCTAAAAAAAGGTGTGTGTTTCTAGCAAAGGGAGTTAACCACTTTTAAACTAGTCACATCGAAAGCGACTAAACATAAAATTTGATCCCAATGATGAAGTATCAGTTTACGCTGTGGATTGCGATAAATTGCCAACATGTTTACTCAACATACAGTTTTCCGAAAGGAACTGGGTAACATGGAGGATTTTATGCACAGAATGTGCATGAAATCCAACGCTGTTACAGTGGTACAGAACGCGAGAGCTGTGCCTTTACCCATCCGGGCTGCTGTGAAGGATGAGTTGAATCAGATGCTGGGACAGGGTGTAATAGAAATGGATTTCACCATAAGTTATTGTACACAAACCAAATGGAAAACTGAGATTGCGCTTAGATCTGAGGTCTGTAAATCGATGTATAATACCGGATAGACATCCTCCACCTAATATAACAGACATCTTGGGGACAATAAGTGGTGAAAAAGTTATGAGTACCTTAGATTTGAAGACTGTTTATCACCAGATTGTTCTCCATCCAGCTTCTAGAAATATAACAGCATTTATGACTCCAGAGGGATTTTTTCAATGCAATTTCATGCACTTTGATTTGGTATCTGTTGTGACTGCATTTCAATTCATCATGTATCAATTGTTTCATGATATAAAGGGAGTGTTGTTTTTTCAAGATGATGCATTGGTGTATGGGAGGACGGTTGAGGAACATGATGCCAGGCTAAAGAAGGTTGTGGACATATTGAAGGACGTTGGTTGAACACTAAGTAAGGATAAATGCAAATTCCATAAGTCTGTCATATAGTATCTAGGGCATGAGAAATCTGAACATGGTATTTGACCTAAAAAATATTTAGTGAATAATATTCTAAACTTTCCCAGTCCCAATGACAAAGAAATAATTGTATTGATTCTAGGTATAGCCGAATAGTATGCCAGATTTATTTCAGACTTAGCTAGTAAATCTGTCAATATGAGGAGACTTGTAAAAAAAAGGGGTGAGGTTTCAATGGGATAATCAATGTGAACAAGGGTTTGAGGAAATCAAACTAGCTTTGAGTAAAGTTCCTACTCTAAACAATTTTGATCCCAATAAGAAGAGTGTGCTTACAACAAATGGCAGCAATCATGGTTTGGGTGCTGTTCTTTCTCAGAGAAGTGAGGCAAAGGAGTGTACTATTGCCTTTCCCTCCTAAAGGATGCAGAAGAAATTACTCAAGGATTGAAAAAGAATTGTTGGGGAACAAGTGGGCAATTAACACATTCCGTCCTTTTCTATAGGGTGTAAAGTTTGTTGTTAGATCAGACCACGTACCTTTGAAGGAAATTTTGACCACGAAAGGTTTGGATAAAATATCTTCTAGGATACGCAAATGGGTTGCAAGTTTGCAGGATTACAATTGGGAAATGGAATATGTGCCGGGTGTAAAAAACAGAGCAGCAGATTGTCTTTCCAGGTCAACGAATGTGATTGAAGATGAAGCAGACAGTGAAGATAAAGGGGATCACATTCTAAGTATTAACCAAGATGTAGTGTCGGAAAAGGAATTGCAAGAGGCCATGTTAGCAGATTAAGTACTTAGAGATGTCAAGGAGCGTCTTGAGTGTGGTGTCAATGATAGCAAAATATGGAAAGGAGCAATTCCCGGTGCTGTGAGGTATGTTTTGATGAGTTGCTGATTAACGGTGCTATTGCATTGAGGGGAGACAAAGTATTTCCACCTGCGGGTGTGGCAAAGGAACAATTTGGTAATAACACATGAAGGTGATCAGAAAATGAAAAAAAAAAAACAATTGATAAGACAAGATTACTGGTGGCCTGGGATGGATTTGCAGGTGGAGAGACTAATCAGAGAATGTCCAATAAGTGAAGAAACCGCTGAAGGGTGTGTTGCCAGAGTGGAACCCATGACATTGATGTCTATTCCGTCAGTACCTTGGGAGCAAGTTGGTTCGGACATTGTGGGACCAGTGAAGAGTCAGGGAACTTTGCGGTATTGCCTTGTATGGTGGATATGCTGTGCCGCTGGGTTGAGATTTCTTGGGTGAAGAATATCTGTACCAAGGATACTGTGACATTTCTGGATGAAATATTCAGGAGAGAAGGTTATCCTTCTACCATTGTGATGGATAATGGCATTCAACTTTTTTCTGAGAAAATTGAGACATTTTTCAAAAGGAATGGTATAGAGCACAGAATTTGTTTGATTTATCATTCAGAGACCAATGGAATTGTCGAGAGATTTAATAGGGTCATTAAGACTAGTATTAGGTCTGCCATTTCAGGGTGTGGCGATTGGAAGAAAGCTGTGGAAGACACAGTTGTGGCTCATAGGTTTACTCCTCATTCCACCATGGGAGCTACGCTTTTGGAGATGCTCAGAGGGAGGAAACCTAACACTAGAGTTTGCCCACATTGATTTTCAATTGGTCAGGAGAATATCATCAAGAGGCAGAGGTGCAATAAAGCTCACTTTTATGTTAGGAATGCTGCTAAGAAATGTGTGGTTGAAAGAGGGGACTGGGCGTGCATTAAACTTCCCCAAGTTAGGACAGAAAGGGGTGCGAAGTGGCCTGACCCTGTGGAAACTGTGGAGAGTTTACACGGAGCTGTAAACGTTTCAGATGGGAGAGTGTGGAATGTCGGTAGGGTGTTCAAGTATCTCGGTGCAAGGCATAGGGAAGAGAATTCTGTGAGGCAAACATTTGGGAAAGGGAGGAGATGTGTTCGTGAAGAGAATTACGGACAAGATCGCGCTGATATCCTGGACCAAGGTCATTCTATGGCTCACATCTTACGAGTTTGTGGTAGTCCGTTATATTTTAAAGACTGTTGAATAAAGATGCATTTTTACATTGGTTTACAATTAGTTTACAACAAGTTGTTGCCAAGCATACGTTGGAGCCATTTACTGTAATGTGTTGCTTGTTTATTGCTTTATTGTCTATGATCACATCAGTGCCCCATGGATGTGTGTTGTTTATACACTGCTGTATTCTCTGTGTTCACATCAGTGTTATTGGATGTACTTAAACCATACCATATTTTAGTTAATTTTGTTTTTGTACATAGCTATGCATGTCTAATTTTGATGCTGTAAAAAAGGGAGATGTGTAGCATTCCATGCGATGTAATTCGGGGAATTGAGAGTATGGGATGTGGAGTGTGAAAGGAAAGATGGGAGAGTGACTGAAGGCTGTTGGGTGAGTTGAAGGAAGCTGTCAGAGTAACCGGTAGTGCCAATCCTTGTCCTTCAAATAAAGAAGAGTTGTTGCCTTACCCGTGCCTTTGATCATTTCAAGTATTTTTACACATTAATTTACCTGTTCGATGTTCATTGCACCTTTTAGTCACCTTGCGTGTACGTGCAGTACACCGCGCGTGCCTCATAAAATGCTCTAATGACACCACCAGAGGGACCTCCACGTAACGGCTGGTTCTTAACATGACGTATTCGCCGCACGCAGACGTGGGTGCGTGTTGGGTGGCCGGTTCCTGTCCCCTGGCGCACAGGCACGTAGGTGCACGTGCTAGACGGCGGATGTTCCTAGCCCCTGCTGCAGGGATTGCCTTAAACACGCCAACTCTGTTATTAGCTCTAAAATGAGAAAATTAGGAGGCGAGGCCTGCTACTGCTGGGCCCAAGAGGTCAAACAGGGAAGTCACATCCCTGCACGTTCTGGTTCAAAAGCCTGGTATAAGACTGGTATTCGGTGAGTCAGAGAATCCAGGCCCAAGCACGTGACTCAGGCTCTGGTGCACAGGTAGAAGCAAGGGGGAGTCAGGAAAAAGGGGTGGTCACTTCCGGGCATGTAATTGCAAAAAACGTTACACTGACGCAGGTGCTTTTTTGGCAGTGTTAGGACTTGGGGCAAAAATACATTCAATGCATGTATGCACCAGGGCGATGTTTGCCCTAGTGTTAATTCCATTCCACAGCACTGGGACAAATAGAGTCCTGGTACAAAATGCATTGAAACAGGGCGTTTTTTCACTTGCAGGCATGTTTACACTAGTGTTGATACAGTGCAAAGTAAGTGTCACTTATACTAGTGAAAAGTGTATGCAGCAAAGCCCAAGAGAAGCATGGGTAAATAAAACAAAAAAAGAATAGTCAAAGAAGTGCATTCAATACTATCCCACCTTGTTGAGGGGGGGGGGGGGGGGGCGCTCGAGAGCCTGAGCAAGATGGCAGCGGGACCGTGAAGCTCTGTGCGGGCCCGCCATCACATGAAGTATCCCTCTCAAACCACCGCGGGACACCAGAAAATGCACCCATGTGAAGCAGTACCAGGCTGGCAAAGCGCATGAGAAATCTCAGCCAACTCCATGGCGGTTGCGACGCCTTCTGACGCTATTGACTGGTGAGGCCTCCAGCTTACGAAACCCCGGTGCCAAGACCAGCGCTGGAACACTCCAGCCCACACGCATAGAGTGGTCAGGACCAGTGAGATAAGAAACAACTCCAGGGAGCTCTGCCCGCTTTGGGACACCGCCAAACCCCACGTAAGAAGCGGAAATGGCGCCGCCGGTTTGCGTGCCATACAGCGTTGGTGAGGAAGGGCGAGAAATCGGAACACTGCCCCGTATGATGCGCCGCCGCTGCCCGCAGGACACGCCGCTGGATTCGCAGCCGCCGACCAGATGCCGCATCCCCCCTCCAAAGAGCCTCCAGGGTAAGACCAGCGTTGACCCGGGAAGCATCTCCCGGCAAGGCGATACCGAGGGCACGCCACCACGAACCGGAGAGGAACTACAGACGAGTGGAGACTTCCAACCAAGGTGAGGAGCGGGGATGCCTGATAGTGGAAGGAGAAGGGAACCCGAGGGAGGTCGGCCCGGTCGCAAGCAAGGGTGTGCCCCCTTCCCCGATCATAGGAGCGAGCAAAGCCCACAAACCATAAGCAACAACCACCCGAAGAGCCTGCAGAGTCATGATGCCTCCGCTGAGCCCCACCGGTGTCCAGGCAGCGCTGTGGCACTGAAGACTGCTTTTCCAGCCCCCCAACCACTACGGAGGGTATCCTCACCTAAGGGTCACGAGACAATGTTGCAGCCCAGCCCGCTCACCCGAAGCGGAGCTGGTGCCTCCCCCACTCTCCAGAGTGCACAAATGGCACAGTGGCACAGTGAGGGGTACTGCAACACCAGGATCATTGTACCAGGCCCGTAGCTGCGGACTCTCCTTCCCACCGTCGCACATCCAACCTATCCGGGCCACCAGCAGGAGGGGAATCTGACAGAGACGTACAGCGACAGAAGCAACCCGCGCTACTGACCGCTGATAGATACCCAGGCCTAGTACTGAAGCCCATAAACATCAGCATCGCCCGCCTGCACCAACCCGGGGAACCCCTGCCCTGCAAGCAGCATAGAGACATGGCGTGGGGACTTTGGGGCCCCAAGGAACCTGACACCCAGGAGAGGCATGGCTGACCTCTGCCCTGCCACCCATGAAATTGGCCTGGGTGAGCCCACTGGGGGGGGGGTAGATGCTGCAGTATGGACAGAGACGTCACCCCTCAGTGTGGGCCCCGCACTGTGCCACAGACCCCCAACAAGTGGCGGGCCTAACTACTACCATCTGCCAAGACCCTAACTCCCTGCCGGACCGCCTCAGGAAGGAATACGTCACCTGGGGATTGCACAGAGTAGACCCACCGTACTAGGACCCCCGAAGAGGAACTCACCAACTGGGGTATGTTGGAGACAAGCGAACTAAGAGCTGGGCTGCGCACGGGAAAGTGAGGCAGCACAGCCCCACCAGACCTGCATTCACCGTGGAGGGAGTTCCGCTCACCAATGTAGTCAGGGGATGCTGAGTGGGCTATGTTAAAAGGGACTACACGTAATCAGCCCGACCTCCAGGTAGAGACGGCAGCTGTAGCACCCGCAACTAGGCTCTCCACCAGACACAAGACAAGCATGGAGGTCCCTGCGCAACTCCAGGCGATCCTCGCTGAAATGAAGCTCATTGGCCAGCGCACTCAGGAGACCCATACCACGGCTCAAGATATAAAGCGAGACCTCCAAGACGTCCAGGCACGGCTCACAATTCAAGCTGAAAGAACAACCGACAACGAGCAGCATATCAGCTCCCTTGAGAACAACCAAGACTGGACGGCCACTGAACTCGATGGAGTCATCAGGGAGGTTCAATGCCTCGGTGCCAAGATGGAGGACCAGATCTGGAGTCCTTTATGTACAACTTCATGCAAGACTTCCTCTACATTGAAAACCCCAGGGAGCTGACGATAGAAATAATCCACCGCGCACCAGTCCCGAAACCAGCGGCGGGTGAGCGCCCTAGACCTAGAACACTCAGACTCTTGAACGTTCAACACAAGATGGCGATACTCAAGATGTACCAGACTGTGGGTCAGATAAACATCAAATGAGTCCCCATCAGACTCTTCAACGACTACTCCACAGAGGTATCCCGCCGGAGGAAGGGGTTCAACCCCCTATTCGAGGCACTGAGGGGATGAGAGCTGAGACATTACCTGAAATTCCCAGCGGTATGGTGCGTCCAAATAAACAGCCAGTGGCACTCATATGACAACCCTGAAGATGCCTTGCGATTTCTGCAGCGCCAAAATCTGGTCTCCACAGACTTTCCACATGAAGCGGAACCAAGGGCTCAGGCACCTCAAGCAGCACCATCATCCGAATCTCGCCTGCAGTGGAACAGGGAACGAGGCCTAGAAGGGCCGAATCACAGACGCAGGGAACTCAACTCCTGAACCAACGGCAAAGGATAGTACAGAGTTCAGCCTCTACGGACACAAACCCAGAGGCTCAGAATGCCCGCACAGGCAATCACGATCGAGCACACAAGCCTAAGTGCCACAAACACGCCTACAGCTCCAACCGTTATACCAGCACTCTCATGTGCTCCAGGGACCCCAGGGAAACTCACTAGAAAATACAGCAACTGGAACGATGGCAGACCTGCCCGGCCGGAGCGGCCCCCTGGCTATCATCCCCCCACATTCACGGCACTGACGGATCCCTCTACATCAACAACGATGAACAGCGAGGATGGCGGGTGCCAATCAGAAGGGCCCCCACCTTCACCAACTGAGATGCAGGTTATGACGTCCGGACCAGGCAAACCGGCTGCCTCGCAAGACTATTGGCCCCAAGTCAAGCGTTATTCGTTATGAATGGAAATGGGCGCGGACCTGACAGTGCGCCCTCACAGAAACCATGCATGGGCTTTATTGCCTAGTATTGGACAGGATATTCACACGTCCAATGTTTCGCGGGAGACGTCTCTCTCGATTATAGTTTTTATATTCAATGTTTAACGCACACCTCAGATCCGGAATACAAGTTCAGATACGTTGCATCCACGCCATGCAATCTCAAGACAATATATGGTGGGGGGATGATATCAAGTCGGCCCCCTACAACTGGGATGACTGATAAGTGCCCATCATGATGGTGGGATGGCCAGGCTCATACTGATCACCCTAAATGTGCAAGGTCTGGCACATCCCATTAAGCGCCAGCGCGCCCTAAATCACCTTAGGGACCTTAATGGGGATATAATATTTCTCCAGGAAACTCACCTGAATGAAGGGGAATCGAAGAAACCTGAACGGGGATGGGTGGGGGTGGCGCCACATGCCCCCTGCCGGGGTAAACGAGGGGTGTTCATCCTGGTCCACAGGCGAGTGCCTCTCATAATCCAAAATACGATCACGGATAGGGAGGGGAGGTATGTCCTAGTGCAAGGCTTGCTACACCAACACCCTATCACACTCATTAACCTCTACGCCCCAACGACAGACACTCCTGCCTTTTTTACACATACCTTTGCCACATGTGCAGCATGTATGAGGCGCCTCACACTGATAGGAGGAGACCTAAACGTAACACTGGATCCGGACCTCGATAGACTTACCACGACTCAGCTCTCCAGCGGCAGGCCAAAGAAGCTGGCTACCCTCTCTTCCCTCCTCACACACCTTGGTTTGGAAGACATGTGGAGAACCAAACACGGCCGGGATAGAGACTATACTTTCTACTCATGTAGACACCAAAGCTATTCCAGGTTAGATTATTGGTTAGTCCTGCGCACAATAATGCAATCCCTAGAGGAATGATCCATCCTCCCTACCACCCTTTCTGACCACGCACCCATCAAAATGAGGCTTACACTGCCGGACATCCCGCACAGCCCTCCAAACTGGCGACTCAACCTGACGGCCCTGGTCTACCCCGACTTCGTCGAACACATCAAAGGGAACATGGGCATGTTCTGGGATACCAACCTCACTTCCCCATATACCGTGCACACATGCAAGACGCATTTAAGGCTTTCATGAGAGGTCGGTGCATCTTCAGGTGGGCGCACAAACTTAAACAGTGGCACGCCCAAATAGACCTACTGACGCACACCCTGCTAACTCTAGAAAAACAACATAAGGCGGCACCCGACCAGAGTACCCTCCTACAGCTCTGCAAAACCCGAGCAGATAATAAAGTAGCAGATATGACCAGAGTCCAAAAATCCTACTCCAGCTGGACCCAGAAATACTACCTGGAAAATGATAGACCCCTGCGCTTTATGGCACTCACTCTAAAACAGAGACAGTCGGTCACGGCTATCACCTCTATAAAAGATGGGGAAGGGAACCTGCTAGTAGGGGACTAGGCCATTAATCATAGGTTCGTGGGGTTCTCCGCTCACTTATACGCAATGCCAGAAGCACTTCCACCGCAAGCGATGCAAGGTTTCCTAAGGGCCATCCAACTGCCCAAAATTACGCGGGCCCAATACGACGCTTTAGACACCCCCCTAGCAGAGACTGATATCAGACGGGCAATCCATGCTCTGAACCCGGGTAAAGCCTCTGGCCCAGACAGGATCCCGATAGACCACTACAAGGCCACGGTAGAGGAAGTCACCCCTAGACTCCAAACGTTTTTTGCAGAGGCAACGGAAATCGTCCGCCTGCCTAGGGAGTCCCAATGATGAATGCGGGTCATATAGGCCCATTTCCCTAATAAAATGCGATACGAAGGTCCTCGCGAAATGTCTGGCCCAAAAGCTGGAAGCCGTACTGTCGAACCTGGTTCGGGAGGACCAGACAGGATTCATACGAAAACGGCATTCAGGGGACAACGTTCGCTGCCTTCTGCACGTCATTGCGTTGGAACCAGGGCAAGAGGACTCGATCCTTGAAATAGATGCCGAGAGGCATTTGACAAGGTCCAATGGAACTTTATGTTCCTCACCCTTGCAGAGTATGGCCTTCCACCTTCTCTAATTGCCCTGATACGCCTATCTACTATATACTGAACCGAAGCGATAGTAACTACTAATGGCTGCACATCAGCCCCCTTCGCCCTACACTCAGGTACGTGCCAAGGATGCCCTCTATCGCCCCTCCTGTACGCCCTATCCATCAAACCAGTAGCTGAGATACTGCAGTCTGACCCCCCAGTGGCGAGGACTATGGAGGGGCGGGACGGAACACTGGGTCTCCCTGTATGCCAACGACCTCCTCATATACATTGCGGACACCCACACATCGCTCAGCAGAGTGAGACCAAATCTGAGATCCTACCGTTCCGGCCGGACCTCCCCTGGGACCCGGGAGGAGTAGCGCCCTTTAGGTTGCAAACAGGCCATATTAAGTATTTGTGGGTCAACATTACCGCTCACATTGAGGACCTTAGAGACCTTAATTACCCACACCCGGTTGAGCAGATCCACGCAGAACTCATCAAATGGAATGCTCTACCGCTATCCATGACAGGCAGAATCAATGCGGTCAAAATTAACACAGCGATGATGCTACCGTGTGCCCCCAGCCCGAAGATGTGTTAAACTGTGGATACTGCAATCTCGAAGTTCATCTGGCGTAACAAGAAAGCATGCATACACGCGGGGATCCTCACTGCATCCAAACAAGATGGTGGCCTCGACCTGCCATCCTGGCAGAGCTACTACATGGCAGCCCAGATTTGCTGGGCCAAACGCTGGCTAAACCTGGAAAACAGCTCCAGCTGGAGGGCGATGGAGCTGGGATTATTGGCCCCCCTGCCCCCACTGGATACCCTGGCCACAACCCCAACGAAGCTACCACGACAGCTCAGATTGCATCCCATAGTGGGACTGAAAGTAGCCCAGTGGCATGTGCTCCGAGCCCAGCAAGGTATCGACATCAAAGCCGCACCCACATGGATGTCGGTAAAAGGCCTACTTACCCTGGGCCACATACCTACCATTGTTACCTGGTCTTTCCATCTAACACCTTTCCATCGAATACCTTTCCATTGTAAACTATTCATTGAATTGCCTTTCCAGCGAAAAGCATATTCATTGAATAATTTTCTATGGTTAATTTCGATGGTTAGGGGTTAGGGGTTAAGGGTTAGGGTTGGGCCTAGGGTTAGATTTAGGGTTAGATTAAGGGTTAGATTAAGGGTTAGATTGAGGGTTAGGTTAGGGTTAGGGTTGCGGCTAGGGTTAGGGTTATGGTTAGGGTTAGGGCTTGGGTTAGATTAAGGGTTAGATTAGGGTTAGGGTTAGGGTTGGGGCTAAGGTTAGATTAAGGGTTAGATCAGGGTTAGGGTTAGGGGTTAGTGGTAGGGGTTAGGGTTAGATTTAGGGTTAGATTAAGGGTTAGATTAAGGGTTGGATTAGGGTTAGGGTTAGGGTTGAGGTTAGGATTAAGAAGGGGTGGGCGTGGGATTTGGTGGGCTGCTGGAGGGGGGGGAACACCCCCAATATACAAAGAAAATTAAAATGTTACAAGGAGCTGGCCAGTGCCAAGATTTCAGCACTGGACAGTTCCTTGTAACGTTTTAATGTAGAAAATAAATGCATTGAAATGCTATCTTTTACATTTAAAAGTACATATCCATTCGTTGGAAAAGTTTCAATAGATATGTACTTTTAATGTAAAACATAGAATTTCGCACTTTTATTTTCGATGCATCTTTTTCGATGCATTGTCATTTCGATGCATCTTTTTCGATGCAATGACCATAAACCCTACCATTCATCCAGCACAGGACATCTGATGGGCTCGGGTCAGGATCCTAGATCTGTGCGACGGCCCTAAAATACACTCTTTCTCAGAGGCCGCTGGGGCACTTGCCCTGCACGCGGGACATTGGCTGCAGGATGGCACAATTGGGGCAGAGCTAACGCGACACACTACGGAGGCATCAAGACAGGCGCCCCCATGCTAATCAGAACGTGAGCACCACCCATCCACGACTCCACGACTTTTACTCCATGACCATCCCAAACAATGTGGGAAGGAACTCCGCCCTAGTGGCAGCCTGGACGCTAGACCTCGACACCCCGATTGAGACAGGGGATATATATCAATTCTACACAGTCACGCCCGGAATGTCCCTGAACCTGAAACATAGGGAAATCCAATTTAAAATAATACAACGCCTATATTACAAACCGTCCAAAATGTACAAAATGGGACTGACCTCCTCCCCTCAATACTGGCGTGACTGTGAAACACCGGGCACCATGGGCCACATGCTTTGGTCATGCCCCAAGATAACGCCCTACTGGGACATGGTACATAGACTAGTTAGCGTTCGCATCCAAGAGGCAACTATAACAATGACCCCTGGAGACCTGATATTTGGGGCCAACTACAGAGAATGGCACACCGACACATCCGCCTGTAGAACCCTAAACACGATAATGTTTGCATGCAAAGTACTGATTCTAAACTGGAAAGTTACAACACCACCCACAAATACGCAGCTGACCGCATTCGTATCTAAGATCTGCTCCCTTGAGTATTGTGCTCAAAGAAGAACAAACCCGTCCAGAGTCGCTCTGGCCCACATATTCGAGGCCCTGTACGACCCCCCCCCCCTCTGAGGAGCCCGTCCCCTCAGGGACAATAGACACTTTAACGCCTGCGATATCTCCTCAGGCGGGTGCTCACCCACATACCCCCACAACTCACTTATAACCGCCCAGCACGAGGAACGACCCCTCACGGCAGGAGCCCTGCAAACGTCATGAACCTTACCTTGGATACACTGGATCACACCCTATTACATCTTCTGCATTGTCCCACCCCGGATCTAGAAGTTGTTTTCTAGTAGGATAAAGTTGGGGGCAGGGACGGGGGGGGGGGCGGGCGAGGTTGTGGGAAAAGTGTTCCAGTTAGAAGGAACGGGGTGCTACACCGATCGAGGCCCGTATAGGACACAAGAGCCAAAGAGGACACATAGTAATGGCGTCCTCCCATGGACATTGAAGGGGGGGCTGGCACAGAAGGGACGATTTCTGTAAATGTGGGAGAATGTGCTTTCTCTATGGTGTAAGATGTTATCTTTGGTTTGTACTAAAACTGTTCAATAAAAAGATTTTACAAAAATAAATACTATCCCACCTTGTGATTTGGAACGGGCCAGTCCCAGGTGCAGGCAGTTTTGGGGGTGAGGTCCTCCTTTTTGTTATCTTACCTGGGATTTAGACAGCACACACCAGCCACGTGCCCAGCCTCGATGGACTAACCTCCCAATGTGATTGCAGAATCCTCAACTGGGATGGGAAGTCGAGGTCTGACTGAGGATTGAGGAGGGGTTACCTGAAGGTCTCTCTCTCTCTCACTCTCTCGCTCTCTCTCTCACACTCTCTCGGCTCTCTCCCACTCTCGTTCTCTCTCCCTCGCTCTCTCCCTCTCACAGTCTCTCTCCCTCTCAGTTCTCTCTCTCCCTCACGGTCTCTCTCTCTCGGTCTCTCTCTTTCTCGGGAGGATAGCTCAACGGCAACGTGCTTGCCTTGGCAACAAGATGACACGGAGCAACATGGGTTCGATCCCCGGGTCCGCGCTTAGAAACCTCTGGGTATTAAGCGCGTTATAAATAACCTATCATATCATATCTCTCCCTCGCTCTCTCCCTCTCTCTCTTTCTCTCTCTCTCTCGGCTCTCTCCAACTTTCGGCCTCTCTCCCCCTCGCTCTCTCCCTCTTGCGGCCTCTCGCACTCTCTCTTTCGTGCTAGTCTGCTGGTTACACAGACCCAACCGGAAGTGTTTTGGCAAGGCGCCATTATAGTGTTTGGGAGCCCATGTTGTGTGAAATGTTCCTCAAGGCAGACTCTAGTCCTTAGCAATGGTTTGCTCAGTTACCTAGTTATTAAACCAATCGATAAATGTCAAATTAAGAACATGGCTGGGGTCAGATGCCAGCTCACACCAGGAAGCTAAATAATGAGTCTATGGAGAAAAACGAATGCCCGAAACCACTGATGTCCACTTGCCCCCGAACATACCCAGTGACGCAATGAACACCGTTACCACGAACGTCTCTAACGCATATGGCAAGTGGCGGGTTCATAGATGCAGACAGGGGCGTAACGAAACCTACATTTTGCCGGGGCTAAACCTTCAAATGTTGGGGGAGCACTAACTTCAGAGACGGTGAAGGAGGGGCACACGTATTTGTGTGGGATGTGTTGTGGTTTGTTTTGCCCCATGACCCCCGCACACAGATCCTGCAGTATTGGGGTCTCAGCGCACACTGCTGTGGTGTGAGACCGCCCCCTTTATTGGTAATTGTGTGCAACGGCAGGACGTTCACATCACGCCACGTGACCACATCACATCCTTCCTTTTTCATAACAATAAAATAAACATTCTCGCAAGGGTGGCCTTGTACATATAACAGTCTTAAACATGGTAAACATGATAACATACCAAACTGGTTCTTGGCCCAACATGGGCAAAAGTGGTTGGCGTATTCTGGACCCTGTCAGTTCGGGCCTAGTAACCCCTTATATAGTCTCGGATTCAGGCGGGCATCTTCTGCCCTCTCGACTTTGGTACCTCTTTTTGCCTGCGTCCTCAGTGATATGATCTTCTGCCCCACCTGGTATCGTTATCTTGTCTTCCGCTCTTCCTCCTGGTGGTTGCACAGCGTCCGAGGTTCCGGTCAGGGGTACCCCTTCCTCCTGTTCTTCGAGTCCCTCCTTTTCACCAAACATTCACAAAAAACTGGAGTTCCAAGTCACTTTTCCCCTTTGACTGGCTGCAGTCACCATCAAGCCTCTGACTTGGACCTCCCCCATTGGGGAGGGCTCGTAGGTGAGGGATAACTTCCACACCAATACAGTGGGCCTCAAACCTCCAAACTCGCATCCTGGTCCGGCACCCGCAAATGGGCAATTACCGGGACCCGGTAATGGTCCTTTCAGTGGTGCCGGAACCGGTACATCCTCATTCCCATTTGAGTCCCATAGGGCTGAATGGGAATGGGGATGTCGGATGCACCGGCACCGTTTACAATGGTGCCGGTGCATCCGACTTGCTGTGCTCGCGGGTGCCGCTCTGCCCGCCAAGTCAGACCTAGCGGGCTACCAGGCAGCCGCGAACACAGCTCGTAGTATGGCAGTACGTTAGCAACGGTGCCCGTAGCACTACCGGAACCGTTTTACCTTATCGTGTGAAAACATAAAAATTGATATGAGGCTGGGAAGCCCAAAGGAAACACACCAACATAGGTTACAAAGGACATACAAGTGCTTTATTTAAAAGCTACAACAGTTACCAAAGTCAATTGACAAACGGATAGCTATTCGGCTCTCAGAGTAACGTAACGAACTTCAACGAAGGTTCGATGCATTAGTAGAGAGAGCGTACATTGGAATATTTGGGTCTTTTATATGGTTTGTCCAGCCCTTGGCCAACCCTCTCGCGGGTTAACCATTCTTGGGATCAGGCCTAGGGTTCCTTGCCAGGTCAATCCTATAATGTATGCATTTTGATCAGTTTCGCTGATATAGTTGTTCATTTACACATAGGTCAGCAATAGGACAAGGTCTCAGTTCGCGACCCCGACAAGTGGCTTGCCGGCATATTAATTATTTGTGTGTGTGGAGGTCACAACGGCCAGAATCTCACTCAGAATGTCATTCAGCCTCCATTTTGATGTTCAGGGTGACTTCCATATTTACAAGAGGACCTAAAATGGCGGCTAAATCCAAGATGGCGACTTACATTACTTTTCGTTAAGGTCAAGACCTTGCCGCGGAGTCTATTTACATGATATTTTAGACAACTTGGCGTAGGCCAATACACATTCAATTACTGCGACAGGAGGCATAATATTATTTCAATTCCAACAGACCCTCCTTTTGGCCTATGCCAAGTGCTAATATCATTTCTAATACTTTTGCAAATAACTCCATGCATTGTCATCCATACATCCCGAATCATTGTCTGTAATGTCTATAGCCATTAGGTCATTCATCAGAACCTCTTGTAACACAAACTCTTTAGATGCTGTATCTGGGGCATATATTCTATGCCCTATTGTGCTCACTGCTTGGGCACAACATCCCCCTAGCATTCCACATATACTCGGAAGACATTGAAAACAGCAACAAAGGAATAGCAGGATCCCCAAAATAACCAGAATGACAGAAAGCACCTTCCAGCCCCAAGATCGTAAAGAATCCCAAAACCAAGTGCTAAAATTCCAATCTCCTACAGGGATATGCACTTCAGAACTAAGGATATGCAAGTTCTGTATTGCTTCAAAAATTGTCGGCGAGGAATCTGGTACGAAAATACAGCAAGCGGACCCCACCAATTTGCATACTCCACCTCGTTCTGCCAGAATGACATCTAATGCCATCCGATTTTGGAGTGCTACCAATCTTATTGCTTTTTGTTCTAGTGTCATATTGTAGAGTATGTCCGTGGTCCGGTTGATCGTTCTCTCCAGCACCCTTGCTAATCCCCTAATGTTCTCAGAGTTTGTTATCTGTCCCCAAAAGGGCACAACTGATTTTGCTATATCTCCCAATACTTGCCCAGGGGTATCTCCGTTCTCGTCCCGCCGTGGGCGAGCCTTAGAAACCTCCAATGTACTAGCTACAAATACCCCAGGTAACAGGATTCCTAAATAACAGGTTCCCTGCCAATCCTTGGGCAACCAGGGAAATGCTAAACTACCACAAAGAAAATAAACAGGCCCCCATACACACAGAGGCCTGTTTTCTCCAGTCAAATTTATAATGTTCACACAACCTTCAAAATCTCCCATTGGCCGAGTGCCATTTCTTTGTACACAAAAGGGGACCGAATCAGGGCTATGATTTATAGAGTAGGAAGGAGGCACGGCGTCCTTATTGCCTATCGGAGCCATTTTAAAGGAAATTAGAGTTTGAAAGGGAAGAGATAGTTTATCAGACGGCCTAATAGAAGCGACGTTAGGTTTACTTCTATTTGCAAAAAGCGAGCATCCCAGGGGAGTCAATTCACGTTTCTCGAAATCATTCAAATTAGTTCCATCAAAGTTCCCTGAGATGCAATCATTCCATCGGCCAAAGAATAGTGCTCTAAGAGAGCCATAGCAAGCAGGCGTTAAAGGTAAAGGGTGAATATACCATCCTAGCCCCTTGTTCCCATGTTGCGGTAAATGAGTGCAAATCCAACAATTACTCTTATTAAAAATGGCATGCGTTGCATTCATTACTATCATTAAAGTGTTATTATGATACTTTCGTCTATGTTGGGAGTCTCTAGGGGACAGAGTGTGAAGGTGTACAGAGGGAGTCAAAGCAGTTGGTACAATCTCGATCGGTAGTAGAGGTTTTAGAGGATAGATTTCTTCAAAGTACCAAAGTCCTACAGCAGTAATTGCAAAAATACCAATTATCATTATCAAAACACAGCAATATGTTTTCGGGGCCCAGGCACATTGTTCATTGTCCAAGTTGGTCACCCCCCTATTCACAAGTCCAGTGCGGGGAGCAGCAGTGGAGGTGGCAGGCATTGTAGTTCCTCAATCGACGACCCCAATGTTCGTTGCTGGCGACGCTATGGTCACACAATTTCTTAGTCCTTCCCAACCCTAGCCAGTAGAATCCCCTTTTTTTTTCCTTTTGTTCAACAGAAACTTTCTTATACAAAAGAAAAACTTTCAACCACTTCTCTTTTCCAAATGCACGGAAAGACCCGTGCCGTAGTTCTATTTTCTTCGTCGAAGGTTGTACCTGGTGGTACCCAAGACTGTCTGATCCGAAAATAAGGTGTCGTCACTTCCTGAGGGAAGCGACGTATCAGAGGCGACGGAAGTCGCAGAACTTGAAACAGTGTTTTCCGGAAGTGATTTTTCAAACGAGTGCGGAGACGAAATGGACTGTTCCCCAAGCTCCACGGGCTCAGAGAAATTCTCCGACGCACTCACAGCGCTGTTTGCTACTCCAAGGTCAGAGACTGTAGCATCAGCGAGGGGATCTGCTTGTTCTGTAACGTGTGGCGTCGGGTGAGGAAGTTTCTTGACATGCGTCGCGTGGATCCAGTGTTTCTTCCCAGCCACCCGCACTGCTGTCCGGGTGACCAACAGTACCTGGTAGGGTCCCTTCCAACGAGGAGCGAGACAGGAAGACCTTTCGTAGGCCTTCACTAGGACCCAACTTCCAGGCTGTATATCGTGTCCTGGGCCCGTGAACCGTACAGGTAAAGCTGAATAAACCTGGTGATAAATGAAATACAGGTTTTTAGTTAACTGGTTACAGTAGTCTACAAGCAATACATTTTACACCTCTCTTAGGGCTTTAGGCTTTGGGAGACCCCAAATGTTAGCAGGCCTCCCCATCACTACCTCAAATGGAGAAAGCCCAGTCTTAGTTTGAGGTGTGGTACGCATAGCTAATAATACAATAGGTAAGGCATCTGGCCATTTCAGTTTGGTATCGGCACATGTTTTTGCAAGCTTATTCTTTAAGATACCATTATGTCTTTCCACCAACCCAGCACTTTGAGGATGTCTGGCTGAGTGAAATCGTTTCTCAATATGTAACGCTGTGCATATCTGCAAAATTACTGCTGCAACAAAATGAGGACCATTGTCCGACCAAATTACCCTTGGGAGCCCGAATCGAGGAAAGAATTCTTTTACCATAGTCTTTGCAGTGGTCATGGCAGTAGCATCTTTAACGGGGAAAGCCTCGACCCATTTACTAAAAGCACAAATAATTACAAGAACATATTTTAGATTGTTACACCGTTCCATCACAATAAAATCAAAGTGAATGACCTCGAAGTGAACAGAAGGGGGCCCAAAGCTTCCCCTTGGAGTTACTGTCCCCTTGCCCACATTGTGCTGCAAGCAGATCATACAGTTCCGGACATGATGTTGTGCAGTCTCCAGAATCTTGTTATTCACCCAAACTTGTTCTAACATTTTTGTGATCTGCTGAGCACACACATGTGTAGGACCGTGTGCCATCATAACCATTGCCAGTACATATGAATCAGGGAGCAACCATTTTCCTTCAGATGTATCCACCCAACACCCATCATCATCTAGTTTCCCCATTCCTTCGGCCCACCTTTTAGATTCTTCTACTGTGGCATCAGTTTGAATATCTCGCACAGACCCAATACCTTCATCCATTACATAAGCATCTTTCATTTCCCTTAGAGCGTGCATGTCCGTGCTAAGGTCGGTGGCCGTTTGCCTGGCTATCAGGTCCGCAAAAGCGTTCCCTTTTCCCACATCATCTATGACCTTACGATGTGCTGCACATTTCATGATCGCTATCTGTTTAGGGAGTGAGAGTGCCGAGAGTAATTGCACTATCAAGGGGCCATGCTGAATCTTGGTCCCATGTGAGGTCAGGAACCTTCTTTTCCGACCAGAGCCTCCCAAACTTGTGAGCCACCCCAAAGGCATACTGGCTATCAGCATATATATTTACTATACGCCCTTCGGAGAGTTCACAAGCTCGGGTCAATGCTATAATCTCTGCGGCCTGCGCTGAGTTATACGAAATTCTCTTAGTTTCAACAACTTTACTCAACGTAGTAACTGCGTAAGCAGCTGTAGATGTACCATCTGAAAGTTTGAAGCAGGAGCCATCACAAAACAGCTCCCCTTCTGCATTGTCCAAAGGAGTATCTATAAGATCTATCCTGCCCTTTGTTTCTTGTTCAGTGGTATACAGGCAGTCATGTAATTCTTCGTCACCGCAAACAGTGTTTTGCGGGAAAGGTAAGAGTTCAGCCGGATTAAGAACACAACACCTCTTAATTTGAATGTGAGGGGCAAACAGAATTAATTCATACCTTGTTAACCGTGCAGAGGTGAGGTGTTGCGTTTGAGTTTTGTTCAATAGGATATCTACAGAGTGAGGTACCATCAAAATCAAATCATGGCCTAGGACCATTCCCTCACTCTGTTTTACAGACGCGGCAGCAGCAGCGACAGCTCGCAAACATCTTGGCAAAGCGCATGCGACAGGATCAAGGGCGGAGGAGTAGTAGCCGCACGGCCTATTCTTCCCTCTGTGTTCCTGTGTTAACACAGCCAAAGCAAATCCATCACATTCATGCACAAACAACACAAAGGCCTTGTCATAATTTGGAGTACCCAGAACCGGTGCAGAGCATAACGCGGTTTTGAGAAGCTCAAATGATCGTTGATGTTGCGATTTCCATGGCAGTGGCAGAGAAATGCCCTTCTTCGTCAAAGCCAACATCGGTTTTATCACTAGTGAAAAGTTCGGGATCCACAACCTACAGTAAGAAGCCATACCTATTAAGGCTCTGACTTCCTTCTGTGTATTTGGAACAGACATGCCAGAAATGTGTTTTATTCTTTCAGGTGTCAATCTTCTCCCCTCCTTTGACAGGAGGTCGCCTAAATAGGCGACCTCCTGACAACAATATTGAAATTTTTTGAGTGAAGCTTTATGACCATTTTTAGCTAGATGAACAAGCAACAGTACAGTGCCTTCTTTACAAGCACTTTCAGAGTCTGCAGCCAAAAGCAAATCATCGACATATTGAAGCAGTGTACAAGTAGGTGGCAATTCAAGGGTGTCGAGTTTCTCTTTCAAAGCTCTACTATAAATGCTTGGACTTTCAGTATACCCTTGAGGTGCCCTAGTAAATGTAAATGCACGTCCCCCCAAGGTGAACGCAAACAAATATCTACTTTCCTTATGTATAGGAATGCTAAAGAAAGCATTTTTTAAATCCATAACGCTGAAGTGCGTAGCCGTAGCAGGGATCATTGTCAATATTGTCGTTACATCAGGCACGATTGGAAATTGTGGGGCGACAACTCTGTTAATAGCACGAAGATCAATTATGAACAGATATGGGATTACATTGTCGCCTTTCTTATATACAGGCAAAATCGGACTGTTACACAAACTACCTGTAATCTCCTCGATCACCCCACGATGCACAAAATCGGAGACAATGCATTTCAAAGCACGCTCACCCTCAACTGATATTTTATACTGCGGAATGCGTGGTAGTTTAACTCCATGTTTCAAAACTATTTTAAGGGGCTCAATCTATAGTACCCCGACATCATTGTCGTCAACTCCCCATAAACATTCCGGGACAATGCTAAACTCAGGAGGCAAAGGTCGAATCAGAAACTGAGAACTAGGAAGTTGCTGTGGTGAAACCGTCAGCCGTACTCCATCAGAGGAACAATGAATTACTGCATTCAATTTCTTTAACAAATTTAACCCCAGCAAATTCTCTCCACAGTTTGAAGTCAAAAGAAAAGGGCAATGGTCCGTAAAGGGACCCAAAGAAACAGACACCGGTGAAGAAACCGGACAGACGATTGGTATACCAGAAAACCCTACGGAAACATTCATTTGCCCTGACAGTGGAATGTTTGGAACCCGAGAATGATCAATGGAGCACTTCTGTGCTCCAGTGTCTATCAAAAACTGGTGTTTCCTATTCCCCACTAATAATTCAACGTAGGGGCCTCTCTGATTAACGGGAATAGGTGAAGGTTCCAAACCCTGCTTCGGGCAGTCCTAATGAAATAGAATATCGTCGGAAGGAAGCTCTTCAGAAAGGTAGGCAGAAGAAGGGTGATCAAATATGTTCCTCGAGTCCACACTCGAGGTCTGATTTTCCCGTGAAAAAGGTTGCTGAGGATCTTGCAAAAACTGTCCTCTATCAGGGCCCCCTGCTCCAGGGCCGCCCCTAAGTCGTCTACCCATACTCCCAAACGCACTGTTTGACCTTTGTCGAAGGACGGGGCACTGTGCTTGCCAATGACCTTCCTGGCGGCAATAAGCACATTGATTAATATTCACAGAACCCAAAGGAGCATTTCCTTTTGGGAGATACTGACCTCTGGTCTGTGTTGTGCCTCCTCTGGGGTGTCTAACAATTTGTTGTAATAATATTTTGGTTTTCAAATCTCCTTTCCTCTTTTCTATTTTCTCCTTCTTATTATTAACACGGTTCTCATAATACTGAGCCATGTGCAAAACTTCAGATTGAGATTTTGCCTGCCAAGCGCTCTCAGAGGACATAATCTGTGACTGGATGTCGGGCAACAATGCACGTACAAATTTGTCCACAAACAACCTTTTCCCAGACTCTGTACCCAAGTCCTGCCCACTGAAGTCAGAAAAAACCTGCTCGAATCTGTTAAAGAATTCGGTGGCGCCTTCAGTTTTCCCTTGAACACAGGCCGTAAGCTTGTCCCAAATAATTATTTTCTCTGGAATTATAGTTTCTAATTTTGCGACAATTCTATCAGGCAAAGTAAGTATTACCTGAGGTGGTTCCTCACCTGCTGGTCTTTCCCCATCAACCCTAATCATATTAGCCCACGTATCTCCCAACCCTGGCACATCGTCTATTGTCTGAACCTGCTTCCATACATCTACGGGTAGGAGTACAGGGAATAGCAAGTCAATATCACTTAAGGTGAACACAGAGGACTGCAAGACAGACTCTATCTCTTTGTAAAACCCTGTCGGGTTTTTCCTAATATCGGGAACTGATTGTCTAATAGTGTTCACTTCCTGTCGTGAAAACGGGACGTGAACAAATTGTGATAGATAATGCGCAGGGATATCCACAGCGGGTGCACCAGTCCCAGCGTTAGCGGGAATCTCAACCTTTGGGACAAAGGTCGGAGGAACCTCTCTCATAGGCAACTGAGATATAGGTACCTCCGGCCGCTTACTAAGCAACAGAGCCAGGTCGAGCGCTAAGGCAGCCGAAGAAGTGTCGGGCGAAAAAGCCCTTTTACAAATCCCCAACAACTCTATGGGGCAACTAACCTTCTTTCTTACACATTCTTCTTGCAGGTACTGTACCATTACCTGAATCACCTTCCGCTGCATTTCTACTGTATACTGACTATACGTATCATATACTTCATCTGGCGGGATCGATGAATCCGAGATCCATCGAATCGCATCTTTGGTACAAATTCGTACTTCCTCAGGTGCCGATCTACGACACGGAAGGAACCGTTTCTGTACATACATACTATCGTCTTCATCATCCTCATCTCGTGACTTTTCAAAGTCCTTCCTATACTCAAACAATCTTTGAACATGACCATGTACTTTCTGCTCTGTGTCCCTCAAAAGTGCCAAACCATTTAGATCTCTTACCCCTTGTAGAAGATCCGAATTTTGTAATCTACCCCACATCACACATAAATGAGTCCCCAAACACTCGATAAAAACATTTTTCTCGGGAAAACTGTTCAAATTGGATAATGTGGAAAAAACATCAACCTGATCACCTTTCTCCATACAGTACTTAGCCCATGCAAACAATTCCCGTTTCTTGTCTACAGAAACAGTATTACGAGTGACAATCTTTGACCCTGCACCTTGATCAACTTCAGTCAATACGGGACCACTCGGGAGCGGAGGTGCAGGTAAATTTAATAAGGGTGCAACTATCGGCGCAGGAGGAAGGGGCGGTGCGATAGGTGGAGGAACAACAACTAGAGGAATAGGAACAATAGGTTGTGCAGGGGGAACAGGAATAACAGCAGGGACAACAGCAGGAATGGGCAGAGCGCCCAAAAAGGGATCATACGGAGGTGGCACAGAGGCACCAGGCCTGCGTTTGTTTAACAATTTTTCAATAAATTCTTCAGAAACATGGAAATCTTTAGAGGGGTGAATTTTCTGCATTCCGAGTGAAAAAGCCCTATCCATATTTTTAACTGATTCTGAATGTTTTTCTTTATCATATAACAACGCTTTTTCGGCATTTGTTTTATGACGGCGTGCATGTTTATCCCTACTTTTAAACTGCTGTAATGCTTCTTTTTTCCAATTCTGTAAAACATCAAAGGCTGCAGGTCTAGCCTTCTTTTTTAGCAAGACCGATTCTAGGTATTCAATACGGGGGATCTCAAAACTGCCATTGATTGGCCACTGAAATTCGGAGGCATGTCTGGTCTGTCTGTGCCAAATATCATTAAATACTATACCACCAATGCCATACTTACAGTACATAGTACATGCCGGCGACCCCTCCTGTGTTGCCGGACGGCTAAATTCCAAAGATTGTCGATCGCTGCGGAACAGAGCCCTAAAGCAGCTAGACAATTTCCCAGGCATTTCACAAAAAATGGTGTTACCTGGTCAATAATTGTGTCTGCAGATACAAAACGCCAAATTCAAATTGTCAGGGTTAAATTAAGAGCCGGGTCACGACTGCACCTGACCAAACCTAAGGAGGACCGTACGGTTTACCAAAGAACTTACCTAACGAATTTTACCTTGTGTTTGGTGGTTTCGACAAATCTGCCCGCCTCAAAAAAATGGACCCTCGTCAAGATGCCGTGTCAGACAACACGACTATCGTCCAAGGATCGGATCGTGCAGCGCTGCCGAGGTATTGCGTCTCGTTCGATCCCGGTTCGATAGTCTGCGTCAACCTTCAATGATCCGGCATCAATCTTGAGGGTCCCTATTCGGGTGCCAACTGTGAAAACATAAAAATTGATATGAGGCTGGGAAGCCCAAAGGAAACACACCAACACAGGTTACAAAGGACATACAAGTGCTTTATTTAAAAGCTACAACAGTTACCAAAGTCAATTGACAAATGGATAGCTATTCGGCTCTCAGAGTAACGTAACAAACTTCAACGAAGGTTCGATGCATTAGTAGAGAGAGCGTACATTGGAATATTTGGGTCTTTTATATGGTTTGTCCAGCCCTTGGCCAACCCTCTCGCGGGTTAACCATTCTTGGGATCAGGCCTAGGGTTCCTTGCCAGGTCAATCCTATAATGTATGCATTTTGATCAGTTTCGCTGATATAGTTGTTCATTTACACATAGGTCAGCAATAGGACAAGGTCTCAGTTCACGACCCCGACATGTGGCCTGCAGGCATATTAATTATTCGTGTGTGCGGAGGTCACAACGGCCAGAATCTCACTCAGAATGTCATTCAGCCTCCATTTTGATGTTCAGGGTGACTTCCATATTTACAAGAGGACCTAAAATGGCGGCTAAATCCAAGATGGCGACTTACATTACTTTTCGTTAAGGTCAAGACCTTGCCGCGGAGTCTATTCACATGATATTTTAGACAACTTGGCGTAGGCCAATACACATTCAATTACTGCGACAGGAGGCATAATATTATTTCAATTCCAACAACCGCCATACTTGTAATGAGGCGCAGTATCTCCAATGGCTATGTGAGGTGGCTTTAGATGCCGGAGGTTTTCTTCTACATTATGGATTCTCTGATCCTCCGATGTTCTCTCATCATCGATGGTCTTCGGTGGTCAGCCATCTATCTCTGGGAGGAGTCCGCGGGGGCACCTACGGAAAAGTGCCTCTGCTGGTGTCACACCTGTGGACTGGTGAGGCGGCATTCTGTATTCCCGCAGGAATTGATACAAGGTCCTTCTTAGCTCATTGCCTTGACCCTGTGCTATGCAGATACCTTGTTCAACGTCCTAATAAAATGTGTGGCCTCCCTGTTCGCCCGGGGCCAAACCGGCGTTACCTTTCGTGGGTGATCTCACAGTCTGGCAGGAATTCTACAAAACTCTCCCCTTGAAATGGGGGCCCATTGTCCAAGCATATCATCCTGGGGAAGCCATGTGTCGCAAACATCTTTTCCATAACCTGCACAACTTGGTCAAACAATGTGGGCTCAAGTAGCTCAAACTCTGGGTATTGAGACTATTTCTCTATCAGCACTAGGAAATGCATCCCCTGGCCCGTGGACCCATGGTCAGCGTGAACAATATCCCACAGCTGGTAGCTGCAAGACATGGACTCTATCTTGGACTCTTTGTTAGCTGGGGCGGTCGCTTGACACCAGATGAACTTGGCGATTTACTTATACACTTTTACCTCAAGGCCCGGAAACCAGACATTCAACCGTAGCCTCAACTTGGTCTTGACCATTCCCTGATGGCTACAGTGTGCCAGATCAATCGCTCTTCCCACTAGTGCCTGTGGGGTCACTAACTGGGGTCCTCGTAAGATTAGTCCTTCTACGGTTGCTGATAGTTCGTGTCTCCCACGCCACAGCTGCTCCAGATCCTGCTGCGCATCACAACTCCTGTGGTGTGGGCTGGACAGGACGGTCTTTCAATCTCCACTGGTCATGGCCGCTCTGATCACCTCAAAGCATCCGTCACTGTCCTGAATAGAAAGTGCAACAGGGTTGGAGGCCTCTACTGCCAATCGAACATGGTCTTCGACCTCCTTGTGTTCCATATATTCTTGCTCCCCACCGCTCCTCTGATGACACGAGAGGTAGTCCGCTGGATTGTGGGCCCCAGGTCTGCATGTCAGCACCACCCCATACTCTATCAGTGCGAGCATCCAGCGTTCGGTCCTCGGGGGTGGCTTGGACGAGGACCCCGCCATGATGGGAAGTAGTGGTTTGTGGTCAGTCACCATGTAACAGGTTTTACCAGTATGTAAATACAAAAGTGCCGGCATCCCCATAGAATGGCCACAGTTTCCTTTTTGATCTGAGAATAGCGTTGTTCTGTGTTAGTTAGGACCTTGCTGGCATAGGCCTCATCTGACCCTGCAAATCCTATTGTAATCGAACTGCTCCCAGCCCGACTGGGCTGGTGTCAACAATGATCTCTGATTCCTTCCTCGGGTCAAAGAATGCCATGGACTCCTTTCCCGTGAGTGCCCGTTTGATGGTTTCAAAGGCATTCTGATCTTTTATGGTCCACTCCCACGCTTTGTCCTTTCTCGTCAGCAGCCTGAGGGGCTCGGAGAGGGTCGCCAGTTTTGGTGTAAAGCGACCGCAATACGTCACCATCCCCAAGAAGCTCCTAATTTCCAACACGTAACCTAGAAAGCTTGCTTCCTGGATGTCAACAATTTTCTGTGGGTCCGGGAGATGCCGTTCTCATGAAATATGAATCTGCAGAATTCTATTTTGTTTTTCAGGAACTCGCACTTCCCGCGATGGAGAGTGAGCTCAAGGAGCTGAATCCTCTCTAGTGTCTTCTCGAGTCGTGCCATATACTCTGCCTCTGACGTGGCATACACCAAAATGTCGTCACTGAGGTTGATGACCCCATCGAGACCTGCCAAGGACCCATGTACCACGTTCTGGAATACTTCTGCTGCAGAAGAAATACCAAAGCTTAGGCGTTTCTATTGATAGAGGCATTGGTGAGTTGTGAAGGAGGTAATGTAACTCGAGTCCGTGTGGAGCTCCAGCTGATGGTCCCCGGACCGCAGATCCAGCTTCGAAAACACTCCTGTACCCTGTAGTTCCCCCACCACATCGTCAAGAGTTAGGGTAACGTGTTGCTCGAGCTTGATGGCTTGATTTGGAAGCCTCATGTCAACACAAATACGTACCGACCCTAGTTGCTTTGGTTTGCTCGCCAAGACGATGGGGGATACCCATGGGATGGGTCCTTCCACTCTTTCTATGATGCCCAGTCTCACCAGGTTCTGCAATTCCTGTTCTACCTGCTGTCTGAGATAGAAAGGAATCTGACGGTGTTTCAGTGTGGTAGGGCGTACCGTTTCGTTGATGTGCAGCTTGATGGGTTCACCCCGGAGCTTGCCAACATGCTCGAACCATATTTTGAACCTCACAAGGACCTTGTTAATATCTTCAGCATAAACACTAACGGTGAAATGCATGATTCCAAGGGCCGCTGCTGCCGTACAGCTCAGTAATGAGTGAGTACCTATGTCGAAGAACTTGCCCCTAATCTTCTTCTGTTCATGGGCCACTTTGGTGATGAACATACCTTTGAGAGGTATTGGTTGAGTGCTGCCAAATGTAAAAATCATTGCCCAGGCTTTTGACAGTACTGGAGGCCCCGGGAGTGCTTTGTAGTGGTGGGTCGCCATCACACACACCGAAGCTCCTGTGTCTACAAGTACTGGTATTTTTTCTCCTTCCACAGACAGTGTGCACTTGGGTTGTCTCCTTTTTTAAATATTTTCTTTATGGAGTCTATGCTTGAGATGAAGAAGATTTCTTCTTCCTCTTCTGCCAGTTTTTGACTTGCTGCTTCCTGTTTGACAATTGCCACTTCGCTCTGTCATCTTGGAATGTCACTGGGTGTCCTGCTGGGCCCTCTGGGAATAGTCATGGGTGTGGGGGCTTTACACATCCTTGCGAAAGTGACCCACTGTTCTGCAGCGTCCGCAGTGTCTCCATACTCTCCCTTTTGCTGGGCACTCGCCTGCGTGCGGAAGGTCATAACCACACTGGGGCAGGGCAACTGGGTTTCTGCTCTCCTCATTTTCCATCTATGTCTTGCCGGACCAGCGGTTTGTGGGCGCCCTATCACACAAGCATCCTCACCTTTGGGCAAACGAATCACAGCGTCCATTTTCGTGGCGCGGCTTTCCGCCAGTTCGTATGATCTGCCCATTTCCAGAATGCAGGCCAATGACAGACCAGGCTCACGCAGCACTTGGCTACACAGTTTCCCTGAAGCGCACCCTTGTATCAGTTTGTTTCTCACCATGCCCTACTCATTCTCCCATGCGCACGTACTTGCCAGATGACAGAACCTGCCATTGAACTGGTCCAAGGATTCCTCCTCCTTCTGCTTGACAACCGCACATTGCAAGCCTTTCGTAGTCTTGGTTAGCGTGGAAAAAGGTGTTATTTGAGGCTGTCTTTCGCTGCTTGATAGGAGTTGTCGATGGGAGTGAGGGATTTGAAGATCTTGTGAACCTCCGACCCAGCGGAGTATATGAGGGTTGCGATTTCGGCCTCATCATCTGTCTTGCTGGATGCTCTAAAATACATGTCCAACTTCTCTATCCAAAGCAACCATTTCGGGCCCAGCTCTGAGGGATTACCTGAAGTGTCGAATTTTGGCATCTGGGTCAGTGTACCCCGTTGGCGTGGTGTCCTTCTCGCCTGAGGGGGCCTTGCAGCTCCTTGTCCAGCTGCTTGGTGATCATCCTCCTCACTCATGGTCGCAGATCACACCGGCACCTCCTACGTGAGAAGACCGCGACCCGCCCCCACTGACGCACTGACCAGCCCTTGGTGTGAACGACACATGCCTTTCCGATGCAGTTCCACTGCCTCTCCAGATAATAACACAGTGGGACTGAGAACAGGACAAAATATTGATGGAGAATGAAAATAGTTTTTTTTTTTTAAAAAAGGGCCCTTGTCGCTTTGCCAGTAGTCTGTTGCCCTCTGGACTAATGCTGTGACTTCCAAATATTTCCCACATGGCGCACGAGCACTCCACGTGTGGAGCCGCTGCCGTTGGGATCACAAAATAGCAGTGTTTGCCTTACCGCGAAGATTAATGCATCTGACAGGCGTCAGATCAGGTCACCGGAGATAAAATCAGCGTTGGAAGGCCTTCCCCCTGCCCAGCTGTCTCCTCATCACCAATGTTGTGGTTTGCTTTGGCCCAAGACCCGCGCATGCAGACCTTGTCCCACCCGTCCCTGAAAGGAACACACGGACACAAATCCTGCAGTATCGGGCTGCGAGTTCGCCCCTTTATTAGTAATTGCGCCCAACGGCAGGACGTTGCCGTCGCACCACGTGACCACATCACAGGGGGGCTATAACTTCTTTTCCGGATTCTGGGACTATTCTAGTGCAGCTTCAATGTAACACGCAGTTAACTCTCTCCTTTTAATCTAAAAGCACCCATTTAATGACAGCTGTGAGAATGAACGGTCTCCTGTCCCCTCTCTACCCTTCCAATCACTCCCCTGGCATGCAAGTACTAAACCCACATCACGATTTGGATTTCCTAAAAACGGATGCATATGAATGCAGGTGCTCACAGTGAAGTGCTTTATGTTAGAGGCCCAGGCGCCGTTGACGTCTGTGTTCTGTCCGGCAGTGGCTCTGTAGGTCAGCCAGGTCGAATCAACATAGCCCAACATTTCAGGGGGGAAGAGGAGGGGTTGAAGCTCGTTCAGCTCAATGGAGGTGCGCCACTGCATGCAGTTATGGAGTAGAGTGAGCCAGCAGCCAAATACCGCAGGCATTCATTGACTGTCCAATCTCCTTTAACAGACCAACAAAATAAGGACCCTTTAATGACACTCTGGTTACCGCCCTTCGGTTGCTTGCATATACTACGGGAATTGCTACGGCGGGCGAATACTGCTTGGGGCAATTACCACTGGCAGTGAAAATACAGCAGAGGGAACATACACTATTCCACTGGAGAAGAAAAAAATGTACCTCAGTGGCAGAAAATGACACTGGGTATAATATCCATCCATGGGCTGGCATATGAGCTCTACACCAAAAAAAGCGTCTGTGTTTTGTGGTGCTGTGGGTGCTGTGCAGGAATGGCAGAGGCTTTACCTTGAAGCAGCATTTGATAAGCGCTCAGAGCGGATCTTATTTGGGGGGGTAAAGTGCCAAGGACAAGTATGCTCGTCCTTTTTGCATAAACTTGCATAAGCATTACTTCTATGCTATCAGTAATTTTACCACCGGCAGTAATCTGACAGAGTGGATTTTACCGACAGGCAGCATATTCCGGGACTAATTGGCAGTATGTGGCAGCATTTTACCGCCGCTGCTAATTGTCAGTTACCGCTGGTAGAATTCATTTAGCTTGTTTCATTTTAAATGCCCAAATATTGTTCTTTGGGAAGGACACAGATGAGTTTAAAATGCAGCAGACACATAGCTCGGCCATCAGCCCTCTGTGCCCCTGCATCCTGGGCGCTGCTGCTGGCATCTTGGAGAAACTGAGCACCAGTCCTGGAATCTAGGGATGCTGCAATACCAGGTCAGGAGAAGGAGGGCACCGAGGTTGGGGGCGCAGATTACAGAAACGCTTGTGCACAGGCGCGTTATAAATGCCACACCATATCATATCACTTGGCTGTGAGCGGGCAAATGTGTACTGGGCGTTCTGTGTTTTCTTTGGACACAGAGGACAATAGGGGTATGTAGGACTTCTTACAGGTACTGGTGCAGATTTCTGGGGCAAATGACCTCCTATCTGGGTCCCAGGGCCGGATCTCCTGATTAAAGACTGACACACGTTGTTCTTTGTTTAACGGGCAAAAGACCCGGGCCTCTTTCTGGACATCACCTGTACAAGGCAGGAGTTGGCCCGCCATGTCTCGACGCGGGCCACCGGATCCGTGCCTTTTCTCTCTCAGCTAAATCCTAGTGCCGCACTCAAAGAAATGAGGGGAGTTCCTCGGCTGCCCCACCATAGCACTCCTCCAGGCAGATACACTGTATCAATTGGAGAGAGAGAAAGAGACAGATAGCGAGAGAGAGAAAAAGGAGAGGGAGAAGGTGAGATAGAGGGAGTGATAGAGAGAGAGGGGGGCGAGAGACAGAGAGAAGGAGACGTAGAAAGACAGAGAGAGAGAGGGAGGGAGAGGGGGAGAGGGAGCGAGACACAGAGAGAGAGGAGGGGCGAGAGGGGGAGAGGGAACGAGAGAGAGAGCGAGAGCAGTTGAGGGAGCGAGACAGAGGGAGACAGAGAGGAGGGGCGAGAGGGGGAGCAAGAGAGAGAAGAGGAGACAGAGGCAGAGAGAGAGGGGAAGAGAAGGAGCGTAAGAGGGGGAAAGCAAGAGAGGGGGAGAGCGAGAAAAAACGGAGAGAGACAGAGAGAGAGAGTGAACAAGGGAGAGAGTGAGAGAGAGGGAGAGAGAGAAGGGGAGATATCGAGAAAGAGGCAGAGAGGGAGAGAGAGTGAGAAGGTGAGAGAGAGGGAGTGAGAGAGAGAGGGAGAGAAAGAGAGGGGGAGACAGAGGGGGGAGAGAGAGATGTGTATAGGGAGAGAGGGAGAGAGACAAAGAGAGAGGGAGGGGGAGCAAGCCAGAGAGAAAGAGCGAGAGGGGGTGCGAGAGAGAGAGAAGGAGAGACAGAGGGGAAGAGAGAGAGAAGGAGAGGGGGCGAGAGACAGAGAAAGAGAGGGAGAGGTAGAAAAACAGAGAGAAAGAGGGGGGAGAGAGAGATATGGAGAGGGAGTGAGACAGAGAGAGAGAGCGAGAGACCGAGAGAGAGAGCGAACGAGGGAGAGGGTGAGAGAGAGGGAGAGAAAGAAGGGGAGAGCGAGAAAGAGGCAGAGAGGGGGAGAGAGAGAGAGGAAGAGAGAGAAGGTGAGCGAGAGGGAGTGTGAGAGAAAGAAAGAAGGAGAGAAAGAGAGGGTGAGAGAGAAGGGAGATAGATATGGAAAGGGGGAGATAGAGGGAGAGAGACAGTGAGAGCACGAGAGGGAGAGAAAGGGGGAGCGAGAGAAGGGGAGAGTGAGAGAGAGAGAGAAGGGCAGAGAGAGGGGAGGGCGAGAGAGAGGGAGAGAGGGATATGCAAAGGGAAAGGGGCGAGAGACAGAGAGAGAGGGAAGGGGAGGGAGACAGAGAGGGAGAGAGCGAGAGGGAGAGAGAGGGGGAGCGAGAGGGCGAAGAGCGAGAGAGAAAGAGAGAGGGGTTGAGAGAGAGGGGAAGAGCGAGAGAGGGGGAGAGCGAGAGAGAGGGAGAGAGAGAAAGAGAGTGGGAGAGAGAGGGGGAAAGAGAGGGGGAGAGAGATATTGAGAGGGAGAGAGACAAAGAGAGAGGGACAGAGAGAGAGAGAGTGAATGGGGAGAGAGAGGGAGAGAGAGAAGGGGAGAGCGAGAAAGGGGCAGAGAGGGAGAAAGAGAGAGAGAGATGGGGAGAGAGAGAAGAAGAGAGAGAGAGAGAGTGAGCAAAAGGGAAAGAGAGGGGGGTGAGAGAGAGAAGGAGAGAGAGACGGGGGAGAGAGGAGGGAGAGAGATATGGAGAGCGAGAGGGAGAGAGAGCGAAAATGTGAGAGAAAGTGAAAGAGAGGGAGAGAAAGACAGAGAGGGAGAGATAGAAGGTGAAAGAGAGGGAGTGAGAGGAAGAGAGAGGGAGAGAAAGTGGGGGAGACAGAGGGAGGAGAGAGATATGGGAGAGGGGAGAGAGATACAGAGAGAGAGAGAGAGAGAGAGAGAGAGACAGAGACAGAGACAGAGAGGGCAACATAGAGAGAGAGAGAGGGAGAGAGAGGGAGAGAGATGGGGGAGGGCGAGAAAGAGACCGAGTGGGAGAGAAAGAGAGTGAGAGGGCGGGGGGCTAGAGAGTCAGAGAGAGCCGACAGAGTGTGAGAGAGAAAGCGAGAGAGAGATAGAGAGAGAGACTGTGAGAGAGGGAGAGAGAGTTTGTGAGTGAGTGTGTGAGAGAGAGAGAGAGAGAGAGAGCGAGAGAGAGAAACCGTGAGAGGGAGAGAGCGAGGGAGAGAGGGACTGAGAGAGGGAGAGAGAGAGAGAGCGCGAGTGAGAGCGAGAGAGATTGGGAGTGTGAAATGGGAGTGTCTTCTGACGATGGAGGAAGGGGAAAGCCTCACAGTCACTTCCTGGAAGGTGATGAGGAAGGTGCACTAGGTGTCCTCTTCCCTTCCAGGGCTTTCCCCCCAGAGGTACACCCTTGCGAGGACCCCTGCCAATGCTCCCCCACTGCTGACCACCACCTCCACACTCAAACTATAATGGGGAGGCCCCGCGGGGTAATCCTGCTACTCCCTCCGCCCCTACCCTCTCACACAAAGAATACCCTCTGACACACAGCATCTCCCACCTGTAAGAAAACGCGGGGGGCACCTCTGACACCCTTGGGCCCACAGCATCTCCCACATGTAAGAAAAGGTGGGGGGCACCTCTGACACCCTTAGTCCCAAACTTAACACCAGTGGACCACGTGACAACTCAACAACGTAGGAGGGCCTTTGAGGCTTTCTGAACAACTGCCTGGCCAGCGCCTGCCTCACAAAAATCCACTTTGTACGGTGAGGGGATGGGCAAATAGGCTGCCTATCCCCTTCAGGTAACCCCTCCCCAATCCTCAGTCAGACCTCGACTTCCCATCCCAGTTCAGGATTCTGCAATCACATCGGGTAGTGCCTCGAGGCTGGGGACGTGGCTGGTGTGTGCTCTCTAAATCTAATCCACTGGCCCGTTCCAGAACGGTGTACAAGGTGGGGTGGTACTGAATGCACTTCCATGACTATTCGTTTACTGATTCATTTAGAAGATTATCAAAGATTCACACCTCTGTTTTACGTCTTTCCTAAATTCTGGATAATAATGTATTTTGTCGTCACCTTCCAGAATTATCTAGATCCCAGTTACTCACCATTTGGCCCTCCAGTGGTCTTGGCTCCCATGATCCTTCACCGCTTGCTCTACTAGCTGGGGATCATGGGAGTTGAAGTCCAACACATCTGGAGCATCCATGCTCTAGAGAATGTGTATCCAGCACATTGACACACACTGTAGATGTCCAGACACTGACTTCCCGGGAACCTCAAATCCCACAGTACCAGCAGGGAATCGGAGGGTATTTTGCACCTACACGTAAAAGGTTAGTTAACATCTAGAGAAAAGGAACATTAGCTGGTGTACAGAAAATGCACATGAAAAGATACACATATGATCGGGAACTGAAAAACGATAACAGACCGGGAGGCCAGGCACAGCATCTGACAGCAACAAGGGCAAGGAAGGCCATTCTTAGATTGGGCTAAAGTGCCCCCTATAAGCTGAAACTATTTCATTAGAGTACAGATAGGGAGGAATGGCATATGAGGAGGGACGCAAAGCTTCTGGGTGATGTTTGGTTATTTCCCAACCCATTGACTGGCCATTGCCATGCCAATCCCTCTGGACATTCCCATCCAGTTCCTGCCCCTCCCTGCCCGAAACACCTCATCATGGGACCATAGGGAAATCAGGCATGGTCCCACCCAAAAGGGGCCATCCAACCTGAACTGCTAGGTCACATCCCTTCTGCACGATACCACAAGCTTCCCCTGACATGTTCCGGCCTTGTTGGGCGTCATCAGTGAGTAGTAACTTGGGTTTCTAGGCCCAGCAGACTCGGGACCCGCGTCAGGGCATACCAACGTCAAGGCATACACATGTCGGGGCATACCCGCGACAGGGCATGCCCATCCCATCCATTTCGGGGGATCTCATTTCATAACTCTGAGAAAGATAAAGGATAAAAGGATAAAAGGCTGGGCCAAGTGCCCAGCATGGAAATGATCCTGAATTACCAAACCACCATGTAATGCCATGCACCGTGTCATCCACCGGAAGCTCATCATTTTATCATTCAGGATGATGAAAGGTTGAATGAGACCCGACTGACCTGAATGATTCTGCCGGAGCAAGACCAACTGTACATGCAGCTTCAGAATATCACATTAACAGCCCCAGTTGCATTTCATTTATATTTCCCAAAAGGGTGAGATTCAGAATCAGGCACAACTGAGGAGACTGACTCTGCCCCTTACTTAATGCACTTTTAGAGCCATCAGGCAAAAGCACAGCATTTTAGTGTTCCTTGTATCATTGGTACACATCTGGTCACATTGGGAAGGATGAAAGACGGTGCCACTCACACCCCCTGACAGTACTACACACCATTAGAGGTGTCACCCACACCTGTCCTTCACCCACCTCCATCTGCCAGTAATACACACCCATAGAGGTGACACCTGCCCCTGTTCTTCACCCACCTATATCTACCAGTAATACACACCCATAGAGGAGACACCTGCCCCTGTGTTTCACCCACCTCCATCTGCCAGTAGCACACACCCATAGAGGGCACACCTTTCCATGTTCTTCACCAACCTCCATCTACCAGTAATACACACCCATAGAGGTGACACCTGCCCCTGTCCTTCACCCACCTCCATCTACCAGTAATACACACCCATAGAGGTGACACCTGCCCCTGTTTTTCACTCACCTCCATCTGCCAGTAGCACACAACCATAGAGGGCACACCTTTCCATGTTCTTCACCAACCTCCATCTGCCAGTAGCACACACCCATAGAGGGCACACCTGTCCCTGTTATTCACCAACCTCCATCTGCCAGTAGCATACACCCATAGAGGTAACACCTGCCCCTGTTCTTCACCCACCTCCATCTGCCAGTAGTACACACCTATAGAGGTGACACCTGCCTCACTTCTTCACCGACACCCCCTGACCGTACTACACACCATTAGAGGTGTCACCCACACCTGTCCTTCACCCACCTCCATCTACCAGTAATACACACCCATAGAGGTGACACCTGCCCCTGTTCTTCACCCACCTATATCTACCAGTAATACACACCCATAGAGGTGACACCTGCCCCTGTTTTTCACCCACCTCCATCTGCCAGTAGCACACACCCATAGAGGACACACCTTTCCATGTTCTTCACCAACCTCCATCTGCCAGTAGCACACACCCATAGAGGGCACACCTGTCCCTGTTCTTCACCAACCTCCATCTGCCAGTAGCATACACCCATAGAGGTGACACCTGCCCCTGTTCTTCACCCACCTCCATCTGCCAGTAGTACACACCTATAGAGGTGACACCTGCCTCACTTCTTCACCGACACCCCCTGACAGTACTACATACCATTAGAGGTGTCACCCACACCTGTCCTTTACCCACCTCCATCTACCATTAATACACACCCCTTGCAGGTGCTACCTGCCCCTGTTCTTCACCCACCTATATCTACCAGTAATACACACCCATAGAGGTGACACCTGCCCCTGTGTTTCACCCACCTCCATCTGCCAGTAGCACACACCCATAGAGGGCACACCTTTCCATGTTCTTCACCAACCTCCATCTACACATCTGGTCACATTGGGAAGGATGAAAGACGGTGCCACTCACACCCCCTGACAGTACTACACACCATTAGAGGTGTCACCCACACCTGTCCTTCACCCACCTCCATCTGCCAGTAATACACACCCATAGAGGTGACACCTGCCCCTGTTCTTCACCCACCTATATCTACCAGTAATACACACCCATAGAGGAGACACCTGCCCCTGTGTTTCACCCACCTCCATCTGCCAGTAGCACACACCCATAGAGGGCACACCTTTCCATGTTCTTCACCAACCTCCATCTACCAGTAATACACACCCATAGAGGTGACACCTGCCCCTGTCCTTCACCCACCTCCATCTACCAGTAATACACACCCATAGAGGTGACACCTGCCCCTGTTTTTCACTCACCTCCATCTGCCAGTAGCACACAACCATAGAGGGCACACCTTTCCATGTTCTTCACCAACCTCCATCTGCCAGTAGCACACACCCATAGAGGGCACACCTGTCCCTGTTATTCACCAACCTCCATCTGCCAGTAGCATACACCCATAGAGGTAACACCTGCCCCTGTTCTTCACCCACCTCCATCTGCCAGTAGTACACACCTATAGAGGTGACACCTGCCTCACTTCTTCACCGACACCCCCTGACCGTACTACACACCATTAGAGGTGTCACCCACACCTGTCCTTCACCCACCTCCATCTACCAGTAATACACACCCATAGAGGTGACACCTGCCCCTGTTCTTCACCCACCTATATCTACCAGTAATACACACCCATAGAGGTGACACCTGCCCCTGTTTTTCACCCACCTCCATCTGCCAGTAGCACACACCCATAGAGGACGCACCTTTCCATGTTCTTCACCAACCTCCATCTGCCAGTAGCACACACCCATAGAGGGCACACCTGTCCCTGTTCTTCACCAACCTCCATCTGCCAGTAGCATACACCCATAGAGGTGACACCTGCCCCTGTTCTTCACCCACCTCCATCTGCCAGTAGTACACACCTATAGAGGTGACACCTGCCTCACTTCTTCACCGACACCCCCTGACAGTACTACACACCATTAGAGGTGTCACCCACACCTGTCCTTCACCCACCTCCATCTACCAGTAATACACACCCATAGAGGTGACACCTGCCCCTGTTCTTCACCCACCTATATCTACCAGTAATACACACCCATAGAGGTGACACCTGCCCCTGTTTTTCACCCACCTCCATCTGCCAGTAGCACACACCCATAGAGGACACACCTTTCTATGTTCTTCACCACCCTCCATCTGCCAGTAGCACACACCCATAGAGGGCACACCTGTCCCTGTTCTTCACCCACCTCCATCTGCCAGTAATACACACCCATAGAGGTGACACCTGCCCCTGTCCTTCACCCACCTCCATCTACCAGTAATACACACCCATAGAGGTGACACCTGCCCCTTTCCTTCACCCACCTCCATCTACCAGTAATACACACCCATAGAGGTGACACCTGCCCCTGTTTTTCACCCACCTCCATCTGCCAGTAGCACACACCCATAGAGGACACACCTTTCCATGTTCTTCACCAACCTCCATCTGCCAGTAGCACACACCCATAGAGGGCACACCTGTCCCTGTTCTTCACCAACCTCCATCTGCCAGTAGCACACACCCATAGAGGTGACACCTGCCCCTGTTCTTCACCCACCTCCATCTGCCAGTGGTACACACCTATAAAGGTCACACCTGCATCTCTTCTTCACTGACAGTAGCACACACCCATAGAGGTGACACCTTTCCATGTTCTTCACCAACCTCCATCTGCCAGTAGCACACACCCATAGAGGGCACACCTGTCCCTGTTCTTCACCAACCTCCATCTGCCAGTAGCATACACCCATAGATGGTACACCTGTCCCTGTTCGTCACCCACCTCTATCTGCCGGTAGTACACACATAGAGATCAAACTTTCCTCTCTTCCTCACTCACACCCCCTGACAGTAGTACACACCCATAGAGGTGACAAGTGCCTCTTTTCTACACGCATACACCCTGACAGTAGTACACCCCATACAGGTAACACCTGCCACTTTCCTTCAGCCACCTCCATTTGCCGGTAGTACACACCTATAGAGGTCACACCTGCTTCTCTTCATCACTGACACCCCCTGACAGTAGTACACACCCATAGAGGTGTTAACCACCCCTGTTCTCACCTCACTCCACCTGGAAGTAATATACACCGATAGAGGTGACACCTGCCTCACTTCTTCACTGATACCCTCTGACAGTAGTACACACCCATAGAGGTCAAACGTGCCTCTCTTCTTTACTGAGACTTCCTTACCGTTGTATACACCCATAGAGGTGACACTTGATCCCTGTTCTTCACCCACCTCCATCTGCCAGTACGACATATCTATAGAGATCACACCTGCCTCTCCTCTTCACTGCTACCCCTTGATAGTAGTACACACCCATAGAGGTTACACCAGCCCCTGTTCTTCACTCACATCCAGTGATTGGAGGATTCTCCTTATCAACCTTGGCCCCAACTCTGTGGAGCCCCCGCTCACACATTTGACACACCCATGACTACATGACCTTCCGCAAAGCGCTAAAAACCTGTCTCTTTCCATAATGCCGATCAAGACCTTCTAAGGCCACTGAGACCATGCAACTGGCAGACACAAGTTCCAGGAAATACAGAGCAATGACACCAATGAAAGTGACTATTAAGTCACTAATAAGGTCACTCTGTACGCAGCAATCACAAAACATGTAAATTAAATCCGGAACAGTGGGCTCATAAGAATAAAACCTCAACTCCAGACACTGACCTCTCCTATCACTATGCTCACTCTCTACTCTACATCAACACACAATAGAGCGCAGCTACACCCCTCGACCAATTTCGGCCTAGCTGCTCATATACGAACATTACTCCATGACCACCTCAACACCCTGCTAGAACGCAGCTATACCCCTTGAACAATCAGCCTAGCTGCACACATAAGCGTCCTACACAGGCCTAACGCAGCCAGAACCCAGCCTCGGAGACGAACCTCCAGACTGCACACATTCAACTGATCTCTCAATACCACCACACCTAATGCTAGGATGCAGCTACCATCAGTCAATCACATCAGCTGCGCACATAATCGGTGCACCCAGGCACCCTATGACACCTCACTCTCTCGACTGAACTGGACTACGGTTCCTTAGGGCGTTCAACCCACAAGCGCTTTGAGGTCATACCAATGTTATATAGAGTGCTATATAAATGCCAAATAACATAACATAACATCTCCTGACATTAGTACACACCCATAGAGGGCCCACTAGCCCTGTTCTTCACCCACCTCCATCTGCTAGTAGTACACACCCATAGAAGTGACACCCACCCCTTATCTCACCTCACTCCACCTGCCAGTATTACACACCTATAGAGGTTACACCTGCCCCTCTTCTTCACTCACACCCTATGGAAGTAGTATACACCCATAGATGTGAACTCTGCCCCTGTTCCTCACCCTCCTACATCTGACAATGGTACACACCCATAGAGGTGACAAACTACCCCTGTTCTTCACCCACCTCCATCTGCCAGTGGTACACACCTATAGAGTTCACACCTGCCTCTCTTCATCACTGACACCCCCAGACAGTAGTGCACACCCATAGAGGTCACACCTGCCCCTATTCACCCACCTCCATCTGCCAGTAGTATACACACCTATAGAGGTGACACCTGCCTCTCTTCTTCACTCACACCCCCTGACAGTACTACACACCTATAGAGGTCACACCTGTGTCTCTTCTTCACTGGCACCCACTGTTAGTAGCACACACCCATAGAGGTGACACCTGCCCCTGTTCTTCACTCACACCCCCTGACAGTAGCACACACCCATAGAGGTGACACCTGCCCCTGTTCTTCAATCACACCCCCTGACAGTAGGACACACCCATAGAGGTGACACCTGCCCCTGTTCTTCACTCACACCCCCTGACAGTAGTACACACCTTTAGAAGTGACACCTGCCCCCTCCTTCACTCACCTCGATCTGCCAGCAGTACACACATTATGGAGGTCACACCTGCCTCTCTTCTTCACTGACACCCCCTGCCAGCAGTACACACCTCTAGAGGTCACACCTGCCTCTCTTCTTCACTGACACCCCCTGCCATCAGTACACACCCATAGAGGTCAGAACTGCCCCCCTCCTTCACACACCTCCACCTGCCAGCAGTACACACCCATAGAGGTCAGACCTACGAGCACAAGGTTTCTTCCTAGATGTATCGGCGACGCACCCTTGAGGTCCCTGGCACTTCCTGGAGGCACTTCCTGGATTACGTTGCACGTGGGAGCCCCATCATTGCGTAAGGCTGTTTGTTAGAATAATCGCTTCTCACGTGCCCGCTCTTGGAATCGCCTGCACATGATCCCCGCAGCCCCAGGATTTAAGTGCCAAGCGTCTAGCCGCCAGGAGGCTCTGGTTCCGGCTGGTCTGTGGCCAGTTCAGCCTCGCAGCAGCAGCCTGGCCTGCAAGGGGGCCTGTAGTGCTGGGGCGTGTGCGTGTGTGAATGTCTGTGTGCTTTTCCTTAATCCAGCTGTGTGTTTGTGCTCTCAGGTCTCAGTGGCCTCCGCTGTGTTCTTTAAAGGAGGAAATATGGCAGCCATGGATTGGGGGGGGGCACTAGGGTGACCAGACGTCCCGGTTTTGCCGGGACTGTCCGGGTATTTGCACCTCCATCCCGAGTTTAAAAACCCTGCCCCGGGATTTGGGAATCGGGTGGATACCATCCCGGTTTTTAGCCCGATGTCATGATATTTCCATCGGTTTGGCCAAAATACAGGATGACATCCACCCGATCAGCAAATCCCAGACGGGTTTTTAAACTTGAAATAGGCTCAGGACCCGGGGCGCTGTCCTCACTCGATCATCATGACACGGGTCAGGCCACCCACATAGAAGTAGGACTAGTTTCACACCTGGAGCTGTAGTCCTACTTCTATGTCAGTGGCATGTTTTTTGATTGATTGATTGATATTTAATTTCTATCGCGCTCATACACAAGTGTTTCAGAGCGCGACAAGGCAAGGGAGGGGAACAGGGGAGAACAAAACAGCGATCTTACTAGGCCCAGTGACATTGAGAACGCGCAAGTGCATGGGAGAGGGGGAAGGGGAAAAGTGCATGGAAGGGGAAGAGGTGGAAAGTGCGAAGCAGAGGAGAAACAGATAAATAACAATAAATAAATAATAAAGGCAACAAACAGTGGTAATGCAGCCAGCAATCTACAAGTGCTAGGTTTAAGGCAGCAGACAGGGTAGGTCTGATAAGTGCAGGAAGAAAAAGGGGGGGCTGTATGGGTACAGATACAGACCCCAGTGCAAGGGGTGGCCCGGAGGCAGTGCGGGAGGGTGGCAGGATGAGCAGGTACCTGGGCCCAAAAGACAGAGGGTGGCCAGGTGCACGGTGCCAAGAGAGAACAGATCAGCAGGGGAGAGCGAAGGCAGAAGAAAAGAGGAAGGTCTCGAGGTGCTTCCGGAACCGGAGATGGTTCTCCTCAAGTTTTAGAGTGGCAGGGAGGCTGTTCCAGAGGGAGGCCCCAGCCGAAGACAGAGATCTACCCCCAGCTCGTTTCTTAGAAAAACGACTGACCCTGAGTGAGTTGGAGGTAGAGGAGCGAAGAGCTCAAGAGGGGAGGTATTTGTGGAGGGATAGCTGAAGGTATTTTGGACCCAGGCCCCAGAAAGCCTTGTGGACATGCATGTTTTGAATTTAATCCTTGCATTCACTGGGAGCCAATGAAGGGATTTCAGAGTTGGAGAGATACGATCCCAGGGCGTGCTTGAGGCAGAGGACAAGTCTCGCAGTCCTGTTCTGGATTAGTTGCAGAGGGCGGAGAGTAGAGGTAGGTAGATTTAGAAAGAGGCTGTCACAATAGTCCAAGCTAGAGAGAACCAGAGCTTGAGATACCATGAGCTTCTGGGGGAAAGAGAGGAAAGGCAGAGTACCTCTGGGGCGGTGCAGTCGAAATTTGACTTTTTATAGACCTCAGAGATGCGGGCGGAGAAGGAAAGGGTGGAGTCAAAGATGACCCCGAGGATCTTAGCCTCGCAGGTGAGGGTAGGAGGAGGGCCAAGGGAGGCCGGCCAGAGAGTGAGGGGAAAGGATGGTGAAGGTGTGCCGATGAGGAGGATCTCCGTCTTGCTGGCATTCAGACAAAGATCATTGGCAGCACACCAATCTTTAATGGCAGTTAGGCAATCAGAGATGAAAGAGGGAGAGTAGGTGGCAGAGGGCAGCTTGAAAATGAGTTGAGTGTCGTCAGCGTAGCACTGGAAATTCGAGCAGAAAATGGCAATGTAGTGGGCGAGAGTTGCCAGGTATTGGTTGAAAAGCCAGGGCGAGAGGTTAGACCCCTGGGGAACACCACAGGTAGAGAGGAAGATAGATGAAAGGAAGGACCCAAATTTGACCTGGGAGGGTTGATCTGAGAGGAAAGAGGTCAGCCAGGCCAGAGCCTGATCAGTGATACCCAGGTTTTCACGGAGACGGTTGAGCAGGATGGTATGGTTGACCGTGTCGAAGGCAGAAGAGAGATCGAGGAGGATGAGGACAGATGGAAGGTTAGAGTCAAGGTTGGTGAGCAGATCTTCACGGATGTTTAGGAGAGCAGTTTCCTTGCTTCTGGCAGCTCTGAAGCCAGACTGGTGGTCATGGAGACAGCCAACTGAATTGGAATGAAGGTTAAGCTGAGAGATGGCCAACTTTTCCAGGAGTTTGCCAAGAAAGGGAGTAAAGCAAATTGGGCGATAGCTGGACAAGAAGGATCTGAGAAGAGGATGCACAAAGGAGTACTTCAGAGGGGAGGGGAAGGATCCAGAGGCAAAGGAGTGGTTGCAAAAATCAGCAAGGGCCGGAGCAAGAGTGTCCTTTTTTTATTTTCAAGAACTGGTCACCCTAGGGTGCACCAGCCTGCCATGACCACCTTTGCATTGGTTAGACCGCCTTGTATTGTCCAGCTATAGGTATTTGAACCACTCGTGTCGTAGATAGAAGTCCCTCGCTCCGGTTTAGTACAGCTGGGGCCCGCCCGGGGCCATATTGAGTTGGGAAAGGGGGGCCGCAGAGATTTGGGGTAGGGCGTGGTGGAGCAAAGGGCAGAAAGCTATCAACCATGGTCGGACTGGGACAAGAAAATTAGTCCTGGGCATCAAAATTAAAGTGTCCCACAGCAGTGAGTCGCACTTGACAAACTCTGAGTAGTACTTGGGGGCATTTTGGGGTATTTTAAAGACCACTAAGCATGTAAAATTGGTAACAACATCCGATAGCACTCTAAGCTAATTCCTCAAACGGTCCACAGTACAGCCCCACACTGGCCATCTAACTATGTGAGGGTGTGTTGGGAACAGTGAGTTGGTCTTCTGTGAGCTACACTTTTGGGGTTATTTGACAGTCTCTTGAGTCGTATACGGCAGTCAGCTGGAGGTTAAATGAAGGTCAGCTGATAATAATTTGAGAGTCTTTTGTGAGGTCCCAGAGGTTTTGTTGGGGACAATGCAAGGGTCTGTTGCGGTGTCTAAGGGCCCTGTGGGGACTATATGAGAACCTGTTTAGAACGCTACAGGTGGTCTCTTCAGGGTAATGTCCTCTTTTGGGAGCTATGTGGGCATGGTGTTCTTATGTACCTAGTAAAGCTATTTATGATCTGGCTAAGTTGCCGATGCCCATCTATGAGTGCCGCTATCGCAGACCTTGATGGATTCATCCCCCACATTCTGCCCCCCCCCCGTTATGTCGGCCCATTCGACTGTGTTAACTGATGTGTTGGAAGATTAAGCTGTTCACTTGCAGGAAGCACATGCTGTACCGTCTCTGACTATAAGTGACGCGTCCCTTATAGAACTGATCTCTTGGAATCTGATTCTTCGGTGATGACACGGGATGGTGATTTGAGTTCTGGGGGAACTAAACATCCGGACGCGCACTTGTTGAGAAGTGGAGTTTTCATCACTCCCTTATCTCCCAGTACTGATATTCCGCCTTCTAGACTATCACGGTCCCCATCTTTATAAGCTTCCAGAATTTTGAAATTATTATAACCTTCTGTTTTTATATTGCCCTTCTCCCCCCAGAACAATTCTCCCAATCAGGAATCCGACTTCTGCTCACATGTGAATGGATTCCACTTCAGCCTTGTGTGCTTTAAAGTTTGCGGTGACTTCTCTGGTAAAGTTATAAGAGGTTATCAGAGATGATTTCAAGACACAGGAACACTCATCATCCAACGTAATGTCGGAATAACGTTTTTGGGAGGGTTTTATCTTTCCAAAAGTAAACATGAGAATGAATTTGTTGGACATTAATGATATTGCCTAAGGTGATCATTCCCTGTTAAGACCTGTTCCGGAGTTCCATGCTTCGGTCTCTTTGGTGAATGTCAACAACTCTAATGAAGTGATTAGGATTGATGGAAACAAAGAACTTAGGGACAATACAATCATCAGTGTAGTCCAGAGTGATCCTAGTCCTGCCCCGTTAAGAGAACCTCCTAAATTAGGACATGTTAAGAATATTAAGTATGTTAAAAATGTAACTAAATCAAGAAATAAGGGTTCCCGAAACTTTCTTTGTAAATTGAAATCTTCCCCTTATGGCATCAATGAAGTTCACTCTCCTGAGGTTATGGGGGTTGAGACCTCGCCTGCAGAACAGTTGGGTGATACAAGATGGGAAGGGAAAATACCTAAAAACCTAAAATGAAACAAGTAAAAAGGTGTGTAATAAGAGAGACACATCTGCTGAGGGTGTAGATGCAAGTATGCATTTTTTAAGATCCGTGGTATCTCCATGGGCTGCATGGAGGTTTCCGTGGACTTTAGTATCATGACTGTCCATCTTGATGAAGATGATGATCTGTTGACGGACCTGTGATTACTGTTCTCGCTGCCTCTCCCTCGTTCGCTGCTAAGGGCGGTGAAGAGGAGTCTGATAGACAGTTGTTTTTGCCTAATGTTCAACCAGTACCTATTAATGTCACACAGCTTGCCTTGCCTATATTTTTAACATTGGAAGAATAAAGATTAAAATTGATGGATAATGTTGGGACTAAAATTGATGTTAACAACGTGGCTCCATGATCTGGGTTTAAGATCGATTGTGATTCTGTTCCCAAATTGTGTATGTATAATTCTCCAAATTCTGTAAATGCTTTCGATAGCAGAGCAAGATCGGTGGTTCTGATGTTATGAAACAGCCACGTCAAGGTTTACTAATACTACTTTTGAACGTGTTGCTAGTAGGGTGCCTTTGATGCATACACACACTGTCGGTCCCACACTATGTATATTGCATATTTGGAACGCAAATTTAAAAATGATACTTGAATCCCACTGAATAGACAGCACGTTCTGGACCTTATCAATTTGGCTGATATTGCCCAGGTGGAATTTGGTTATGACGACCGGGTAGACCTGTTACGTTTGTGTTTTATCTCTAATATGTAGAGAAACATTTTGTTGGAAGAAGCCTCCATGCTTCTGACCTTAGGATATGATGTCTTTATGAACCTGGGTAATAGTAATGCTGATAAATTAGTTTCACTGCTTGAAATATGACAAGACAAATTTCAACTGTAGCTCATTAAGGTTGGGAGATTCGATCAGTCGTCTCGTACGGTAACTAACTTGATTTAGGCATCACAACATAAAAAGCGTATAACTGTATGGGCCCCAATATTTATGAAACACCTTGCATAATACAGACAAAGGGAGTCTGGCCAGCAATTGAGATAATGTATTAAAAATTGCTTCCTGGAACACAAGTTTTATTTTGCCACTTTTGGTTTCTCCGTTGGACAGATATAACGATTATCGACAGCTTTACTACCTGTTATATCAAGCCTTTGAGGGGCCTGATGGGTTTAATGAACGAATGAGTGAGTTACTAAAGATAGTTTGAAGATTACTAATCCTTCCAATTATATGCTAGTAGTACATCATATTTTGAATGGCCTCAAATAAAGTAAACAACTGGGTGCTTCAATTCCAGGTAAGAAAGCCGCCCAGGCTTTTGACGAAGAGGAAATTGCTGTCTGATTAAAGGGCCCTTAGAGGTAGGGCTTCTAATATCTAGATAACTGAGGTACGCAAATGAAAAAGATTTATAAAAACTGGGTAAAAAGTCATAGGGCCTCATTACGGGCCTGGCGTTAACCATGGCGATATTATCGCCATGGTTGACGCCGGTAAATTACCAACTCCGCCATGGTGAATGGCAGAATTACAGCCCCATTCCAAGGTTGGCGGGGCGGTAATTCCCCCTTCACCTTTAGCCCTTCCCCATTCCCATTTTTGCCCCCATAGGGCTCAATGGGAATGGGGAAGGCGCTTATTACGGCACCGTAAATTACGGTGCGTAAATTAGCTCCTAGGTCCCTTTGCGGGTTGATTTTTTAACGCCTGCTAAAATAAAAGCAGGCGTTAAAGTGCAACCCGCAAGGGGACCTCGTAATCAGGCGTTAAGGGTTTAACGGCGCCGACACCTTTTACGGCGCCGTTAACCCCTTAACGCCTGGGTTGTAATGAGGCCCATAGAAGTTTAATGAACCATAGAGATGTGGAAGCTATGTTGAATTGCTTAGTAAACAGGGATGCAGGTGCTTTTGCTCTCTAATTACTTCAGTCCCTTCAGGCGCAACCTATATCAGAAGCCCCGAGGGTGGATCATCTTGCAAAATTGGTTGGTCATACTTCTGTTGTAACCACAGCTGAGCAGTTAGATCTGCAGTGCGTATGGTTTCTAGACCTGCAACCCTACCGTTTCACTGTGCAACAAAAGACCAGGAATATAGATTTCCCTTCTCGGTTACCCTGTGAAACAGATGCAGATACATCACATGGAGGAAGGGTATGTGAGAAACCTGAAGGTGTCTCCCTAGCTAGTCCCCGGGGATCTCTCATCCAGGTGGCAGGAGGCAGGACACGGCCATCGCTATTGGATCCAGTTCCTGGGGGTGGGCCAATGCGGACGGATCACCTAGATGGGGGGGTCTTCGGGCAGAGGAAGTGGGACAATGAAAGGTGAGACACGGTACCCTCTTCCTTATGACACCTTTTCCCCATCCTACCCCGTAGGATATTTAGAAACTCTCGCCCCCCCACCCACATTTCCTACAAAACACATTGTTACACTGCGAAAGACCATATCTGTTTACTTGACATGTCCCAAAATAAAGGTTATGCAGAGTCATACAATTGCCGATAACTACACACACCTGACAGCCCTTTCCTTTCCACAGGGGGATAAAAGGCGCAGCATGAAAGCACACTTAGAGCAAGGCCGAACGCACGAGGGAGCAGCAATTCCAGGGCGGCAGTTCAAATGGAGGAGAAAGGTGGTGGAAACCGAAAGGACGACAAGGAGGGAATTGCCCTTTCCAACCCAGAGCTGCGAAGCTTTCGATAAAAGAACAGTAAGACCAGGAATTGCAGCTGCCAATTGGTGTGGCAGACGTCAACTGTACATGGGGCCCTCCGGCACTGATAACCAGGGTGGGGAAAAGAGCTTGCCGACGTGGTACCGTCCTTGACGCCAGCAAAAGGAAAGCCAACAAGTTCAGCACAGCCAGTGAGTCAAAGGAAACCGATAGTGGCCCAGACGGTGTTAAGCTCAGAGTTGCAGTGGCAACATTTGCGTAAAAGAAAAGAAGATAATAGACATTGGTCTTTTGTGAACAACCAAGGTATTAAGATTAGAGAGTTCTGGCTCCACATGGGTGCTCATTAAAAAGACTCTAACGAATGCCCCGCTCCTGAACAAGGAAGATATGTTGAGTTGAGAAAACTACAAGAAACAAGAGGCCCTAGAGGAGGCCAGTGAGAGATGTCAATGTGGTCGTACAAGGGTCAAGTCAAAATCCCTTGTACAGTCGAAACTCTTTGACACTTTGTGAATTGAAAAGCTAGGTTTACTGCATTGTGGTGACAAACGTGAACCCGACTGAGGGATGTCCACAGTGAGTTGTTGGTCTGAGCCCGACTGAGACCAGCTGATGTTGTGAAGGGGACAGAGCCTGGATGAGGGGGATCCTCGGGTGAAGAGTTATCGCCTGACGTGAGGAATATTAGAAGGAACCTTTGTTTGTTGTTTGGGAGCAAGAGACTGCATAAAAGAGACTTGGTCACAGGAGGCCCAGATATTGTAAAAAGAAACTGTAAACTCGGCCCGGGGAACCCAGAAGTGTGCTGTGCTCGTGAGTCCCACCTTGTCCCGTGTTTCAAACGTGCGGAAGGGAGACCTCGGCCATAATATACTGACTTATCATTTGAGTACACTTCTTTCTTTCTTTGTAAACATTATCCCACACTAATTCTGAAGCATAGTGGTAAGTATTAGCAATAGGTTTTCTTAGTATAGGCCCTTTTTTTATTTGAATAGACTCCAGTAGAATGGAACTGTATTATGATTATTTGATGGTCGTAGCTTGTGCCGATCTTAGATTTAGGTTTAGATTAGGCGTTTATCTCACCCATCTTTACAGTTTAATAAACACCCTAGAACTGTGATCACTTGTGTCTGTCTTGCTTTGATACCATGCCTTCCTTACAAAGTACAGTAACAATAAGTGCAAGGGAACGGGGGTGGGGGCAAGTGCCGGTCTGCGTGAAGTGCAAAGTGCTAGGGTGGGAAAGTGCAGAGTAAAGAGGGGAGAGTACAAATGAAACGAGGGGTCGAATAGGTCAACAGGGGTCGTGCGAGTGCTAAGGAGAGCGCAGGAGGGCAAGTGCCAGGGAATTGCATGGGATGCAGGCCCACATGCTAAGAGTGAGGGGAGTGGACTGGGTGGGGGGCCTGGTGCCCTGTAAAGCTCAGAGGGAAACAGGCAGCCAGTCACTGTGGGAGACGGGGGTGTTAACACGGGAGGGCTAGAGGGACGGAAGAAGAGAAAAGGAGGGTCTCCAGAAGCTTCTGGAATGTAAGGAGATCTGGCTCAAGCCTGAGAGGGGCAGGGAGACCATTCCAGAGGGAGGCGCCTGCAGAGGAGAGAGATATATTCCCCACTCTCCGCTTAGCGAAGCGTCTGATCTGTAGAGGGTTGGAGCTAGAAGACCGAAGGGCTCTAGCATGGAGGTGTTTAGGGAGAGAAAGTTGGAGGTAGTGGGCACTGAGGCCCCAGAAAGCCTTGTAGATGACACAGAGGGTCTTGAACGTGATCCTAGCATCAAACAGGAGCCAGTGGAGAGATCCTAGGGCTGGAGAGATGCTGTGCCTGCCAAGGATAAGTCTTGCAGTCCTATTCTGGATTAACTGAAGAGGGCGAAGGGAGAAAAAAGGAAGGTTGAGGAAGTGGCTGTTGCAGTAGTCCAACCTAGAGAGGACCAGAGCTCTGGAGATATTGAGTTTCTGGCGGAAGGCGAGGAAAGGGAGAATGTCTTGAGGAGGTTCAGCTGATAGTGGGCCTTCTTGGCAAGGTCCACAATGTGAGGAGAGAAGGAGAGAGAGGAGTCAAAGATGACACCAAGTTTTTTGCCTCACAAGAGGGTGAGGAGAGGGGACCCATAGAGGGTGGCCAGAAGATAGGAAGTTAGGAGGGAGCTGGGGTCCAAATGATAAGGATTTCAGTTTTACTGGCATTAAGGCAGAGATCACTGGCAGCACACCATGCCTAAATAGCAGTCAGACAGTCAGGATGAGAGAGGAGGAAGAGGTAGGAGTAGAGGGAAGCTTGAATCAGAGCTGCGTGTTGCACTGGAAGTGAGGAGAGGAGGATATCAAGTGAGCCAGATGGGCAAGGTAGATGTTGAAGAGCTATGGTGAGAGGATAAAGCCTTGAGGGACACCGCAGGTGAGAGTGTTACAGGGGAGAGAAAAGGGCCCAGTTGATCCTGGGAAGGTCGGTCGGAGAGGAAAGAGGTTAACCAGTTAAATGCCAAGCCTGTGATGCCCAGGGTGTCACAGAGCTCATTTGTCAGGATGACAAGATTAACCATGTCAAAGGCAGAGGAAGGATCCAGAAGGGTGAGAACTGATGGAGAGTTGGAATCGAGATTTGAGAGCAAGTCATCACGGGTGTGTAGTAGAGCAGTTTCTGTGACACTGACTGAAGCCAGACTAGTGGTCGTGGAGTCAACCAATAGATTCAGTGTGTTGGATCTGTTGGGAGATGAGCAGCTTCTCCATGAGTTTGCCTAGGAAGAGGGTAATGGAGATAGGGTGGTAGTTAGAGGGGCAGGAGGGGTCAGCAGAGGGCTTTTTTGAGGAGAGGATGCACAAGGGAGTGATTGAGGGATAGCACGAAAGAGCCAGTGGCAAAGAAATGATTACAGAAATCAGGCCAGGCTGGTGCAAGATAGGCAATGTTGTCCTTGATAGTCCTGGAGGAGCAGGGGAGCACATATTTGGAGGAGACTTTCATAAAGAGGACTTGTCTGGAAACCTCATCAGGTGCTATGGGCGAGAAAGAGGAGAGTAGATGGGGAGAGGGAGGTCAGAGGGCTGTGGAGGGAGGAGGAAGGGGAGTAGAGGAGAGTGAGGACAGGTTGTCCTGAGTTTTGGTAAGGAAGTGGGAACCCTGTGAAGTACAGAGGGTCAAGGGTGGCAGGGAAGAAGTGGAGAATGCAGTAGGATTGTTGAGTTCCTTGCAGATTTTAAACAGTGCGCCTGAGTTGTCAGTGGGCCCAGAGATGCAGGCTTGGCTATGGGCCCTCTTCTTCAAGCGGATGGAGAGTCTGTATTGCCTTTGGAGCAGGCGGCAGCCAGTCTGCCAGAGGATGTGTCTGATGCCCGCCACTTCCGCTCAGCAACTCTGCACTTGTGTTTGAGTGAGGCAAGGTCGGAGTCCTACCAGGTGTTGTGCTTGGAGGCAGGTTTCAAGCGGATCCTCATGTTAGGGGCAAGGATCTCCAGGTTGTTGGTGATAGAGAGGTGAAGATTAGCAAGGGCAGAGTCTTAATATGTGGAAGGAAAAGAAGCAGGGGGAAGATGAGAGGATGGGAAAGAGGAGGTAAGTGCCACAGACAAAAGGAGGGCGAGACGAGCAGTGACAGAAATTAGTCATGAAATACTGAACTATTAGCCCAAATAAAATAACATTTTCTGCCGGCACAAGCATTTAGAAATACTCTATGCACTGATACAAAGTCCTTATATAGCTGTGCTTTATTGCTTTTGCACTAATTATAATATTAATTGTTTTGATCTCCTTTAGAGCCCTCTGCATTGTTTTCAAAGCCATCCGCCACAAACCCCTTCTGACCGTCATGACAAGCTCAAACCAATCACCCACACATTCCACGGTACAAACTACATACACACAAAAGCAAACATTTACCCACTGGGCACCAGATTACCAAGATTAAATCAAAGGTGAAATGTTCGAAGGAGAAAAAATGAAAGTCATCTTACCGAGAAGAACTTTCGGTTTTCGCTGCCTTGGAATTTTAAGACTATCCCCTCGCCCCCGACCCCCTTACTTACCTGTGGTTGGCACACCTTCTTGTGTGCCGCAGTCTCCAGCATCCCTCTGCGACGCTGGTTACCTTCACATGCGTGTATGGGAAACAACGCTGCAAGGTCCACTCTTTTTTTTTTTTTTTTTACTTTATTGATATGGGTGCAGGGGACACCCCTGAAATCCCCACTCAGATTACAGTGAACAAGTGTGCAGGGGACACACCTGCAGCCCGCGCTTCCCTTGTTCACTGTAATGCAAACGAATTGGAGACTTGGTCGAAGTTTTCAGCCGTATGTTGTTTCCGTACGGCCGAAATTCAGTCACACCGCCCAATCGGGTTTTTTTTCTCAATAGTATTGTGGGGTGAAATATAGCCCCTGGATGCGAGAAATAAAGAGGCCAGAGTCATTGGTGGGCATGCCCCTAAATAAAAGGCTAGTGCAGGAATGATGTCCAACATAAGGCCTTGTGAACTTAACTCAAAAGGAAAGAAAATGTGCTAAATTGCAAACTATGGAGAGATGCAAACTGCCTTTCATGAAGGAAAAGGAAAGACAACTGGAAATGTTTGACAAATCCATGGAGAGCTGCAATGATTTTTCCATGAAACAGCAGTGCACAGAACCTTCAATGGGATGTCAGATTTGTGTTCAGCGGCTGCAGTGAAACGGTGTTTATTTCACGTGTAAAATAAAAAGAAATGTAATTTTGTTTTTCCTCCAAAGTGACAATCTAGAAAGCAAAAGGTTCACCAAAACCATTACAAGTGTGAATATGAGGTTCTTATGTAATAGTTGTATGCAAGGGACAAATTAGTAGGGACACTTATATATATGCTGAAACTGTGTACCTTCAAAGAGCCTATTTAAAAGTAAAATGTGAGTTTAAAAGGCCCTTTGGGGTTGGGTGCAGGAAAGTTCAGTTCTTCAGTAATGAAACTGATCCCAGCATTCTTTCCCCTGTTGCCCTGAAGATCTGGCCTGGGTGGCATCATCAATCAGAACCATTTCTTAAAAATACAATCCTAAATAGAAGAAATAATATACTCTTAGATGGGAACTTCATTGAAAACCAGATAAGGGTGGGTCTGTTCTGCAGCCCTTGTGACCTGCAAGTCTCAAGGCCCATAAAAATGCATTAGATTAGCCATTAGCCCTTGAAGGGATAGGCTAATATAAACACATATCCCTCTGCTGGCACCATGTGCTCAAGGAGGGTGGGGGCCCAGCAGATGAGGAATGAAGCTGCCCATTGTTTAAAATGGGAGAAATGTTTTTATCGTGTAGAATTGACAATATACATGACACAACTGTAATTCCAGATTTTTATTAAAGATTAAAGTTAGCCCCTTCTAACCATGCTAAATCGATTTTTGTGGGATAAACACAACTAAAGTTATTCATGAAATGTGTTTTGGCCCTCCTCGTGATCTTCAGAGATGTTAAAAGTTGATAAAGCATACCAATTATGAGTAGTATGATGTACGTAACCTGTCATATTTTTCACTTATATAGTTCCAGAGTGAATGAAGTAAAACGGTATCTCTGCACAGGAATGGCATACACACCTCAAACTAGTCTCATTTGATGTGCCTTAAAATGTAGTGCTAAAAAATGTATTCAAACATGTCAGGTTGTGGAGATTGAGGGCACTTGGCAAGTAGTGAGATTTCTATGTCCTGAAAGCATGCTGAGCCCACCTGTCAAAGTGAGATGATGAAGCTCTCTCCTCCCCTAGTTGTCCCAAAGCACTCCCCTATTTCCTTGTCCTATCAGCACACAGGGGGAAGTGGAGTAGTGACACTGCACCAATCCTTTTCGCGATAACTATGACAAGTTAGTGATGTCATTTTCCCTATAACTAAGCCAGCTTGCCTCAGAGCTGGACCTTTTCCTCTAATTCCAAGAGGTGACCTGCTGCCGTAATCTGTCGAGAACATCCCAGCAGAGAAAGGCCTAACCTTGCACTGGAGCCAGGACATAGTGACTGATTGGGACCCTTGGAGGAAGGAGAGGATACCTTTGACTGACCCCCTTGGCTGTTCCATTAGTGTGCCTTGGTCTCATTAGTGTGCCTTGATGCTCCCTGGTGCTCCATCCAGACCTCTCCTGTAAGAAGAAATACCCTGTGCCATCTATTGTGTATGCCCTATATTTTTCAAGCATTGTTTTAGTATTGTCCCATTGAAAAATCCCCTGTTTGCCTGTGTAGATCCTTAGCATATTTATCAAAGTAAATTAATTAATTCCCCCATAGACACGGGATCTGTACTGGTGGCCTTCGAAACCAACAATCTTTTCCCAGTGTGTTGTGAGCCGGTATAGTCATAAAGATTTTCAAAAAGAATTAATCCCAACAATCCCTGCTTCCACATGTGTGTGCAGTGTGCAAGGTAAAAACGAAATTGCGCCTGTGTACCCATTGTGCTCTGAAAACAAAATTGCCCCTGTGTTCTCATTGTGCTCTGAAAAACGAATTTCCATATTGCATTTTTCTTTCTCACATTGCATCTGTCATCCCAACCCAAAACCGATTTCCCCATTCTGTTCTGACCATAATCCTAAAGCCCTGTGTGATATTGTCAGGTGCAGCAAAACAAATGTTCCCCTTACCTTTCAAACTGTCATATTGTTTTTGTGAATCACAAACCAGAACCGATTTTCCCATTGTGAGCTGACCATCCCCCAAAGCCTGCCTGCCCTTTTAGGTGTAAGAAAAAACAAATTCCCCATTTCTTTCTATTCTTTCCCATAGCAGTGGTGCTAAATAACTAAAAAAATGATTTTACCATTGTGCTCAGCAAAACGAATTTTCCCATTACCTTTCTGATTCCCATATTGTTTCTGGGCGCTAGACCACAAATCCAATTTTCCCATTGTGTTCCCACTCCCTGCCACTGCCTTCCATTCAAAGGAATCAAGCCTAATTGATGTTTGGGCAGTGAGGGTTGCTGGGGGAACACTTAACCAATTTGCTATTGCTGTGTGTTGAATTGGTCTTCTGTCTTGTGATTTAAAAGTAATTAATTGTGACAGTATATCTCTACGTTGTCGCTGTACAGAAGTCATTGTGTTTTTGTGTTGCAACAACATTGGTGGCTGATGTAATCTGTTTGTTCTAATTTGACTTTGATTAATTAATTAATTAATATTCTTAATACACACCGGCCTGGTTCCTGGTCCATTGTGGCACCGGGTATTTGTTGGGGTTGTGTGCGAGACGGGTGCAGGCCTTATCAAAAAGAACCTGAATGGTATAAATAAAAGTGTTTTTATTAGGCGCTGTAAAGATTGGAGCGGGGTTTCTGTACTCCTGCTCTGTACATGGCAGAGCCGAGGCGCAGAGCCCCCTAGCCAAGATTCTCTATTGCGGTAGCAAAGGTCGAGCAATCAAGGCTTAAGCTCTAAGAAGGTGATGCAGGCTGGTTCTTAAGTGCAGTGTAGTCTCCAAGCACCCACAAAAGAATGCCCACTCACTATGTTAGTGGAAACACAGTCTTTACATAAATAAGGTTCATGTTATGTACACAATCACAATAACACACTTTGTACTCTGGCAATACTATAATGGCAAATATATACAGGTCTACGTGGTACCAATCTTAACTATCGATTCCTTTAAAATGCACCCACGGCTAACAGCCCCAATACCATACGAATCAGATTGTAAGATGAATCAACGATAGACCACAAGAAGAATGCAAGTTAGATCAAGCAATGGCAGAATACTGCGTCCCTACCAACTGGACAAAGTTCTGTGTGCGGATCCCACCACCTGGGCAACCTGTAAATAAAAAATATTGACACGCCCAGTCCAATTATGCTTAATATAGTCTTGATTTCTTCTAAAAGGTTCCACGACCCCAAAGTACCTGGTTTTATAGAATTCTTCGAGGAGTCATCGACAGGCCCTTCTTGAGTGCACTCCCTTTAAGGCAGGAGCAATGGATCGTCGGAATTCGGTGAAGAAAAGGGTGAACACTGTCATTGAGGCAGCAGCTTCGGTTCTTGCAGTGCTCGTTGGTGATCGGTCGAAAACGTCCTGCAAGCTGAGGCGTGCGCTGCACCTCCATGATGAGTGTTTGTTGCTGCAAAGAGTCGATGAAGAACTTTGGCCCAGCAAGGGCGTCGTGTCATCGGCGTCTCTGTGATCTTCGGGTGGCGGGAAACCCACCGGCAGATTCTCCTCAATCGTCGGCGGCTTGACTTTCACCAGCAGGACAAAACAGACATTGGGAAGGCTCCAGCCGGTCTGGCCTGGACTTCCCCACACTACCATATATGGAACTTCCACCCAACAGCCAGTCAAGGTGAAGGGACAAAGTCAGCGCTTCCTGGTACTTCGGGAAAATAAGGTAACAGGTGATAGAAAGCAAGAGGCTACAGGGGCCATCTTGTTTCTTATCAGGAATCAACTGATTAAAATGGCAGGGCCTGGGTATCCCAAAATGGAGGATACTCAGAGCACCCGTCAAATTAAGCATGGAGCACCCACCAGCCCATACCATGCTCTGTGAGCCACACACAGGTGCCCAAAACATACACTATGAGTACAGGGTCGAACTCCCACCCATGGGTGCCATAGGGGTATCCCAAGGGTCTGTTCACCAAACAAAAAAGAGGAACTCCTCCGTGGAAGCCAAGACAGGACACACATGATAAGGCAATAAAGGACAAGGATACGGAGGCCCTGTCCCTCCAATGCATTTCCAGCATCACAGGCACCATAGGGGAAGGAGCTCCCTGACTTGGGTGTGACCGTGTAATAAACTGTGACAAAATGTACGGATTCCCTGGGCACCTAGGCCATGGAACACCCTACCTCTTCACATGCGCACTGCAACCGCCATCACCACTTTCTGAAAGAGCCTCAAAACACACCTGTTTCCCCACCCATAACCGCCCCTCTAACTCCCCTGCTACCCCTTGTCTATCCTAATATTTCTATCTCCTCCTTAAAACATTTTTTCTTCTTCCTTGATGGGGCGCAGGGCCTGGCTGGGGTTTTCTCTTCTTCTCTGAGCTGGGCTGCTCCTTCTTCCTTGCTAGCGCCCCGGGCCTGCGCTGTGGATTTCTATACTGAAACCCCTTGGATACTGGGTTGGGATGCTCACCCCACAAGCGCACTGGACCCCCTGGCTGATAGGACTTACTTCTTCTTTTGGGGGGCAGTGGTTCCTTTTCTTCCTCTGCTGCTCCCCCCTCAGCAGTCTCTTCTTCTTTGCGCAGGTTCTTAGTGATCCTTGTCGCCAGTGTTAGAAAGCACCCTCAGACTCTTCAGTAGCTTCACACATATACTTTAATGCTCAGTTACATTAAGCTACAAGTAAAAGCAACCACTGGGTCCCATCACCCAGGCTCAACTGACACAGATTGGAACCTTCACCAAACAGTCCACGTGACATCACAAACTCTGACACACACAGACAAGCACTTCATAACACATTTTGTATCTTCTGTTTCATCTCCCACCTTTTCACCTTTTGAACCTTGTAAGGCGCTCTGAGACCATCTGAGTAGGCACAGCACTGAACACAAATTCTAATGAATGAATACATTCTTTATGTAAGTTTCCTATGAAGCTCATTATATCTGTAAGCCAATCATTTTGTGGTCTGATATTATTAATTTCATGCCGCTGATGATGTCATTGGCATGTCAATCGCAGCAACATCCAAGGGCCAAGGCTGTTTGAAGCCTATCCATAAATGTTTCCATAGTACACTCCCTCAGAGCCTTGGAGATACATAGGAAAAGTTATAATAAACACAACTCTCAGTGTTAATAAACCCTACAAGGTTTGTGCAATAATTGCAAGTTATATAGGTGCGCCAAGGAGCGTGCACGCGCGCTTCTCATAAATGACTGGGGCACAGTGCTCATGTGACAATCTTTTAGGGCTCTTGCTACCACCAGTAATAAGCCATGCGTTCCTGACTTCATCCGTCAAAATGTAGCACTAAAATCTTACTTTATTTTCTTCAGACGTTAGGAATATTAGCGTTTTCCATAACATAAACATCTACCTATGGCTTTTCCGTCCCTGAATCCGTCCCACATCCTACTCATCTCACTCATTGTTTGGTAAATATGACATCCATTGTTACTTTTGAAGTCCTCTGCTATTGCCATTGCTCTGGCTCGTGTTGTGTGTGAATCACATCACCAAACTACTAATATCATCTTCTATTCCACATGCCTCAATAAGTAAAGGGTTAGGGTGCATACGGCCAGGAGGTTGTCAGGGCAACCAATGGGAAATGCTCACCATGCACATCCAGGGGAACGGGCGGATAATGTTGAAAGCGGACACAATCCTGCCTGGTGGAATACTGTGATGCAGACATACCGGGTCCTATTTGCATCAAGGCTCTTCCGATGTGGTATACTGAAGCAATGATGTCTCGGGAGGATAGCGCAGGGGCAACGTGCTCATCCTGGAAGCAAGACAACACAGAACATCACAGGTTCGATCCCTGGGTCCGCGCTTAAAAACCTCTGGGTATTAAACGCGTTATAAATAACCTATCATATCTTCATATGTAGTGTGTGTATAAACCCAAGCAACTAGGAGTGGCACACCACATGGCCTCACCCAACCAGCAGTGGTACTTCCACCCACCAGGCAGGATTAAATATTCAGTGCATGGCTCTTTTAACTCCCTGCCGGACTCTTGGCCATCCTGCTCCACCCGAGGTTTTCTACCCCACTCTTACATGTATTCACTATGGCCAGTCAGTAGGAGTTAAGCAATCCCCTACGGTACTTGTAGTCAACCTGCAGGACACAGGTTTGAAATCCCAGTGGAATATCTATCTTTCATCATTTTGAGGTTGAGCGATCAAATGGCATTAAATTGGGTAATTATAATGAAGACTTCCAGTTTTCAGTTTTTACTGATTTTTACACATAAATACAGATGGAAATCAATCTGCTTTCTGTCTTTATTTATTTATTTATCTATGAAGCCACTGATATATCGCAGGCCGATCACATTGCAGGTTGGCAGCATGGAGAGTGTAAAAATTGCATAAAAATCACATTATAGTTTTTCAAATTGCTTCAACTTTAAATTTGGGGTATAAAGACTTTCGCCCTGAGGCTCGGACATTCTCATGTCGCACCTGTGAATACATAGAAGTGTTGCCCCTTCCTTCATATATAAAAGTGAATTTGAAGTATTCTTCAGTTGCGCCAGGCTGCAACAAGTGGCATCAGATTCTCAATAGTTTGTGTCTCAAAAGTTTGTTTATTATGTATATATATGTTTTATATCTTGATGCCCTTCAAAAGTAATTTCTATGTCCTTTAGTCAACACGACTTTCGGCCAATGGGCCTGTCTCAGATTCATTCTTCAAATTTCTGACAGCATATATCTTAAGGCAGCAGCACTCACAGGAGCACAATTTGTTGTTTGTTGATGAAAGAATGGAGCTAGCATTTCTTTCCTACATGGCTGCATGTGTGCTTTAATAAATGCATTTTGTATTGGAATAAATGCAGAAAAATACTGCGTGCGAATTATCTTTTTATATGACAAAAAATAAACGTGGATGAAATACAGAAAAAAAGGCACAAAAATAAATACCAGAAATGGCAATGAAATAAATATGATACAACCAGAAGCCTCAATTAAAATATCTTTTGCTGTACTTAGAAGTTCTATGTACAAATGTGATATCGTAAATATGCCCCTCTAATTTTGGGTCCACTTTCTAATATATTTATTTAGTTTAATCTTTGGTATTGGTTTTCATTTAGGAGAGCAATTCATACGTGTTTCCTGTTCCATGAAATATTGTCCGTTTTAACTGCATTATCTGTGTAGAAAACGTGCGTTGCACCCGGGTCTTTAACCCGTTTATATGGAGCCAATGAATCCATTAAGGTACACCTGATGAGACAGATGATGCATTATAGGGAATTAATCCTGCAATATAAAGAACTCACACATTTTTTTTCAAAGAATTGTATCTATGTTACCAGCGTGCCACATTCCGGACCAATATAACTGGCATTCAAGATAAAGGCCTTGAGGAAGACCTAGGTCGAAACATGTGTCGGCTGATCTTTGGGAATACATTATTTGCAGATGAAGACTTAACTGAAAAACTATTATTTCAGAGGCAAAGCGCGATTCGCCAGTACCAATCTATCCTTTGATCTGTGTAGAAAACAAGAAAACACTAGGGTGGTAGCGCATCAGCACTGAGTTGCTTTCCATAACATTAATTAGTTCTATGTTAGAACAACCCAGACTGCACACAATGTGGTAAAAAGTAAGAGCTAAAATAGCTCATTTTGCACTGTAATTAAACAGCAAACATAACGACATTTCAAATGAAGGAAGAGAAAATAAGTACATTTAGTGTTTAGATTGCATCAAAAAATCAAATTCTGTCCATATATATGCATTTTATAAAGAAATGTATTTGTTTTTTCTTAATTAGTAATGTATATTGAATGCTCCAGCTGCTGCCAACCCTGTACTGCCACCTCTTACTTAGCATCCCTTCATTTTGCACTTACCCCTTTTGTATCCATGAAAATGTACTTTCGAATTGGTGATGCTCCTCCCGACCCCCTGGTCCGCCCAACCCCTTCCTCCTCCTTCTCCTATCCTTATCTACACTGTTCCTGCCCAGGGGTCTAATTCTATTTCAACATTAACGTTGTTCTTGCTTTCTTCCTTGTTATATTAGTTATTTTCAATACAAAGTTACATTTACCACATTATTTTCAGTCGTTTTAATTTTTTGCAGAGTTTTTTTTACTGTGTGTGTATTAATTTAGCATTGTGAGTTTTCAGTCAATACTGGCTTTCATTCAATTTTCTATAATAGAGGCGGCCTCTCATAACCTGCACTGATTTGCTTGGCATTTGGGGATGGCGGGCACTTTTTTTGAGGAGCGGCTGCGCAAGTCTTTATTCTTTTCCTCAGTTGTGGCCTACATCTTTGTGAGGGTTCATAAGAGGTTTTTCAGGTACCTAGCTATCTGCACAGATACTTTCCAACAGAGTTGTTTTAGAAAACAAAACAGGCTTTGGCAAAGCTAACAGTTTGGGTTATTGTGTACGTAACAAGACATTTTCCAGGCACTGCCATAATGGTTGTACCTGACCATAAGATGGCAAGAGCTGGCACATGATGTGAGTACCTGGGCATACTATGACAGTGCCTGGTAAATGCCTATCTAAAGACCCGAAAACTTTGGCTTTGCCGATGCTTGTTTTTAACAGTATTTCAGTGCAGAGTACAGTTACCAGGCCACACATATTTCTTATACAACAAATGGCAAAAGGCACACTTGGTTAAGATATTTTTATAACACCAGGATCTGATGTAAAGATGCAATTAAGCTATTACCTGTTTGTAGGCTACTTCGAAATCTTAGAAATAACCTTGGGATCTCCTTTAAACCTGTGTTCTAGCACAAAGATATCTCGTGGGTAGGAGGTTTTTTTTATGGTGGGGCAGTTAGTGGGTGAGAATGGTCATATGGACTATCCTGGCCATCTTCAATTATTGAGTGGACAAAAGGAGAAACAAGACCTGCAGGCTGTGTGTCCTTCCACATATTCTATCTCTATCCTATCTTAACTTCCTGTGCCAATAATTTTGGGTTAGAGGCAGTGCTTACAGACATACCTAATGGTCAAAACTAAGAAGCTCTCCCTCACCTCCTTCGAAATGATCCCCGTATGGAACTGGCTGCATATATGCAACATCATCTACTCTGCCCTCACAAAATAGCTTGCCGAAAGTCTCAAAAGGCTACGAAATTAGGCTGTCGGAATCTCTCTGAATAAGCTGTAATGAAACCAATGTGACACAACCCCAAAAGTAATGCACACAGTACCAGAGGGGCCGAGGACCACAGTCAAGAACCTCTGCCTCCATCACAAAGACTTTAGGAGCAAATGATCTAAATAGCTGCCCCGGAGGCCCAGCAGTCAGCCGAGCTTCTGACCAGGATCTCCATGAAACCCTTCGCCTTGGAGGAAACAAGACCCCCCAGAGCCTCCAGAAGCTTCTGAGAGCCAAACACCTGAGGGAGGATTTCCACTATGGCACTGGCCTAAGACCACTGGAGTGGACTTCTCCCATTCCAGTGATTCTCCAACTGCCAGTGCCCGCCATTTCCTGATGACCCCAAAGTGCTCGCGAGGTGACCTATTGCACTCCTTAAGAAAGTTGTATTGTGGTTCTGTGTGATTTTACCAAATGAATAAATGGAGAATACAATTTTAACAAAACATAAACAATGAAAAAATATAAAATTTGTTTTTTTTGGGATATGTCCTCCCAATAAGCACCTGTTTCCCCATGCTGCAACCCCCACCGTAACCCCCTCCGCACCAGTTTAAGCCCCTTACCCCACACATATATATATGTATATATATATATATATATATTTAACTTTCGTGCATCACACTTTATTTAAAGCACTAACGTAATAATGGGTGCCACTTTGTAGAGTAGAATTAGGCCTCATTCAAATATGTAAATTAGGCCTAAAGTGCAGCCTCAAATGGGAGACATTTCAGAATTATTCTTTGCCATATGTGTGACGAATCAACTCCCAGGGCCCAGTGGTCCAGGGATGAATACCGGTTTCTGAATCATCAATCAGCCCCACACCTCTAGTACACCAGAGGGATGCGAACAAATTTGAAACACAAGCAAATTATAGACCTCCTTGTCCAATTTTGGTAATGTGGATGGAACGGCAGGTTTATCTCCGAAAGGTTGTGGATCATTGGTTAGTTGCAACACAGCGAAAATACAATTATTATCAATTGATAAAAGGGACTGTCCAGTCAAGGTTGCATACACATATCTACATTATTGCTATCACAACAGACAGTTCTATCACACTACAAAATACAATCTACTGTGCATAGGAATCAAGAGGACAGACAATTTCAAAGAAAAGTAAAGGGATACACACTGGACACTGACAGGGTAGTGGGTATGGTAAATTAATCGCAATAGTTCAAGGACACTTGGTTTCAACACAAGGGGAGCAATGGGTCGTAATATGTCACTAAGGGCCTTCAGAGAATGACCAGGGGGACAGAACCAAAAAGTTCCTTGTGCTGTAGGAGTTATTGGTGCTTGACAGGGTTGTGTCAGTTACAGGGCACTTTGCAGCTTCTGAGACAGAGTTCAAGATGGGAGACAGCTGCGGGTATCAGCCAGCAGGATGTTCAGCGAGTGAAGCTGGATGGACGGCTGCATGCTGGCCTAGATGGCGGCTTGGGGTCAGGATTTGTTGTCACAGTGCTGGTTGGTGGTTCTGAAGGAGTGGCTGAGCCGTCTCGGACAGCTTTAGCGACTGCGGAGTAACAACAGTCAGCGGTGCAGTCGGTTGCAGTCGGTTGCAGCTCGAGGGGCTCGACTGGCTTGACCATGTCCTTTAGGGTGGAATTCAGTAGATGCTTGTCGATGCACTCCTTCTGAGCTTCTTCACTGGGCTCGTGTCATCCTTTAAGGCAGACAGTCCAAATCTGAGGAGAGTGTTGCAGGCAGCTGCAATGTTCTTGTTTTGGTTCAGAGACTCTCTGGCACTTCCCACCTAGGAAGGTTGCTCCAGAGCCTAGCAAGGCATGCTGCGTGCTGGCTGGGTACTGATTCTGGAGCTGCTGGAGGGTCCTCTCGATTTGGTACCTCCCTCTGTTCCCAGGGAGATGGTTAGGAGAAGGATCTTGCTTCCCTCTTGGAGGTCCTGGCCTTCCTTCACTGGCGGAAGAAGTTAACCAGACTGTCCCTTCAGCCAGGGTGAAATGCTGAGTTCTTCTTGTTACTCCATGTTACTCCTTGATAAATCTTCAGATGATCTGCCAAAAGAGGGGCTCAACCCTTGTTTATAGCCAAATGGACCACATGGATTGGTGTAGGCTAGGCCTACCTTAATGAACCAATCCTGGGTCCCCACCAACAATCTCCTGCATGTGTGAGGTCATAACTAGAGTACTTTGCAACAGAAAAGGTAAAGGGGTGAAAACATGTAATACTAAGTCCCACGAGTCTTCCCGTCTTTTGTGGATCAAACGGTGCCTCTGGTTAATGGAGCTCTCTGAGGCTCCTGATTAAAGTGACAGGTCTGCCTTGAAGCTGTGGCGGGACCAGACTTTCTGGCACCATCAATGCATATATTCGTACCTTCTGAATGGAGTTTTCATGCAGGGATGACTACTGTAAACATGCAGTCCCAGACATGACATTTCACCATCAATTGATATTGAGGGCGGAAGCTGGCATCAGGTTGACCCAGTGCACATGAAACAGTGCTGGGGTTTCCTGTCTCCTTTGTTAGCCTCTGCAGCCAGGCCTCATGTGGGCCTGTTTGAATTAAACTCTGATTTGTATGTGAATGCTTCCACCAGCTACATGGCTCAACAAAAGGACAGAGCGGATCCATGGATCCTTTGTTCGTTAATTAGGCTGACCATGGCAGGGGGAAAGTTCGATCCCTTCACCTCCGGAGATGACATGGTGTATTCCTGGCTGTCATATCCCAACTAAATATGGCAGGGAGGACTGCGCCTTTGGTCTGTGTCCACCCAGAGTACACAGGTCTATGTGTATGTCATGCATAAAAAAAGGTGCGCAGATTAGCTGCACACATTTTCCGAAGGTTGATCTACCATCATTCAATTTCATTTAAAATTTCAAAAAAGGGCCATGTGAGCGTACACCCACCGTGCGGATGGTCGAATCCTAACAATATGGCAGCAACGATTACAAAGTAACAAAACTAGATTGATGACTGGCAACGGTCTATTTTTGATTGATTTATTAGTTTATTTATTACATGTATATAGCGCACAGCAGTCTTTGGGCATCGAGGCGCTGTTACTTGCAGGGAACTTAGTTACAGGGGAAGGGCACCAGGGAGCTGTAGTTTTGTTGCCTAATCACGGCTATGTGAACCTCATGCTCATCACACACTCACTATTTGTCCAATCACAGACAGGTTCACAACCAACCTTACACAAACGTTTAGACTAATCCTTATTAACTGGCTCCAAACAACGGATGTGTAAACCTTTGTAATAACTGCATACCCTTCTTTTGTATTTCTCTCTGATTTCATGCACTGTACCTTGTACTCTTCTCCTGCTCTTTTGTTTTCATACTATTATATTGTAACTTTGTATATATATCCTGCAAACCAAAGCTGTGCATTTTCTGTAACTGCTGCGCCCTGTTACCTTAGGGTTTGGTGCGCATTACAAGTGAATAAACAAAGAAACATCATTAGCATCAAAACCCTTTCATTTAAGAATAATTTCCACAGGGGTTGCAGTTTACTTTTCCACAGCGCATCAGGCAAACTTGCAAAAACTCATATCGTACAGCAATAAAAACTCACCCTCCCACAAGTGTGATAACACAATTAGTGAATAGTTAGTTATTGGAGATAGCAAGTTAACGATGAGTACAAAAGTGCAATCTAAGATTCAGGACACGTGTAGTTACTAGCACTGATAATAGGAGCTGTACCCTGTGTATCATGCGTCAATCAAGCGGTCTCTCCCCAGCTCTCCCACTCGCTATCTCTCGCCCACTGTCTCTCATGCTCCCTTTGCACTCTTTATCAGTCATTCTTGTGCTCTCTTTTTTATCTTCCTCTCTCTGGACTCTATCTCTCCTGCTCCCTTCTCTCTTTCATGTTCTCACTATATTTCTCAATCTCTCGCACCCTCTTTCTGTCTTTCTGCCTGACGCTGACTCTTTCTCGCTCTCTCTCTCTCTTCCTTCTCTCTCTCACTGTCTCTCTTGTGATCAGTGTTCCTTTCTGCTCTGCATTAAATCACAATGCATTTCAGGTATATGACCGTGATCAGAGATCTGTAAATCTGCTAAACAAGCCTGTGATCAAACGGTTGCATGTGAGAATCTCTGAATTCATAACAGATGCATGGCGCGGTACTCACCCTAACATTCAAATGTTTGTAACCATGAACCATACATACTCATTCGGACAGCTTAGGTTTTTGGATGTGAGAATAAAATGGCTGAACCTCAGCTGCTGAAATGGGGTACAAGGGCTCTTCTGCTTCTTTTTTTCTGGAGAATCGTAGATGAGGAGGGGCTGGGTCCCGGTGTGAGCATGTCCAGCCCCCAACGCAGAAACATCTTTAAGGAATTATATCTTTAGACACGACAGGACACCCTACAAGAGACACACAAAGCACAGAAATGATACACAAAAAGGATTGTGCCTCTTACAAACTTTATCCTGACCAGAAATAAGCAGATTAAGCTTTATAAACAGAACCGACTTCTAATGCATGGTAAAGAACCACAGTTCTGCAGCCGCTACTGCCTCGACATTATGCAGGACTCGGGGGTTATTTCTGCAAAAAAGAAGCAGGCCCATGCTTTATCCAACAGCTGGCATCAGCATCCATAGCTCTCAACTCACACGCTTTTGGCAGGTGTCACCAGTCTTGCAATCAGTTGCCTTACCTGCCACGCAACCTGAAGACCCATTTACTTCAATGGGCTCTCGCCCGTCCAAATACAGATTGGGTGTTGTCACACGCCTTGGCGGCACATACAGTTGAGGGCTATGAGCATCTCTTATTAGTGCTGGCCTGCAGCTAGTGAGAATCATGGAGTGGTGGTGTAGAAAGGGTGTTTGGCCTAGTGGATGTACAATTTGAGGCAACGTCTTAATGTGTTTAAGTGTGGGCAAAGTATGGCGTATATCGTCAGAGCCCCGCACACAAAACGATCCAGTGTGCTATTGTATGGACATGGGACACGTCAGACAAAAAGAGGCATATGTGCCGTTCCATGGACGAGCATCACAGAGACACCATTAACCAACAGGGTGGTGACTTGTGCAGCACACAAATCATTGCTGCACACATGTTACTGCATTGAGTTGCCATGGACTACTGTCTGCATGGTGACACACGATGACCCTGCTTTCCTAATCAAGGTCACATCGAGGAGCCAACTGGGGTGCCCTAGGCAGTGGTTGCCGTGTTAAGAAAATGTAAAGTTCGTTGATGCTGAGTGGTGCATTTAGACCATGTCCCAAAGCAGCTCCTAGAATACGTAAGCAAGAAAATGACAGTTAACCTTCCCAGGGATGTACCATATGTGACTAAAAAGTAATGTACAAAAAAAGGGGTTAGTGTCTAATAAAAAGATATGAGATTAAAGACCACAGTTTAAAACCTTTTCCGTGGGGCACGTTAGTTCTCTTGGAAGAATGCATACATTTGGTCAGCTAACTGATGCTTTGTGCTGGCCTTCAGAATAAAAATGCCCCATATTCAGTTCTTAACATACTGTGTAAAAACAATTGCTATTAAATGAGCCATCATGTATAAATTGACCCCACTGAAAGTCTGTCAACACAAAAGGTGAGGGGCAAAGGGTGTGTGACTCCAGAGCACCTCAGAGTCTGCGTTCGGAATATGCATTCCTTTGTAACCAAGGAATGCTTAACCTTTTCACTGGCGAGTTCAGCGGCAGCAGTCTGCATGGAGCACTTCCTTCACCCCACAACCCCCCGCCCCATCCAGAGCTATTTAGACCTGCTCCCCTGGTGGTCGCCGCCTTCGCCCCGTCCCAAGAAACAGGTCTGGCCATTGCGGTCCGAGACTAGCCAATAGCTGTCATGGTAACAGCACAAACCCCTGAATGACAGACCGGTGAATGCAGAGACAGGAGCATCAGAGGACGCACACCCAGAGCGGCACAGGAGAGATTTGGGTGATGGTGGCAAAAGGTCATTGGGGACCCTGGGGTAAGGGGTTGCCGGAGGATGGTGATGGGCACATGAATTGCAAGGTGTTAGGAGATGACGCCGCTCATGAGTTCCAGCTCCAAGGCGACATCGAATCTATCTACAGCTTATGGTAAACCCTGTTCTTTATTTATTTGAACATTCAATCTTTTACTATAACTTTTATCGATAATTATTTATGATTTCAAGTGCAAGACTGCTCGTGATTTTGACAGCACCCGCCACTGTGGCTGCATTATCGTAGAGGGCATGGATCCTGGAATATTTATTTATTTAATATGCATATAGCCACAATAGGCTTTACATGTGACATTCTAAAATCATCACATCATATCATCATATATAACAATAAACATTCTACAAAGTGGTATCAAACTACATAATGACAGTGGCACATACCAGGAAGAAACAATAAATTAGGTAAAAACCACTTAATAAAAGACACCCTGAGCTAGTTGTCTAAGAATTGCAAGGCATTCTGGAATAAGCTCACCCTTATCCTCAGAGGACTGATAGATCAGAAAGATCAAAGATCAAAAAAGATCAAAGATCAGAAAGATGTTTACATATGGAGACTTCTTGTTTTTTTCTCCCTGAATCTAAAATTCCTATGAATCAGGGTCTTGATCATTTGCTTTTGCATATATTATACGGCTGAGAATTGCTAAACTTTGCTCCCCAGAGGGTTTGGACTACACCTCCCACTAATCCTCTGCAGCATAGTCATTGGTAAGGGGTTATGGGAGTTGTAGTCCAAAAACATCTGTGGAGAGTGTAGAGGAGGTACCGGATATGGCCTGCACCCCTGCCCCTCACTACGAGTTGCCAGTAAAGTACTCGCCAAGGTATGTGACGTATGAGGAGCAGTTGAACCAACAGAGAACTGCAATGGACCTCTGCCCTGTGTACATCAGAAGAGCTGTACCTGTTGAAGCGCCCGTGACCAGACAACCCTGGGCAGCACGTTACCCCATCAGACAACCATACCAGCCGCTGATACGAAATGATGAGTACTTACAGACTGTCCATGAGGAGACACAAAGAACCCTGAGGGAAGGCAAATGGTAACGAAATGTGGGCCTGGACAAACTTGCACACGGACTGAGGCAACTCACCGACGCGAGTTGCCATGAACAGATACAAGAGACACGAAAGACAACACAATGTTGAAACGTAAGAGAATCATAGCTGAGAACCAAGATGGAAGAATTTAACCAGTTAATGTGTGTAAATAGGCTTGGAACGCAAGAAGCTGAGTAATCGATACTGCTCGCAATGCTTAGTAGAAGAATAGAGCGGCAAGCGCAACTATATATCTACCTCAACAAGGCACAATGTGCACGTGTGACTCCATTTTGTAAAAGCAGAAGTACGCCCAGGCGACCAAGGCCTGACTGGCTGGGTTTCATATCCATGCCCAAGCCAAGGGAAAGAGCGGAATCAAAACTTAACAAAGGATGGCTCAGGCCTGGGAAAGCGAGGTCAGCCCAAGAGAGGGAGGTGAGCTTCAGCTATGGAGAATCGAAACTTCAGAGCATACCAGCCTGCCCTGTGAAGGTCAAGATAAGGAGGCCCGGGCAGTGGTTGGAGCCACAAGGAGAATTAAATACACAAAAGACTGAAAACTGAAATAGATTCACGGTGAACCAAAACATGACTAGCCAGGCGCGAAGATGTACCACCATCTGATGTCACCCAGATCCAAGGGTGCCATAACTTTTCCTGATAAGAGGCTACAGTTTCGAGGCCGTCCTTTAATTGACACATCGCCCTAAAACACTGATTGATGAAAAGGAGGCAGGATGAATCCTGGGGCACTAGGCACCTGGGTGTCTATTCTCCATGCTGCTAATTAAAGTGGAGATTTATGTTTAGGGGCGTAACTTGACCAATCACAATGGACCATGTAATCTAGGGTCCTATAGACAATTTAACCAATAAGACGTCATACTTGTAGTGACGTCAATCACGTGTGATGTAGAGGGAGGGGCGTAGACGCCCACCTGATAAGAGTTAACCAATCCACATGCTCTGTTGTCATATACAGATATAGCATCTATGCTTAAGTTACCTTTCCTAACCAATTATATTGCATGATGATTTTTTATGGAATTAGACGTCAGTGATGACGAGTTTAGCCTATAAAAACGGCTGTTTAACTGAAGTTCGAAGAAGTCGGAGCGAGACAGGTGATCGCGATGCTGCAGATTTCCATTTGTTGATGTACTTGCCAATAAACGGACTTCCCTTTGCCAATTTATTGAGTCCTCTTTATTGAGTCGTGCCGGAGTATGTGAATCCTGCACCCTGTCCTCACATGGTGCAGCTACTTGTACTACAAGTTCTAGATGGTGAGTACTGTCCAATGGGCCCAACAGTAACTTCCTCCCCCTCAGACCAAGACACAGGTTACAGACCCTCATATATGGCAATGTAAAGTGTTGAAAGTGTTGTTATTTTCGGCCTCATCTGGTTTTTTTTGGGGAATACCGAATATTCTTACTTTATTTCTATACTTCCTGTTTCCCAAGATTCCCGGGTTTATCGGTGGCAGGGACCTCACTTTTTTCCATGAGTTTCCTTTGAAACCGGCATCATGACCATTGAGGTTTTGCAACTTCATTTGTTTGGGTAAGGAGATGGCGCCACCTATTAACTGAAACTATTGCATTAGAGCACAGATGGGAAGAGTTGTCATATGAGATGGCATTCAAAGCTTGAAGATGTTTTTGGTTATTTGCCCAGCCATTGACGGCCCATGGCCATTCTAAATCCTATAGCCATGCCCACCCCTGCCCCTTCCCACCCAAAACACATCCTCCTGGGATCTCTTTGAACTAAATTTACCAAGCCCTAGCACCAAACTTTGTGCTGGTTTTGCCTACTAGTGTTTTTTAAAAAAGTCTTCTCAAAGTTAATGAATTAATTGGAGCTGTAAACCCTCAGCTGGTGTGATAAAAATGTCTTAACCAGGTCTTCCTTCAGCCACTCGATTTATAAGCACTATTCCTGTTCTTCACTGAAGTCCTATTAAAAACATGCATTGGCAAAGCCAACCGTTTTGGCTTGTCTATTTGGAATTTGCAAGGCACTGCTATAAAATGCCCAGGTACTCCCACCATTTTGCACCAGCTACCATCAATGGCCAGTCAATTCCACTACGTCAGTGCCTGGCAAGTGCCTTTCCCATGCCTACACAAAAGTCCAAACTGTTGGCATTGCCAGTGCTGGTTTTTAAGGTAGTATCCAGTCTTGGATAATCAGCGGTGTATGGTAAATTGATATATGTCTTCTGTTTTACTCACGGTGTGGTTTTTATTATGTTTGTGGTCTATTCTTTTTGTAGCACATACTAAAGGGGGGGTTCCCCAGAAACGTGTGCATTTGGGACACGTTAGACTTTATACAAAAGTAATATTCACTCGAAGAAAAAGAAAGAAATTGATTCAACAAAGAATTAAATAATATTTTTATTGGAAAGCAAAGATTGTTGGATTTGCTATTCTCAAGATATTGGAGTGGTCGTTTGAGAAACAGCAATATTTGTGACTCCGTTTTGTCGCATGGAATCACGGATCTGGTGTACAGGTGTGTTGCTAGGTCTGGAAAAGATCTAGAGCTATGCTAATGTCGGATCTGTCAGGACTCGGGGCTAGCTAGCATGTTGGTTGTAGCCCCTGAGCTTCGATCTGGGGGTACAGCCAAAGGGCTCGAGCTATAGACCCCTTAGCCCCACCCCCTAGCAGTAAGGAATGGCCCCAGACCTATGTCTATACAAGCAACTACACATAGCTTTGACTGCACCTGAAAACCACAGAGTGCTGCAGATGTTTCAGCTGGAGCTTGCACAAGCACCCTATAGTATGGTGACCAGATCTTGACAATAAAAAACTGTGACAGACCACAGACATAGAAGTAAGACTAGCACCTCCATCCCATTCAACACTCACTGGCCCATGTATCCATCATTTCTCTCCACCCCCCTTTGATGCCTGGGTCCTTCCTCTACTAAAAAACCCACCTTGGACCCTAACATCCCTACAAACTACCACCCCATCACCACTGTCCCCTTCCTCTTGAAAATCTTGGATGGAGCAGCTGACCATCAGATCCAGCAATACATGGAATCCAACAACCTCCTTGGCCAGCGCCAATCTGGCTTCCGCCCCGGGTATAGTACAGAATCTGCTCTGTTGGATTTAAAGAATCATTTGGATGAAATCAAGGATGCCGGCAAACCAGCCCTCCTCTTGCTGCTAGACCTGTCACCGGCCTTTGACTTGGTGGACCACCAAATTCTATGTTATGTTGTGTTAATGAAATGTATACAGCGCACGGTCACCCAGAGGTATCTTGGCGCTAGAGAGGGAGGTACAGGAGCCATTATCCAAAAGCAGCGGTCAGACTAAAACAGAGATGTTTTTAGCACCTTCCTGAATGCCAAATGATTTGACAAATGTTTTACTGTCAATGGCAGATCATTCCATATTTGTGCAGCCACAACTGAAAAGGCCTGCCCACCGATACGTGATTGGCCAAAAGTAGGCACACACAGCAAACCGGCTGAGGCCGAACGCAGAGCACGGGTAGAAAGTACCGGGTAAATTTGGATTTACAAGCGCCCGATGGACAATGCAAAGTATCATAAACTTGATCTGCTGCGCCACCGGAAGCCAATGCAGGGCGCACTATAGAAATATGGGCCCCATAGAGAGACCCTGTTTGCACCCAGGCGGCCAGGTTTTGAAGGCGCGGAAGCCGTTTACCAAACCCTTGGGCTGAGCAAAGTATAAGGAGTTACAATAATCCAATCTGCTTAACACCAAGGCCGCAACCACCGGCAAACGGAGGATGCCCGGTAGCATTGGAGCAGCTTTTTTTGTGTTTTAGGATGGAAATGACCTGCTCTACACACTGCAGATACTTGATCATTCAAAGAGAGAGAGAGGCCAAAAGAATCACTCTCAGATTCTTCACCTTGATCACTGGAACGGGGAGAGAGCCAAGAGACTAGGGCCAGAAAGAAGACACTGTAAGTGCAGGATCGGGGGGTCGGGGAGGCGGCTTCCACCATCACCTCGGTCTTGTCTCCATTCAACTTCGTGCCAATTACGACTCATCCACTCACCGACAGCAGTCAGGCACTGATGGAGGCATGGCGACATCTCAGCCCCATCAAGATCTAAACGGATGAGGATCTGAGTGTTGTTGGAGTAAGAATAGCACCTGACGCTGAGGGAGCAGATGAGGCAGGTTAAAGGTCAGATGTAAATGTTGAAGAGAATGGGAGAAACGGTGGAGCCCTGCGGGACCCCACAGGTGAGGCAGCAGGAGTCCAAAAAGAAAGAAGACAGAGAAAGCACCTGAGTGTGGTCTGCTAGGAATGACGAAAACCAGACTAGTACCTCACCCGAGATACCAATCTGAGTCAGGCGCAGCAGCAAGGTGGGATGGTTTACGCTGTCAATCGCCGCTGACAGATCTAAGAGAATCAGGGCGCCCACCTCGCCTGCATCAACCAGTCTGGCCATGTCATCTAGGACCGATACAAGAACACTTTCGGTGCCCCGACCAAGCCTAAAAACCAGATTAAGCTGGGTCGAGAAGTTTAGAAGATTCCAGAAAAGAGGATGGAAGAGGGGAGACCAAAGATTCCAGAAGCTTCATAGAAAAAGGTAGAAGAGAAATAGGATGAAAATTATAAAGAAGAGATGGGTCCAGTGAAGATTTTGTCAGAAGGGGAATCACTGTGGCAGTCTTTAATTCTGATGTGATAACCCCTGACTGGCAAGAGATATTTATTGCCATCATGAATTCCGTTAATAGAACCAGGGAGATCTCTTTCATGATAACTAATGGAACCACATCTAGTGGAGAGCCAGACTTGATGTGTTGTATGGAGGTAGATGCCATCGCCTCAATGAAGAGTGGAAAAGAAGACCATGCTTTCACTTCCGTCAGGCAACTCGGACCTATGCAGCCATCCTGCATCAGTAGCTCACTTCTCCCCAGATTCTATCACCTGGATCTGTTCCTTCCTATCAGAGAGGTCAATGAGAGCCTTCTCAGCCAATACCGCTGCCCCACCAGCCCCTGTCACCTGCGGTGTCCCGCAAGGCTCGTGTGTCTCCCTGACGCAATACAACATATTTACAAAACCCCTTTTCGAACTCCTGGATGTCAAAGGAACCTCCTATTCAAATTATGCGGATAACACTCAGATCCTTCTCCCCCTCACTGGTGACTCCAATTCTTGAAACTGACAACCTGCAATCAGTCTTTCACACCATCTACGCCTGGATAGCGGACCACCTTCTCTGTTTGAATGACGAAAAGATGGAAATTCTTGTGGCTGGATCCCTCAACACACTCACCAAACTAAGCCGATCCTACAAGTCTTTCACTATTGATTGCATCACAATACCAGTCTGCAGTAATGTCAAGACCATGGGTGTCTACCTTGACTCTAGCTTGTCATTATCCAGGCAGGGTAACGCAATCGTCTGCCGCACACACCTCCAAACTAATGAACACTAGCAGACCTTTCCTTACAGAGGAAAACTGTGTTACCATTGCCAGAGCACTCACAGGTTCCAGATTGGACTATTGCAACAACTTATTTGTCCCTGGTTATCTCTCCCAGAACTTCTCCAAAACGCAATCTACCAGACCCGCCTGCTCCTCCTACTCTCACCAACCCACCATCCCAAGCTACAGGCTTAAGAGAGCAGGGGGAGGTCCAGTTCCCTTGTTATTACCTCCAAGATTTGGAACTCTTTACCGCTTGCACTCAGAGCTGAAAAATCTTACTGGGTGTTCCAGAAACATCTCAAGACGTTACTCTTCTCTGCGAATATATCCCTTGTTTGAGCCTAACCACTCACCCTTGTTCTCTGGTACTCTGCATATGTAATTAAGTATTCATGTCGGCCTTGTCTGTATCTACCAGTACATATGTAACTAAGTTATCACGTCTTCTTGTCTGTTTGTACCAGCGCCTTGACGTCCAAGGGTTTAGTGGGAGGATAGCTCAGGGGCAACGTGCTCGCCTTGGAAGCAAGATGTAAACAATTACAATTAGTGCGCTTAAATGCATAAATAAATAATAAATGTGTTAACCGTTGCTGGCAATGCTTTTGTCAACTATATGCAAACACCCTAAACTTTCCTTCACAATGCTTTACACTTTTCTAAGCCTTTAGCAACATATATTGTCTCCCTTCTTTTTTACTTTTCTTTCGTTGCTGTCTTTCTGGCTAGATGTCAACAATCATCCACGCTCAATTAAGCCCAATGTCTTTGACAGCTTCTCAATATTCGTGTCAGAAACTCTGAAAAGCGAGACGGCCTTATGACTCTACGCTTATCTTAATTTTGTATTTTATTTTTCAAAGCGCTGGAACGCGTAATGGGCTGGCATCTTTTAACAGTAGCAGAGTAGTGTGAGTTGCGGTCTGTGCATCACTGAAATTAGTACTTGATCAGTTGTTGAAACGGCCACGTGTTGAGATATTTGTGAAATTGGAGAATTGAGAGTTGCTAAATTAAGGTTTGTAAGTCAATTACTTCAGCACTAGATCTGGTGGACAGCTCCCAGTTGGGTATGTTTTCTCCTTTAATCATTTTTCATCTTTAGGTTTACAGTTTTCAGTTTATTTTGCTTAAACAGGCAGTCATGTCAAACTAAAGGTCACAAGTGTTTTGTATAGCACATACTAGGATTGGTAAGACTTTGCAGCGCTGTTTTCTGGGTGCTGCGGAGCTCAGATATACGAAAGACCAGAGTATGGTGTTTGGATGGTTGGTGCCTTGGGCGTCTATTCTCGATATGTGGGGGTTGGCAGGTGTAAGGTGGTGTCTTACACTGAGACAGGCTAGGAGGTGTGTGGTGTGTGTAGTGAAGAGTGCAGCAGCGGCCAGGGCTGTGGTAGCCGCATACTTGCCAACATGATGCGTTCCAATCTGTAGGTGATTATCCAGTCCTGTCATTTTCTTTGCATTCTGGGACTTGTAGTCTGGGTTTTATAATGGGAAAAGTGGAACTTCAAGTCCCAGAATGCAAAGTAAAAAACCCAGGCCAGGATAAGCACCTACAGAATGGAATAGTTATGTTGGCAAGTATGTAGTGAGCTGGGCAAATCCAGTCCAGCAGAGTCCAGACAGTGCAGCTGTGAGGGCCATAGTTGCCCTGACTTCGGGGCGCCTGGGGTTCTCCATGGCGAGGGGAATGCCGAAGATGAGCTCGGCACGTGTTCGCCTCGTATGTGGTCTTAGAGGGCGGATCCTCTTAAAGTGGCGGGGCTTCGACTGGAACCATAACGTGAGGGCAGAGGTGGCACAGGAGCTCCAGGGAAGGCGTGCCCCTGCGTGAAGAAAGAAAGGGGGCGAGCCAGACCTGGTGGCTGCAGTTCCTTCAATGTGTCAAGCCAGCTGTTTTTAGCAGGACTGGAATGCTTGTAAGGGGGGAACAGCAGTGCCTCTTGGTCGGGCTGCAATGCGAGTGCCCAGTCCTTTCCTTCCTGCCCCCCATGAGACACGCACAGACGCCCCCTCCTCTGCTGCACGTGTGCCTCCTCTCGCCGAGCCAGGTCTGGAAATCGCTGCCGGGGGCACATCTCCGCGCCCCTAGACACCTGGGGCAGCGAATGGCGCAGTATAGAAAGCTATTAACATAAGCTCTGAAGTAACTCAGGCGGAGCACGGGAATAGGGGTGCATAGGAAGCAGCGACTATAATGTTCCACGCAGTCCCACAAAGTTACCAACAACACATGCGGCGAGGTACCTCAACAGCCGCTGCAACAAGCTGGGGCATTACTGTCTCAACAAGGCGGGGCACTGCTGCCGCAAGAAGGCGGGGCACTGCTGTCTCAACAAGGTGGGGCACTGCTGGCTCAACAAGTGGGGCACTGCTGTCTCAACAAGGCGGGTCACTGCTGTCGCAATAAGGCGGGGCATTGCTGCTGCAACAAGACAGGGCATTGCTGTCTCAACAAGGCAGGTCACTGCTGCTGCAACAAGCTGGGGCATTGCTGTATCAACAAGGCGGGGCACTGCTGCTGCAACAACGCGGGGCACTGCTGTCTCAACAAGGCGGGGCACTGTTGCTGCAACAAGGCGGGGCACCGCTGCTACAACAAGGCGGGGCATTGCTGTCTCAACAAGGCAGGGAACTACTGTCTCGACAAGGCAGGGCACTGCTGCTGCAACAAGGCGGGTCGCTGCTGCAACAAGGTGGGGCACTGCTGTCTCAACAAAGCAGAGCATTGCAACAAGGCAGGGCACTGCTGTCTAAACAAGGCGGCTCACTGCTGCTGCAACAAGGCAGGTCACTGCTGCTGCAATAAGGTGGGGCACTGCTGTCGCAACAAGGCGGGGCACTGCTGTCTCAACAAGGTGGGTCACTGCTGCTGCAACAAGGTGGGTCACTGCTGTCTCAACAAGGTGGGTCATTGCTGCTGCAACAAGGCGGGGCAGTGCTGTCTCATCAAGGCGGGGCACTGCTGCTGCAACAAGGAGGGGCACTACTGCTGCAACAAGGCCAGGCACTGCTGCTGCAACAAGGCGGGTCACTGCTGCTGCAACAAGGCGGGGCACTGCTGTTGCAACAAGGCGGGGCACTGCTGCCTCAACAAGGCAGGGCACTGCTGTCTCAACAAGGGAGGGCACTGCTGCTGCAACAAGGCAGGACACTGCTGTCTTGAAAAGGTGGGGCACTGCTGTCTCAACAAGGTGGGAACAAGGCGGGTACTTCTGCTGCAACAAGGCGGGTCAATACTGCTGCAACAAGGCAGGGTACTGCTGCTGCAACAAGGCAGGGCACTGCTGCTGCAACAAGGCGGGGCACTGCTGTCTCAACAAGGCGGGGCATCCCAACAAGGCGGGGAACTGATGTCTCAACAAGGCGGAGCACTGCTTCTGCAACAAGTTGTGGCATTGCTGTCTCAACACGGCGGGTCACTGCTGCTGCAACAAGGTGGGGCACTGCTGTCTCAACAAGGCAGGCACTGCTGCTGCAACAAGGCGGGCACTGCTGTCTCAAAAAGTTGAGGCACTGCTGCTGCAACAAGGCGGGACAGTGCTGTCTCAACAAGGCGGGGCGCTGCTGCTGCAACAAGTCGGGGTACTGCTGTCTCAACAAGGCAGGGCAATGCTGCTGCAACAAGACGGGGCACTGCTGTTGCAACAAGACAGGGCACTGCTGCTGCAACAAGGCAGAGCACTGCTGTCTCACAAGGCGGGGCACTGCTTTTTCAAAAAGGCAGGGCACGGCTGTCTCTACAAGTCAGGGCACTGCTGCTGCAACAAGGCAGGGCACTGCTGCTGCAACAAGGCGCAGCATTGCTGCCTCAACTAGGCGTGGCACTTCTATCTCAACAAGGCAGGGCACTGCTGCTGCAACAAGGCAGGAAATTGCTGTCCCAGCAAAGCGGGACGTCGCAACAAGGTGGGGAACTGCTGTCTCAACAAGGTGGGTCACTGCTGCTGCAACAAGGTGGGTCACTGCTGCTGCAACAAGGCGGGGCACTGCTGTCTCAACAAGGTGGGTCACTGCTGTCTCAACAAGGCGGGTCAGTGCTGCTGCAACAAGACGTGGCATTGCTGTCTCAATAAGGCGGTGCATTGCTGTCTCAACAACGCGGGGCACTGCTGCTGCAAAAAGGCGGGGCACTGCTGCTGCAACAAGATGGGGCACTGCTGCTGAACAAGGCAGGCACTGCTGTCTCAACAAGGCGGGGCACTGCTGTCTCAAAAAGGCAGGGCACTGCTGCTGCAACAAGGCAGGACCTTGCTGTCTCAACAAGGCGGGGCACTGCTGTCTCAACAAGGCAGGTCACTGTTAAGGTGGGGCACCGCTGTCTCAACAAGGCAGTTCACTGCTGCTGCAACAATGTGGGGTATTGCTGTCTCAAATAGGCGGGTCACTGCTGCTGCAACAAGGTGGGACATTGCTGTCTCAACAAGGCAGGGTGCTGCTGTCTCAACAATGCGGGTCACTGCTGCTGCAACGAGCCGGGGCATTGCTGTCTCAAATAGGTGTGTCACTGCTGCTGCAACAAGGTGGGGCATTGATGCCTCAAATAGGCGGGTCTACGCTGCTGCAACAAGGTGGGACATTGCTGTCTCAACAAGGCGGGGCACTGCTGTCTCAACAAGGTGGGTCACTGCTGCTGCAACAAGGCAGGGCATCGCTGTCTCAACAAGGTGAGGAAGTGCTGCCTCAACAGGGCGGGGCACTGCTGTCTCAACAAGGCGGGGCACTGCTGTCTCAGCAAGGCGGAGCCCTGCTGCTGCAACAAGGCAGGACATTGCTGTCGCAATAAGGCGGGGCACTGCTGTCTCAACAAGGCAGATCACTGCTGTCTCAACAAGATGGGGCTCTGCTGTCTCAAAAAGTTGCGGCACTGCTGTCTCAACAAGGCAGGTCACTGCTGCTGCAACAAGGCGGGGCATTGCTGTCTCAAATAGGCGGCACATTGCTGCTGCAACAAGGTGGGGCATTGCTGTCTCAACAAGGTGGGGCACTGATGTCTCAACAAAGCAGGTCACTGCTATCTCAACAAGGCGGGGCACTGCTGTCTCAAAAAGGTGGGGCACTGCTGCTGCAACAAGGCGTGGCATTGCTGTCTCAATAAGGCGGGGCATTGCTGTCTCAACAACGTGGGGCACTGCTGCTGCAACAAGGCGGGGCACTGCTGCTGCAACAAGGCAGGTCACTGCTGCTGCAACAAGACAGGTCACTACTGCTGCAACAAGACGGGGCACTAATGTCTCAAAAAGGCCGGGCAATGCTGCTGCAACAAGGCAGGACCTTGCTATCTCAACAAGTCGGGGCACTGCTGTCTCAACAAGGCAGGTCACTGCTAAGGTGGGGCACTGCTGTCTTAACAAGGGAGTTCACTGCTGCTGCAACAAGGCAGGGTATTGCTGTCTCAAATAGGCGGGTCACTGCTGCTGCAACAAGCCGGGGCATTGCTGTCTCAAATAGGTGTTTCACTTCTGCTACAAAAAGGTGGGGCATTGATGTCTCAACAAGGCGGGGCACTGCTGTCTGAAAAAGGCAGGTCACTGCTGCTGGAACAAGTTAGGTCATTGCTGTCTCAACAAGGTGGGGCACTGCTGTCTCAACAAGGCGGGGCACTGCTGTCTCAACAAGGCGGGTCACTGCTGCTGCAACGAGGCAGGGCATTGCTGTCTCAACAAGGCATCAAATGCTGTCTCAACAGGGTGGGGCACTGCTGTCTCAACAAGGCAGAGCACTGCTGTCTCAACAAGGCAGAGCACTGTTGCTGCAACAAGGCAGGACATTGCTGTTGCAATAAGGCGGGGCACTGTTGTTTCAACAAGGCAGGTCACTGCTCTCTCAACAAGGTGGGGCACTGCTGTCACAAAATGGTGGGCACTGCTGTCTCCACAAGGCAGGTCACTGCTGCTGCAACAAGGCGGGGCATTGCTGTCTCAAATAGGCGGCAAACTGCTGTTGCAACAAGGTGGGGCATTGCTGTCTCAACAAGGCGGGGCACTGCTGTCTCAACAAGGCAGGTCACTGCTGTCTCACCAAGGCAGGGCACTACTGTCTCAAAAAGGTGGGGCACTAACAAGGCAAGGCACATCTGCTGAACAAGGCAGGCACTGCTGTCTCAAAAAGGCAGGCCACTGCTAAGGTGGGGCACTGCTGTCTCAACAAGGCAGTTCACTGCTGCTGCAATAAGGCATAGTATTGCTGTCTCAACACGGCGGGGTGCTGCTGTCTCAACAATGCAGGTCACAGCTGCTGCAACAAGCCGAGGCATTGCTGTCTCAAATAGGTGTGTCACTGCTGCTGCAACAAGGTGGGGCATTGATGTCTCAACAAGGCGGGGCATTGCTGTCTCAACAAGGCGGGTCACTGCTGCTGCAATGAGTCAGGGCATTGCTATCTCAACAAGGTGGGGCAGTGCTGTCTCAACAGGGTGGGGCACTGCTGTCTCAACAAGGCGGAGCACTGCTGTCTCAACAAGGTGGAGCACTGCTGTCTCAACAAGGCAGGGCGTTGCTGTCTCAACAAGGTGAGGCAGTGCTGCCTCAACAGGTTGGGGCACTGCTGTCTCAACAAGGCAGGGCACTGCTGTCTCAGCAAGGCGGAGCCCTGCTGCTATAACAAGGCAGGGCATTGCTGTCTCAACAAGGTGGGGCACTGCTGTCTCAACAAGGCAGGTCACTGCTGTCTCAACAAGGGAGGGCACTGCTGTCACAAAAAGGTGGGGCACTGCTGTCTCAAAAAGGTGGTGCACTAACAAGGCGAGGCACAACTGCTGAACAAGGCAGGCACTGCTGTCTCAAAAAGGCAGGTCACTGCTAAGGTGGGGCACTGCTGTCTCAACAAGGCAGTTCACTGCTACTGCAATAAGGCATAGTATTGCTGTCTCAACAATGCAGGTCACAGCTGCTGCAACAAGCCGAGGCATTGCTGTCTCAAATAGGTGTGTCACTGCTGCTGCAACAAGGTGGGGCATTGATGTCTCAACAAGGCGGGGCACTGCTGTCTCAACAAGGCGGGTCACTGCTGCTGCAACGAGTCAGGGCATTGCTATCTCAACAAGGTGGGGCAGTGCTGTCTCAACAGGGTGGGGCACTGCTGTCTCAACAAGGCGGGGCACTGCTGTCTCAACAAGGCAGAGCACTGCTGTCTCAACAAGGCAGGACATTGCTGTCGCAATAAGGTGGGGCACTGCTGCCTCAACAAGGCAGGTCACTGCTGTCTCAACAAGGGGGGCACTGCTGTCTCATAAAGGTGGGGCACTGCTGTCTCAACAAGGCAGGTTACTGCTGCTGCAACAAGGTGGGGCATTGCTGTCTCAAATAGGTGTCACACTGCTGCTGCAACAAGGTGGGGCATTGCTTTCTCAACAAGGCGGGGCACTACTGTCTCAACAAGGCAGGTCACTGCTGTCTCAACAAGGCAGGTTACTGCTGCTGCAACAAGGAGGGGCATTGCTGTCTCAAATAGGCAGCACACTGCTGTTGCAACAAGGTGGGACATTGCTGTCTCAACAAGGCAGGGCACTGCTGTCTCAACAAGGCAGGTTACTGCTGCTGCAACAAGGTGGGGGCATTGCTGTCACAACAAGGTGGGGCATTGCTGTCTCAACAAGGCGGGGCACTACTGTTGAGCCCTCAGTGTGTTTTAAAGGGGTGTATACTAATTGACTTCGAGAGAATTGACATAATTTAAAAAGTCAATTTGGACATATATGCGGGGGGAAACCCCCCCTGCAACCCGCCACCCAATCCAAAACCCCCTGCAACCCCTCAGCGAATCCCCTTATATTATTTATAACAACAAGGCAGGTCACTGCTAAGGTGGGGCACTGCTGTCTCAACAAGGCAGGTCACTGCTGCTGCAACAAGGGAGGGTATTGCTGTCCCAAATAGGCAGGTCACTGCTGCTGCAACAAGGTGGGACATTGCTTTCTCAACAAGGCGGGGTGCTGCTGTCTCAACAATGCAGGTCACTGCTGCTGCAACAAGCCGGGGCATTGCTGTCTCAAATAGGTGTGTCACTGCTGCTGCAACAAGGTGGGGCATTGATGTCTCAACAAGGCGGGGCACTGCTGTCTGAAAAAGGCAGGTCACTTCTGCTTTAACAAGTTGGGGCATTGATGTCTCAAATAGGTGCGTCTACGCTGCTGCAACAAGGTGGGGCAGTGCTGTCTCAACAAGGCGGGGCACTGCTGTCTCAACAAGGCGGGTCACTGCTGCTGCAACAAGGCAGGGCATTGCTCTCTCAACAAGGTGGGGCAGTGCTGTCTCAACAGGGTGGGGCACTGCTGTCTCAATAAGGCGGGGCACTGCTGTCTCAGCAAGGCAGAGTACTGCTGCTGCAACAAGGCAGAACATTGCTGTCGCAATATGGCGGGGCACTGCTGTCTCAACAAGGCAGATCACTGCTGTCTCAATAAGGTGGGGCACTACTGTCTCAAAAAGGTGGGGCACTGCTGTCTCAACAAGGCAGGTCACTGCTGCTGCAACAAGGCGAGGCATTGCTGTCTCAAATAGGTGGCACACTGCTGCTGCAACAAGGTGGGGCATTGCTGTCTCAACAAGGCGGGGCACTGCTGTCTCAACAAGGCAGGTCGCTACTGTCACAACAAGGCGGGGCACTGCTGTCTCAAAAAGGTGGGGCACTGCTGTCTCAACAAGGCGGGTCACTGCTTCTACAACAAGGCGTGGCATTGCTGTCTCAATAAGGCGGGGCATTGCTGTCTCAACAACGTGGGGCACTTCAGCTGCAACAGGGCGGGGCACTGCCGCTGCAAGAAGGCGGGTCACTACTGCTGCAACAAGATGGGGCACTGCTGCTGAACAAGGCGTGGCATTGCTGTCTCAATAAGGCGGGGCATTGCTGTCTCAACAACGTGGGGCACTGCTGCTGCAACAAGGTGGGCCACTGCTGCTGCAACAAGGCAGGTCACTGCTGCTGCAACAATACGGGTCACTACTGCTGCAACAAGACGGGGCACTACTGTCTCAAAAAGGCCGGGCAATGCTGCTACAAAAAGGTGGGGCATTGATGTCTCAACAAGGCGGGGCACTGCTGTCTGAAAAAGGCAGGTCACTGCTGCTGGAACAAGTTGGGGCATTGCTGTCTCAACAAGGTGGGGCACTGCTGTCTCAACAAGGCGGGGCACTGCTGTCTCAACAAGGCGGGGCACTGCTGTCTCAACAAGGCAGAGCACAGCTGTCTCAACAAGGCAGAGCACTGTTGCTGCAACAAGGCAGGACATTGCTGTTGCAATAAGGCGGGGCACTGCTGTCTCAACAAGGCAGGTCACTGCTGTCTCAACAAGGGAGGGCACTGCTGTCACAAAAAGGTGGGGCACTGCTGTCTCAAAAAGGTGGTGCACTAACAAGGCGAGGCACAACTGCTGAACAAGGCAGGCACTGCTGTCTCAAAAAGGCAGGTCACTGCTAAGGTGGGGCACTGCTGTCTCAACAAGGCAGTTCACTGCTACTGCAATAAGGCATAGTATTGCTGTCTCAACAATGCAGGTCACAGCTGCTGCAACAAGCCGAGGCATTGCTGTCTCAAATAGGTGTGTCACTGCTGCTGCAACAAGGTGGGGCATTGATGTCTCAACAAGGCGGGGCACTGCTGTCTCAACAAGGCGGGTCACTGCTGCTGCAACGAGTCAGGGCATTGCTATCTCAACAAGGTGGGGCAGTGCTGTCTCAACAGGGTGGGGCACTGCTGTCTCAACAAGGCGGGGCACTGCTGTCTCAACAAGGCAGAGCACTGCTGTCTCAACAAGGCAGGACATTGCTGTCGCAATAAGGTGGGGCACTGCTGCCTCAACAAGGCAGGTCACTGCTGTCTCAACAAGGGGGGCACTGCTGTCTCATAAAGGTGGGGCACTGCTGTCTCAACAAGGCAGGTTACTGCTGCTGCAACAAGGTGGGGCATTGCTGTCTCAAATAGGTGTCACACTGCTGCTGCAACAAGGTGGGGCATTGCTTTCTCAACAAGGCGGGGCACTACTGTCTCAACAAGGCAGGTCACTGCTGTCTCAACAAGGCAGGTTACTGCTGCTGCAACAAGGAGGGGCATTGCTGTCTCAAATAGGCAGCACACTGCTGTTGCAACAAGGTGGGACATTGCTGTCTCAACAAGGCAGGGCACTGCTGTCTCAACAAGGCAGGTTACTGCTGCTGCTACAAGGTGGGGGCATTGCTGTCACAACAAGGTGGGGCATTGCTGTCTCAACAAGGCGGGGCACTACTGTTGAGCCCTCAGTGTGTTTTAAAGGGGTGTATACTAATTGACTTCGAGAGAATTGACATAATTTAAAAAGTCAATTTGGACATATATGCGGGGGGAAACCCCCCCTGCAACCCGCCACCCAATCCAAAACCCCCTGCAGCCCCTCAGCGAATCCCCTTATATTATTTATAACAACAAGGCAGGTCACTGCTAAGGTGGGGCACTGCTGTCTCAACAAGGCAGGTCACTGCTGCTGCAACAAGGGAGGGTATTGCTGTCCCAAATAGGCAGGTCACTGCTGCTGCAACAAGGTGGGACATTGCTTTCTCAACAAGGCGGGGTGCTGCTGTCTCAACAATGCAGGTCACTGCTGCTGCAACAAGCCGGGGCATTGCTGTCTCAAATAGGTGTGTCACTGCTGCTGCAACAAGGTGGGGCATTGATGTCTCAACAAGGCGGGGCACTGCTGTCTGAAAAAGGCAGGTCACTTCTGCTTTAACAAGTTGGGGCATTGATGTCTCAAATAGGTGCGTCTACGCTGCTGCAACAAGGTGGGGCAGTGCTGTCTCAACAAGGCGGGGCACTGCTGTCTCAACAAGGCGGGTCACTGCTGCTGCAACAAGGCAGGGCATTGCTCTCTCAACAAGGTGGGGCAGTGCTGTCTCAACAGGGTGGGGCACTGCTGTCTCAATAAGGCGGGGCACTGCTGTCTCAGCAAGGCAGAGTACTGCTGCTGCAACAAGGCAGGACATTGCTGTCGCAATATGGCGGGGCACTGCTGTCTCAACAAGGCAGATCACTGCTGTCTCAATAAGGTGGGGCACTACTGTCTCAAAAAGGTGGGGCACTGCTGTCTCAACAAGGCAGGTCACTGCTGCTGCAACAAGGCGAGGCATTGCTGTCTCAAATAGGTGGCACACTGCTGCTGCAACAAGGTGGGGCATTGCTGTCTCAACAAGGCGGGGCACTGCTGTCTCAACAAGGCAGGTCGCTACTGTCACAACAAGGCGGGGCACTGCTGTCTCAAAAAGGTGGGGCACTGCTGTCTCAACAAGGCGGGTCACTGCTTCTACAACAAGGCGTGGCATTGCTGTCTCAATAAGGCGGGGCATTGCTGTCTCAACAACGTGGGGCACTTCAGCTGCAACAGGGCGGGGCACTGCCGCTGCAAGAAGGCGGGTCACTACTGCTGCAACAAGATGGGGCACTGCTGCTGAACAAGGCGTGGCATTGCTGTCTCAATAAGGCGGGGCATTGCTGTCTCAACAACGTGGGGCACTGCTGCTGCAACAAGGTGGGCCACTGCTGCTGCAACAAGGCAGGTCACTGCTGCTGCAACAATACGGGTCACTACTGCTGCAACAAGACGGGGCACTACTGTCTCAAAAAGGCCGGGCAATGCTGCTACAAAAAGGTGGGGCATTGATGTCTCAACAAGGCGGGGCACTGCTGTCTGAAAAAGGCAGGTCACTGCTGCTGGAACAAGTTGGGGCATTGCTGTCTCAACAAGGTGGGGCACTGCTGTCTCAACAAGGCGGGGCACTGCTGTCTCAACAAGGCGGGGCACTGCTGTCTCAACAAGGCAGAGCACAGCTGTCTCAACAAGGCAGAGCACTGTTGCTGCAACAAGGCAGGACATTGCTGTTGCAATAAGGCGGGGCACTGCTGTCTCAACAAGGCAGGTCACTGCTGTCTCAACAAGGTGGGGCACTGCTGTCACAAAATGGTGGGCACTGCTGTCTCCACAAGGCAAGTCACTGCTGCTGCAACAAGGCGGGGCATTGCTGTCTCAAATAGGCGGCAAACTGCTGTTGCAACAAGGTGGGGCATTGCTGTCTCAACAAGGCGGTGCACTGCTGTCTCAACAAGGCAGGTCACTGCTGTCTCAACAAGGCAAGGCACTGCTGTCACAAAAAGGTGGGGCACTGCTGTCTCAAAAAGGTGGGGCACTAACAAGGTGAGGCACAGCTGCTGAACAAGGCAGGCACTGCTGTCTCAACAAGGCAGAGCACTGTTGCTGCAACAAGGCAGGACATTGCTGTTGCAATAAGGCGGGGCACTGCTGTCTCAACAAGGCAGGTCACTGCTGTCTCAACAAGGTGGGGCACTGCTGTCACAAAATGGTTGGCACTGCTGTCTCCACAAGGCAGGTCACTGGTGCTGCAACAAGGCGGGGCATTGCTGTCTCAAATAGGCGGCAAACTGCTGTTGGAACAAGGTGGGGCATTGCTGTCTCAACAAGGCGGGGCACTACTGTCTCAACAAGGCAGGTCACTGCTGTCTCAACAAGGCAGGGCACTGCTGTCACAAAAAGGTGGGGCACTGCTGTCTCAAAAAGGTGGGGCACTAACAAGGCGAGGCACAGCTGCTGAACAAGGCAGGCACTGCTGTCTCAACAAGGCAGAGCACTGTTGCTGCAACAAGGCAGGACATTGCTGTTGCAATAAGGCGGGGCACTGCTGTCTCAACAAGGCAGGTCACTGCTGTCTCAACAAGGGGGGCACTGCTGTCACAAAATGGTGGGCACTGCTGTCTCCACAAGGCAGGTCACTGCTGCTGCAACAAGCCGGGGCATTGCTGTCTCAAATAGGTGTGTCACTGCTGCTGCAACAAGGTGGGGCATTGCTGTCTCAACAAGGCGGGGCACTACTGTCACAAAAAGGTGGGGCACTGCTGTCTCAAAAAGGTGGGGCACTAACAAGGCGAGGCACAGCTGCTGAACAAGGCAGGCACTGCTGTCTCAAAAAGGCAGGTCACTGCTAAGGTGGGGCACTGCTGTCTCAACAAGGCAGTTCACTGCTGCTGCAAGAAGGCATAGTATTGCTGTCTCAAAAAGGCGGGGTGCTGCTGTCTCAACAATGCATGTCACAGCTGCTGCAACAAGGTGGGGCATTGATGTCTCAACAAGGCGGGCCACTGCTGTCTCAACAAGGCTGGTCACTGCTGCTGCAACGAGTCAGGGCATTGCTATCTCAACAAGGTGGGGCAGTGCTGTCTCAACAGGGTGGGGCACTGCTGTCTCAACAAGGCGGGGCACTGCTGTCTCAACAAGGCGGAGCACTGCTGTCTCAACAAGGCAGGACATTGCTGTCGCAATAAGGTGGGGCACTGCTGCCTCAACAAGGCAGGTCACTGCTGTCTCAACAAGGGGGGCACTGCTGTCTCATAAAGGTGGGGCACTGCTGTCTCAACAAGGCAGGTTACTGCTGCTGCAACAAGGTGGGGCATTGCTGTCTCAAATAGGTGTCACACTGCTGCTGCAACAAGGTGGGGCATTGCTTTCTCAACAAGGCGGGGCACTACTGTCTCAACAAGGCAGGTCACTGCTGTCTCAACAAGGCAGGTTACTGCTGCTGCAACAAGGAGGGGCATTGCTGTCTCAAATAGGCAGCACACTGCTGTTGCAACAAGGTGGGACATTGCTGTCTCAACAAGGCAGGGCACTGCTGTCTCAACAAGGCAGGTTACTGCTGCTGCAACAAGGTGGGGGCATTGCTGTCACAACAAGGTGGGGCATTGCTGTCTCAACAAGGCGGGGCACTACTGTTGAGCCCTCAGTGTGTTTTAAAGGGGTGTATACTAATTGACTTCGAGAGAATTGACATAATTTAAAAAGTCAATTTGGACATATATGCGGGGGGAAACCCCCCCTGCAACCCGCCACCCAATCCAAAACCCCCTGCAACCCCTCAGCGAATCCCCTTATATTATTTATAACAACAAGGCAGGTCACTGCTAAGGTGGGGCACTGCTGTCTCAACAAGGCAGGTCACTGCTGCTGCAACAAGGGAGGGTATTGCTGTCCCAAATAGGCAGGTCACTGCTGCTGCAACAAGGTGGGACATTGCTTTCTCAACAAGGCGGGGTGCTGCTGTCTCAACAATGCAGGTCACTGCTGCTGCAACAAGCCGGGGCATTGCTGTCTCAAATAGGTGTGTCACTGCTGCTGCAACAAGGTGGGGCATTGATGTCTCAACAAGGCGGGGCACTGCTGTCTGAAAAAGGCAGGTCACTTCTGCTTTAACAAGTTGGGGCATTGATGTCTCAAATAGGTGCGTCTACGCTGCTGCAACAAGGTGGGGCAGTGCTGTCTCAACAAGGCGGGGCACTGCTGTCTCAACAAGGCGGGTCACTGCTGCTGCAACAAGGCAGGGCATTGCTCTCTCAACAAGGTGGGGCAGTGCTGTCTCAACAGGGTGGGGCACTGCTGTCTCAATAAGGCGGGGGCACTGCTGTCTCAGCAAGGCAGAGTACTGCTGCTGCAACAAGGCAGGACATTGCTGTCGCAATAAGGCGGGGCACTGCTGTCTCAACAAGGCAGATCACTGCTGTCTCAATAAGGTGGGGCACTACTGTCTCAAAAAGGTGGGGCACTGCTGTCTCAACAAGGCAGGTCACTGCTGCTGCAACAAGGCGAGGCATTGCTGTCTCAAATAGGTGGCACACTGCTGCTGCAACAAGGTGGGGCATTGCTGTCTCAACAAGGCGGGGCACTGCTGTCTCAACAAGGCAGGTCGCTACTGTCTCAACAAGGCGGGGCACTGCTGTCTCAAAAAGGTGGGGCACTGCTGTCTCAACAAGGCGGGTCACTGCTTCTACAACAAGGCGTGGCATTGCTGTCTCAATAAGGCGGGGCATTGCTGTCTCAACAACGTGGGGCACTTCAGCTGCAACAGGGCGGGGCACTGCCGCTGCAAGAAGGCGGGTCACTGCTGCTGCAACAAGATGGGGCACTGCTGCTGAACAAGTCGTGGCATTGCTGTCTCAATAAGGCGGGGCATTGCTGTCTCAACAACGTGGGGCACTGCTGCTGCAACAAGGCAGGTCACTGCTGCTGCAACAATACGGGTCACTACTGCTGCAACAAGACGGGGCACTACTGTCTCAAAAAGGCCGGGCAATGCTGCTACAAAAAGGTGGGGCATTGATGTCTCAACAAGGCGGGGCACTGCTGTCTGAAAAAGGCAGGTCACTGCTGCTGGAACAAGTTGGGGCATTGCTGTCTCAACAAGGTGGGGCACTGCTGTCTCAACAAGGCGGGGCACTGCTGTCTCAACAAGGCGGGTCACTGCTGCTGCAACGAGGCAGGGCATTGCTGTCTCAACAAGGCTTCAAATGCTGTCTCAACAGGGTGGGGCACTGCTGTCTCAACAAGGCAGAGCACTGCTGTCTCAACAAGGCAGAGCACTGTTGCTGCAACAAGGCAGGACATTGCTGTTGCAATAAGGCGGGGCACTGCTGTCTCAACAAGGCAGGTCACTGCTGTCTCAACAAGGTGGGGCACTGCTGTCACAAAATGGTGGGCACTGCTGTCTCCACAAGGCAAGTCACTGCTGCTGCAACAAGGCGGGGCATTGCTGTCTCAAATAGGCGGCAAACTGCTGTTGCAACAAGGTGGGGCATTGCTGTCTCAACAAGGCGGGGCACTGCTGTCTCAACAAGGCAGGTCACTGCTGTCTCAACAAGGCAGGGCACTGCTGTCACAAAAAGGTGGGGCACTGCTGTCTCAAAAAGGTGGGGCACTAACAAGGCGAGGCACAGCTGCTGAACAAGGTAGGCACTGCTGTCTCAACAAGGCAGAGCACTGTTGCTGCAACAAGGCAGGACATTGCTGTTGCAATAAGGCGGGGCACTGCTGCCTCAACAAGGCAGGTCACTGCTGTCTCAACAAGGTGGGGCACTGCTGTCACAAAATGGTGGGCACTGCTGTCTCCAAAAGGCAGGTCACTGGTGCTGCAACAAGGCGGGGCATTGCTGTCTCAAATAGGCGGCACACTGCTGTTGGAACAAGGTGGGGCATTGCTGTCTCAACAAGGCGGGGCACTGCTGTCTCAACAAGGCAGGTCACTGCTGTCTCAATAAGGCAGGGCACTGCTGTCACAAAAAGGTGGGGCACTGCTGTCTCAAAAAGGTGGGGCACTAACAAGGCGAGGCACAGCTGCTGAACAAGGCAGGCACTGCTGTCTCAACAAGGCAGAGCACTGTTGCTGCAACAAGGCAGGACATTGCTGTTGCAATAAGGCGGGGCACTGCTGTCTCAACAAGGCAGGTCACTGCTGTCTCAACAAGGGGGGGCACTGCTGTCACAAAATGGTGGGCACTGCTGTCTCCACAAGGCAGGTCACTGCTGCTGCAACAAGCCGGGGCATTGCTGTCTCAAATAGGTGTGTCACTGCTGCTGCAACAAGGTGGGGCATTGCTGTCTCAACAAGGCGGGGCACTACTGTCACAAAAAGGTGGGGCACTGCTGTCTCAAAAAGGTGGGGCACTAACAAGGCGAGGCACAGCTGCTGAACAAGGCAGGCACTGCTGTCTCAAAAAGGCAGGTCACTGCTAAGGTGGGGCACTGCTGTCTCAACAAGGCGGTTCACTGCTGCTGCAAGAAGGCATAGTATTGCTGTCTCAAAAAGGCGGGGTGCTGCTGTCTCAACAATGCATGTCACAGCTGCTGCAACAAGGTGGGGCATTGATGTCTCAACAAGGCGGGCCACTGCTGTCTCAACAAGGCTGGTCACTGCTGCTGCAACGAGTCAGGGCATTGCTATCTCAACAAGGTGGGGCAGTGCTGTCTCAACAGGGTGGGGCACTGCTGTCTCAACAAGGCGGGGCACTGCTGTCTCAACAAGGCGGAGCACTGCTGTCTCAACAAGGCAGGGCATTGCTGTCTCAACAAGGTGAGGCAGTGCTGCCTCAACAGGGTGGGGCACTGCTGTCTCAACAAGGCAGGGCACTGCTGTCTCAGCAAGGCGGAGCCCTGCTGCTGCAACAAGGCAGGGCATTGCTGTCTCAACAAGGCGGGGCACTGCTGTCTCAACAAGGCAGGTCACTGCTGTCTCAACAAGGCAGGGCACTGCTGTCTCAAAAAGGTGTGGCACTAACAAGGCGAGGCACAGCTGCTGAACAAGGCAGGCACTGCTGTCTCAAAAAAGCAGGTCACTGCTAAGGTGGGGCACTGCTGTATCAACAAGGCAGTTCACTGCTACTGCAATAAGGCATAGTATTGCTGTCTCAACAAGGCGGGGTGCTGCTGTCTCAACAATGCAGGTCAGAGCTGCTGCAACAGGCCGAGGCATTGCTGTCTCAAATAGGTGTGTCACTGCTGCTGCAACAAGGTGGGGCATTGCTGTCTCAACAAGGCGGGGCACTGCTGTCTCAATTAGGCAGAGCACTGCTGTCTCAACAAGGCAGGACATTGCTGTCGCAATAAGGTGGGGCACTGCTGTCTCAACAAGGCAGGTCACTGCTGTCTCAACAAGGGGGGCACTGCTGTCTCATAAAGGTGGGGCACTGCTGTCTCAACAAGACAGGTTACTGCTGCTGCAACAAGGTGGGGCATTGCTGTCTCAAATAGGCGGCACACTGCTGCTGCAACAAGGTGGGGCATTGCTGTCACAACAAGGCGGGTCACTGCTGCTGCAACAAGGTGGGACATTGCTGTCACAACACGATGGGGCATTGCTGTCTCAACAAGGCAGGTCACTGCTGCTGCAACAAGGTGGGGCATTGCTGTCTCAACAAGGCAAGTCACTGCTGCTGCAACAAGGTGGGGCATTGCTGTCTCAACAAGGCAGGTCACTGCTGCTGCATCAAGGTGGGGCATTGCTGTCACAACAAGGCGGGTCACTGCTGCTGCAACAAGACGGGGCATTGCTGTCTCAAATAGTCGGCACACTGCTTTTGAAACAAGTTGGGGCATAGCTGTGTCAACAAGGTGGGGCACTGCTGTCTCAACAAGGCGGGGCACTGCTGTCTCAACAAGGCGGGTCACTGCTGCTGCAACGAGGCAGGGCATTGCTGTCTCAACAAGGCTTCAAATGCTGTCTCAACAGGGTGGGGCACTGCTGTCTCAACAAGGCAGAGCACTGCTGTCTCAACAAGGCAGAGCACTGTTGCTGCAACAAGGCAGGACATTGCTGTTGCAATAAGGCGGGGCACTGCTGTCTCAACAAGGCAGGTCACTGCTGTCTCAACAAGGTGGGGCACTGCTGTCACAAAATGGTGGGCACTGCTGTCTCCACAAGGCAAGTCACTGCTGCTGCAACAAGGCGGGGCATTGCTGTCTCAAATAGGCGGCAAACTGCTGTTGCAACAAGGTGGGGCATTGCTGTCTCAACAAGGCGGGGCACTGCTGTCTCAATAAGGCAGGTCACTGCTGTCTCAACAAGGCAGGGCACTGCTGTCACAAAAAGGTGGGGCACTGCTGTCTCAAAAAGGTGGGTCACTAACAAGGCGAGGCACAGCTGCTGAACAAGGCAGGCACTGCTGTCTCAACAAGGCAGAGCACTGTTGCCGCAACAAGGCAGGACATTGCTGTTGCAATAAGGCGGGGCACTGCTGTCTCAACAAGGCAGGTCACTGCTGTCTCAACAAGGTGGGGCACTGCTGTCACAAAATGGTGGGCACTGCTGTCTCCACAAGGCAGGTCACTGGTGCTGCAACAAGGCGGGGCATTGCTGTCTCAAATAGGCGGCAAACTGCTGTTGGAACAAGGTGGGGCATTGCTGTCTCAACAAGGCGGGGCACTGCTGTCTCAACAAGGCAGGGCACTGCTGTCTCAACAAGGCAGGGCACTGCTGTCACAAAAAGGTGGGGCACTGCTGTCTCAAAAAGGTGGGGCACTAACAAGGCGAGGCACAGCTGCTGAACAAGGCAGGCACTGCTGTCTCAACAAGGCAGAGCACTGTTGCTGCAACAAGGCAGGACATTGCTGTTGCAATAAGGCGGGGCACTGCTGTCTCAACAAGGCAGGTCACTGCTGTCTCAACAAGGGGGGGCACTGCTGTCACAAAATGGTGGGCACTGATGTCTCCACAAGGCAGGTCACTGCTGCTGCAACAAGCCGGGGCATTGCTGTCTCAAATAGGTGTGTCACTGCTGCTGCAACAAGGTGGGGCATTGCTGTCTCAACAAGGCGGGGCACTACTGTCACAAAAAGGTGGGGCACTGCTGTCTCAAAAAGGTGGGGCACTAACAAGGCGAGGCACAGCTGCTGAACAAGGCAGGCACTGCTGTCTCAAAAAGGCAGGTCACTGCTAAGGTGGGGCACTGCTGTCTCAACAAGGCGGTTCACTGCTGCTGCAAGAAGGCATAGTATTGCTGTCTCAAAAAGGCGGGGTGCTGCTGTCTCAACAATGCATGTCACAGCTGCAGCAACAAGGTGGGGCATTGATGTCTCAACAAGGCGGGCCACTGCTGTCTCAACAAGGCTGGTCACTGCTGCTGCAACGAGTCAGGGCATTGCTATCTCAACAAGGTGGGGCAGTGCTGTCTCAACAGGGTGGGGCACTGCTGTCTCAACAAGGCGGGGCACTGCTGTCTCAACAAGGCGGAGCACTGCTGTCTCAACAAGGCAGGGCATTGCTGTCTCAACAAGGTGAGGCAGTGCTGCCTCAACAGGGTGGGGCACTGCTGTCTCAACAAGGCAGGGCACTGCTGTCTCAGCAAGGCGGAGCCCTGCTGCTGCAACAAGGCAGGGCATTGCTGTCTCAACAAGGCGGGGCACTGCTGTCTCAACAAGGCAGGTCACTGCTGTCTCAACAAGGCAGGGCACTGCTGTCACAAAAAGGTGGGGCACTGCTGTCTCAAAAAGGTGTGGCACTAACAAGGCGAGGCACAGCTGCTGAACAAGGCAGGCACTGCTGTCTCAAAAAAGCAGGTCACTGCTAAGGTGGGGCACTGCTGTCTCAACAAGGCAGTTCACTGCTACTGCAATAAGGCATAGTATTGCTGTCTCAACAAGGCGGGGTGCTGCTGTCTCAACAATGCAGGTCACAGCTGCTGCAACAAGCCGAGGCATTGCTGTCTCAAATAGGTGTGTCACTGCTGCTGCAACAAGGTGGGGCATTGCTGTCTCAACAAGGCGGGGCACTGCTGTCTCAACAAGGCAGAGCACTGCTGTCTCAACAAGGCAGGACATTGCTGTCGCAATAAGGTGGGGCACTGCTGTCTCAACAAGGCAGGTCACTGCTGTCTCAACAAGGGGGGCACTGCTGTCTCATAAAGGTGGGGCACTGCTGTCTCAACAAGACAGGTTACTGCTGCTGCAACAAGGTGGGGCATTGCTGTCTCAAATAGGCGGCACACTGCTGCTGCAACAAGGTGGGGCATTGCTGTCACAACAAGGCGGGTCACTGCTGCTGCAACAAGGTGGGACATTGCTGTCACAACACGATGGGGCATTGCTGTCTCAACAAGGCAGGTCACTGCTGCTGCAACAAGGTGGGGCATTGCTGTCTCAACAAGGCAAGTCACTGCTGCTGCAACAAGGTGGGGCATTGCTGTCTCAACAAGGCAGGTCACTGCTGCTGCATCAAGGTGGGGCATTGCTGTCACAACAAGGCGGGTCACTGCTGCTGCAACAAGACGGGGCATTGCTGTCTCAAATAGTCGGCACACTGCTTTTGAAACAAGTTGGGGCATAGCTGTGTCAACAAGGTGGGGCACTGCTGTCTCAACAAGGCGGGGCACTGCTGTTGAGCCCTCAGTGTGTTTTAAAGGGGTGTATACTAATTGACCTCGAGAGAATTGACCTAATTTAAAAGGTCAATTCGGACATATATGCGGGGAAACCCCCCTGCAACCTGCCACCCAATCCAAAAAACCCTGCAACCCCCCAGCGAATCCCCTTATATTATTTATAATCCAAAACAAACCCAATACATATATAAAATAACTAAAATAATATAAAGGTCAATTGTGCAGAAGGTCAATTAGGACCACTATAATTAGGTAAATTAGGACAAAATGTCCATTGTAAAAGGTCAATTTGGGTTATACCTTTTAAAGGAAAGGCAGAACTGATAATGCTGCATCGTCTCTATTGCCCAAGAGCGCAGCTTCTTTCTGACAGTAAAGAACGGGATGTTCTGATTTACTATAGATAATAGAACAATGTGTGGCCTTAGAGGTGGGTACTGGGTGTCCCATGCTTTATCAAATTCAGACAGCTACTTCCTTTTGGCGCCTCTTTCACACATACATTGCAGTTGTGATCAGTTTGTTCTTTTCCTTATCTTGCACACAGTAAACATGGGGTCTACAAAAGTAGCCTCATTTTACCCCATTCTGAACTCTTTGCAGAGTGAGGCCCGCAGTGAGGCATTCAGGGAAGTCTCTGCCATGTGCATTGGCCTCATAGAAGGGGTCGGTATTATTATTGTTATTACCTTGTATTATTGTTAGTACTAATAATTGTCAATCATAAAAACAGGTTTCTTTCGGAAATGTTCCCAAAAACGATGCTTAGAAGAAAAACATCAAGCGCCTGTGTGTACAAGGAACACTGAAAGACCTTAGCAGGATAGGAAACCAAAGCTCTGGGCGGTAGCAAATATTGAGAGAGAGTGAGAACTGGAGAAACTAACAGTGTGGAGTACCCTAGTTGACAGGACAGGGTGCCAAGGCAAGGGGTACTTAGACTAGGGCCTGAGTCCCTCAAGCTGGCTTGGCCAAGGTGACCAGGCCTTTCTTCCTTATTGCAGGACCTGAGAGTCAGGTCTGTCCAGGAAAGATAAAGGCTCTTCTTTTTCATCTATACGAGTTTCAAAGCTGGAACGACTCTGGGGAAAGGGAGACAACACCCTGAGTCTTGTGGAACTTTTGTTTGTTTTTCTCGACCCTTTTGGAACTATTGTTTTGAACTGCAGGTCGACAGTCGAAGAGACGTTTCCCTTCTCCCCCTTTAAGTTTAAAGTGTGAGGGACTCGTTAGGATTTGGACACAGGGCGGCAAACTTCATTTTGGACGTTCAGACACTGACCGTTTCATTAGTTGGTTTTGTTGAGTCAGGGAAACCCCTCTTAGCAGTCGGGCTAGACAGGATTTCCTCCACCCCTAAGCCCATTGTGGTTATTAATAAAACTATCTGCCAATCAACATGCCACCTCTATGTCCGCTCTTACTCCTAGACCCTTCACAATATCTTAAATGCAACCCTTTTACTGCGGGAACTTGGCTGTCACTGCAGCTGTCAAATGGGCAACTGTCCTCTGACCCAGCTGTGTGCCTCTGGTAGAGCAGGTGTTGCAGATCAGGCCACTCATCCTGCAGGGCACAGGTGCACACTATGCTTTTGGCATGGTGCATATGAAAGGCAATTTAGTTAGCGATTCCCCTTTCCGAGATGGAATAACCCACATCATTTTATTCTAAAAAGATGTCTACACCCTTGCCAGATGGTAATCCTTCACACGGACATACGGCTTCAGTAGAGACACTTGATGGACTATGAATGAAATGAAATCTGTTTTTTGACTGTGAGGGACCCAGAAAGCGAGGAGCAAGTTTAATAGGGCGGGTGAGTTATGCAGATTACTGGATGCAATGCATAGTGCATCTCCTTCTTCGTAAACAGATTCATGTGGTTGTCCGTGTGTATCTTTTGCCATCTTTTGTTATCTTGAAAGACGGTGTCTAGACACCGGTTTATATTTTGCAGTTCTGACACAAGGATATCGGCAGATGGTAACACACTAGTAGGCATTGGTTAAGTTGCCAACATTTTAGTGTGCTGAGCATATATACACCAGAAAGGGGATCAGCCAATGGAAGAATGGTCAGTGTTATTATATGATATTTCTGCAGTTTCCAGATGATTGTCCGAGTTGAAGGGCATATGTGTAACAGCGCAAGTACTGCTCTAGGGTTTAGTCTGTTCATTCAGATTTGTTTTTCCAGAGATGGTGTATACAGTATGTTGGCATACAACAACAAAACCATCATCATTTGGGGGTTCTTTGCCAGAGAAGATGCCATAGGATCGTTGGCAGTGACCTGGCATACCTGTTGCAGAAATGTTTAGAATAACAGTAAGCAAGCACTACACAGAATTGTGAAGGTTGGGTGTGCACACTTCTGAGTGTGCCACAATTAGATATAATTGCGAACATTAGCCTACGCTGCATCTAGATAGGTCTGTGAAGGTCAGCTTCGAGACATAAAGCCCACTAACCAAAAAAATGCTCAATATCTGCATACCTAAATCATACAGAAACCTATACAACCACGTCAAGCACAGCAAGATGCACGCACTTCACCACACCGCTACAACAAACACATAAGCCGCACCACCAGCACACGAGGCCTGACTTCGATCCGATACTCGCACCAAAGCTCAGCGCACAGTGTACACTGAACTGAAGCACTAACAGGATACCACTTCTCTCAATATCCTACTCCCTCTTCACCTTACTAACCCAACCCGCCTTCTCGTTTACAGATCCACCTGATCACCTGGGGCCCAATTCCGTTGGTGACGGTGTGCTGTGCATATACCTTTAACATTTAACATTTAACAAGCATTGCATTAAAACAGCAGCAGCAGGTAAAACAATGTATCATTATTTGTATTTTATTACTATTATTATTATTATCCTCATTATCAATAGTAATTATATTACTAAAAGTAACAATAATAAAAAATAGTGTGTATATTTTTATTGTTGTTAATGATAATCATCATTAGTACCCTGCGTGGGGACGCCAACCAATCAGGGAGCTCCATATCGCATTCAGCCCCCGCGAGTACCTACATGCGGGTGCTAAAGTCAAAGTAAAAGAGGGGCCCCGGGGAGCACGCACACGGTACGTGTTGATCCCCAGGGAGTTTTTGGGCGCTGCACCAACCAGCGAGTCGGGCGGGGCTAGATTGTCCTCATTAGCTGATATATACGGGTGCCGGCCAAGGTGCAGGAACTTTTGGCGGTTAACGTATTGCCTGGACCTTCGCTGGCACCCGCTGCTGTGGTAGCGTGGGGATGGCCTTGGGAGCACTCAGAGGTAGGACGGGTTGGGAGTAGAGGGTAAGGAGGGGGCAGGGGTTACCTGGCGTAAATATATATATATATATATATATATATATAATATATGTATTAAATAAGTTATGTAGGGTTACATATTGCCATTGGTTCTCTGTGGAGAGCATACTGAGCTTCCGATGGCTCACCACTAGGTGGTAGTGCGGGGCGCGGCCTTCCCAGTTTTACAGCAGGCCGGGGACAGAAGTCATATGGCTGTGTGAGGTTTAGGGGGCGGGATATAAAAAAAGGGACATCTTAATAAGGGTATAGGTTGGTAATTATGGATATCAGGGGATCCGCATCGCAGGGCCCTAACTTGCCCCTGCTAGGGGTGCCTTCATGGGGTAATCAGGAAAAGGGTGCTCCCAGGAGGTTAGGGGGTGTTGTGGTGGGGGTCTCGAAGTGGCAGTGGGGGGGGTCATCCAGAGGGTGGGGATGTTATATTTCCCCCTCTACTAGAGTTTGTTTTTGAGTAAGCAGGAAGGGGGGGTGCCCAAGAAGAGCCGCAGGGGTAAAAGGCAGTACCCCCGGCAGTTGGTCAGGGGGGCGGAATAACATCAGTTAAAAGGGCAGTTGGGCTAGTTAGGATCAGGAAGGGGCATAAGGGAACCATGGGGGGACATGCCAGTTTTGGGGGCGCCACCTGAGGAGGGCCCCAGGGTCACCATAGGAGGTGGTGTTAGGGGGGGTCAGTACGGCCTCAGATTGTTCATGAGTGTGTAGGGAGTTGGCGAACCCCATCAACCCGGGTCGCAGCAGCAGGGAAGGGGCTAGGCTGTGCCCCCCTACCACAGGAGCAGAAGGGAATATCATGTCCTTGAGACGGATCTTAGTGTAAGGAGATTGCCGGAACGCCGTCACCTGCACTGAGAGTAGGGAGCAGTTATGAACGGCTCCCCCACAGAGGCAGTGCAGCATCGATGGAATTTGCAGTGAGTGGGGAGAGATTGGGACGGCTCCCCCCAGCGGCAGTGCGGCGGCGATAGGGTTTACGCTTCACGCTTCAACAGTTGGACCAAGAGGTGAACAGGATTTGTACAGCAGGTGCAGTGGGATTTGGAAGGGTAAGGTTGGAGGTGTGAAGGTGATGTGGGAGGTGTATCTGTGGTTCAACGATGAGATTAAATAAATATAGACACATTAATTGAATAAATGGAGCTAAAGAATAATTATGAAGGAAGAACAAATATCCCAGGTTGGAACAGGATTGGGGGAGTAATAATAATAAGAAATGGCATTGGAGAACTTGAGGGCCAAGAAGGGTGTTTTGAAAAGAAGAATGACGACGGAAAGAGTAACAGTTGGTATGAGTCGGGGGAGGGGGATAGGATATGATAAGTTATTTATAGCGCGCCCGCAGACAAGTGTTTCTAAGATGGACAAGATGAGGGAAGAAACACAAAGGGAGGACAAAACAATGATCTGTCTAAGCCTGGTGCCAGTCACATAAGGCAGGTGCGAGACACAAAGTGCAAAGGGCAGTGAGAGGGGCAGTACAATTAAGGTAGCAGTGTTTGGAGAAAGGGCGGCTAGGGCACTGCGGCTCGGTGTAATGTGCAAGGAGAAAGGGGACTGTTAAGGTTCTAAATACAGTCCTAGTGTGCGGTAGGATGGGGTCAGGGCAGGGGGATACAGGTAAAGGATGGGGGTGCCTGGTACCCGCGATACTCTGAGGGTAGCCATTCAGAGCAGTATACAGTATGGTTAGCAGGGGAGAGCGAAAGAGATAGTGGAAGGGAAGAGCTAGGTTTAGGGCTGCTTCCAAACTCAATGTGGCACAGCAGGTTTTAGGGGCAGGGAGGTCATCCCAGAGGGGGGCAACTGCAGAGGACAGAGCTCTACCCCCACTCTCTGCCTGCCAAAGAGCATGCCCATCAGAAAGCGGGGGGCTCGAGATGGAGGAAAGGGGGGGATAATTTTGGTGCAGATAGGGTTTTGAGGGTAGGGTAAGGAGTGATTGGTTAAGTGAGAGAAGAGCAAAGTGGTTAAAGAGAAATGGGGGTTGGCCTACTCTGGCACGAGGTATAACACCCACCACAGAGCACGGTGCGGGATGCGGTGGTTGTATGGCCCCTCTAGGATTTGTGGTTTAGGAGCCAGTTGAAACGCAGGCAGGCCGTTGCCTTTTTTACTGCTCAGTTATTGGTTGCATCAGTCGGGACAGGTATGGGGAGTGGGGGACAGGAGGAAGTTGGCAGTGAGCAATTTTCGGGGGAAAGGGTTGCCGCAGGAGGGGTAGAGGTGACCAGGTGGAAACGGTTTCTTATATGAAGGAATAGGGGTGATGGGAACATTATGGGGTCAAGACGTTGGTGGGGTTTGCGGGAATGGCAACAAAGTAATAATTTATCGTACCTTGTTTAGTTGTGGGCTTAAGGGGAAGTGGGTGGGGTTGTCAACCGAGTTTGGTGACAGTCAAGATCGGTGAATACAGGTCAACAAAAACGTTTTTAGACCAATTGGGGGAACTAGGATGATCAGGGTTGGCGAGAATGTCTTGTTAAAGGGGAACGTTTGGAGAAGGTGAAGGAGAGAGGAATGGGAGGAGACAAACATTGTAGTGGTGTGGAGTTATACTTTTTCAACACAGGGAAGGAGAGGAAGGTTTTAAAAAATGAATAAATAATATGAGGAGGAAAGGTAAAAGGAAAAAAGAAGGGAAAGGAATTGAGGATTTACAAAATAAAGGAACAAAAATGGTAGAGTGCAAAAGGGCTATATGATATGATATAATATTTTATTCATAGCAGTATGAAGTCATTTCATCGCCGGATGTTTTTTCGCAGGGTTTTTTACCACAGATTTTTTTTTTAAAAAAAATCATCGAATTTTTTGGGGGGGGTTAAAAAAATTATATAAATTGGGTGTGGGTGTACAGGGATATAAAAAAAATTAAAGAGGATTAGGGTTTGGGGGGTAACCACCCCAAAAATAAACAAATCCGCTTTAAAAAAAACTGTGAAAAAACATCCCACGATGAAATGACATGGAACCATTTATAACGCGCCCATACACAAGTGTTTCAAAGTGCAAGGATGTGCCCTCGGGAGTAAGGAGCGGAGGAAGATCGGCACGCAAGGGGATAAAGTGGGCAGTGATGCTACATGAAGTAGCAGGGTGTGTGGTTTCAATGGCATGGACGGGGGTGAATGGTTGGCCCCTGGTGCAGTGGGGGAAACGACATTGAGATGGAACTGCATGGTCGGGGTGTACGGACGGCCCCGGATGCAGTGGTGGAAAAATCAATGAGATGGAACATTTGCAAGAGTGAACATGGGGGTGCAGTGGCCCAGAGGATGGGATGTGGTGTCACAGAGGGCAGTGTGCAGTGGGAATTAAAGGGCACGGACAGAAGATGCATGTACGGCAACCGGGAAAGGAGGTGGCAGCATGTGAGGTGTGTAGCAGAGAGCAAGGGAGCAAGTATTGACAAGGGTGAACAAAATGAGGAGGGGTTGAGTTACTGCGTGGGGGGGCTTAAACTGCATGGATGGAGGGAGCAGGTACGGCACCCGATGCAGTGTGGGAGCAATAAGGAAGGGTAAGGAGCGGGGAGCAATTGGGTATGGTCATGGTGGGTACAGGGGAGTACCCATACAAGGGTACATTGTTGGGTGGATAGCCATGAGATGCTGTTCTGTATGCTGACCCCATGCACAATTAGGTGGGCTTTGGTTTAGGGTTACAAGATATCACGTGGATTGGCAGAGGAGAGGAGAACATTTTTGTGGTTGAAGTGATGAATATGGGAAAGAAAAGGGTTAGTTGCGGCGTTAGTTGGGGGTACTTGATTGGAGAGTAGATGATGGATAGAGGAGACCGGGGCGATGTCTGCAAGAATACTTAATGCATTTACACCACAGAGGGCTCTTGTGGGTAGGGAAAATAAATAATTAAATAGAAATAATAACAAGGGGAGCATCAGAGGAATTTCAGCTTCAGAACAAAATTGTGGGTGGCATTAGTGGGCTGGTGGGCAGGTGGTGTTGGAGTGCAGTGGATAGATGGGCATGGATTATAAGGGCAGGAGGGTGTGTTTCAAAAGAAAAAGAATAATAAAGATATAAGTGAATAAATAAATAATAATTATGAAACAATAAAAAAATGGGGGAAACAGGAAAGATGGTCAAAGGGGCCTAGATGTTGACAAGGACCTGTTAGGGCTCTGAGGAGGTGTTGGCGGGTAGAGAATGGGTTAGAGGGTCTGGAAGTAGATGAAAGGGCTTTGGGGGAAATGGGGGTGGGAGTAGCAGGTTAGGGTGGGGGAGGGGGTTGGATGAGGTGGGACGAACAAAGTTTGGGGGAGTAGGGTCCATAAGGGGAGGGGTGCATAATAAGGGTTCTGGTGCAGATTGCCAATGGTTTAATTGCAGGAAGTTTGGGGCAAAGTAGTGGTCATGGATATAATAAATAATTAATGAATAAACTCAATAAACAAGGAGGGAAAGGAAGTTATTTGGCTGCTAGGGGAAGGGTCAGAACATGGGGCTGACATATAAAGAATGAGAACAGGTTTTTGGTATCTGGTCAGGTGGGAGAATTGGACACCCGGTAAAGTGGTAAGGGGTTGGGTTGTGAGAGTATGAGCAGCACAGGAAAAGCTATGGGGGTGAGGGATTTGCCAGAAAGGGGATATAGTGGGTAAGGAGGGGGAGAAAAATGTCTGAAGTGCAAGGAATTATTGGAGGCGAAAGGTAATATGAGGTTTGCAGTGTCAGATTTTAGTTATAATAGGAGACTAGCGGAGTACAGTAAGGTGTATTGAGTACAATTACGTGTGGTGCTTAATATGTCTTTTCTTTCACAGATGCGACAGGAAGTGGTGTTTTGAATACGATTATAAGGAACCGGTCAATGTATGCAGGCTGTCTGTTAATGTAGGAGTATAAAGGTTTTAGGGCAGTTGTGTATAGTGTTTCTCCCAAGAGAATGTTTTGATGGCGGGGATTAAGGGCATGAGGGCTATTAGGATTAAGTAGAGAAGTAAGGTGTCCGTGGCAGTTGGAGGGAGTTTTCGTTATAATTTACGGAAGGGGTTAGCTGGCTTTGACGGGGTTATTAAGAGTTGCTATCATTGGACGAAAGAGCAGAGAAACTTGATGTTGACATGGCGAGCAACGTGAAGGGGTAGTGTTGGAAGAAAGGAAGTAGGGTGAATTACAAAAGAAGAGGAAATAAAGAACTGTTCTCTCTGTTTGAGATATTTATATCTAGGAGCAAGGCTGTTGTGGGGAATGTTTTAAAATAAATAAAAGAGAGAAAGGGAAGTAAAGGAGAAGGAACTATTAAACAAGAATGAAATAGGAAGGTTATGGGGGCAGAAAGAACATCTCAGGGGAAGGTTTTTGTGGTGTCGGGGACACGGTTGGTTAAATGATGGTTGGTTGAAGCCGAAGGATTATTTTCGCCGTAAGGAGGCTGGGTAGTGCTGTTTGCACAAACAGGCTACCCGAGGGGTACAAAGAGGCGGAAAAGGTATTGAAGAAGGAGGGGAGTGGCCTCGGGGAGAAGATGGGAGAAATGCGGGAATGAAGGTTGAGAGGAATTGAGGGGGAAGGGAGGGAGCAAGGGACAGGAAGTGATGAATTTGAATTGTTTATTTATTTAGTTGTTTTGGCGATTGTTAATTGAGCTGTTAGTCTGTAAGGCCAGGGAGCCAGGTTAGCATGTTTTTTATACGCCATGGCCTGTCACATTAAAGCAACCTTTTCCACTAACGACGAATCTGGGTATTTTGTGCAGTCAGCCCAAAATAGGAAAAAACGTACCTTCATTCTGTCATGCAACGTGCCTCGGGAACAGGAGTCCGTCTTCACTGAAGACGGACTCCTGTTCGCGACGTGGCGTCGCAGAATGGAATAAAGGTAAATTTTTCATGTTTTTAAAATGTTATCATCGCCTTTAACACCCGAGGGTAGTTACTCACGGGTGCTAAAGGTGATATGCCCCTCGGCGGGGGCCCGACCATCTCGGTAACGGCACTGACCGCCTCGCTTCACTCGGTCCCTTAACTTGGGCGGCAGGGCATTACCGAGAGGTTCGGCCCAGCGCCTCAGGGCATAGCGCCTCATTATTGCACTATAACTACTTCCTGTTGTTCACAAATGCAAATAAAAATATTCAAAATAAATAAATAAATAACTACTCCTGTATCTATTAGCATCATTATCAATAGTAATAATAACGCAGATATGGTTATATAAATAACAATATTTATAATCATCATTGTCACATTTCTTATTTCTGTGGTTCTGTATTTTTGTCAAGCAATGGCAACTTCATTTTGATGTATACAGCAGGTCACTTGGGGTTTTTGAAGAGTACCTGAGGCAATATTTTTCTGATTATTCTCAGTTCAGCAGTTCCTTGGCATCCAATGTTGTTTTTTAGTTCCCACTTCACAGTCAAACTTTTAAATTACTCCAGATTTGAGGAAAGGTATCTATTGTCTTACTCTACACACAGTATATTCCGGCAGCCTCTGAGGGGTGAAAAGCCTAGCCAGTTATGCTGGGATTGCCAGCAATAACCTGCAGGTTGCATCCAGATCTCTACCGCAAGCACACAAACCCACTGAACTATCTCAATGGAATTAAGCCAGCTTTACAGCAAACAATATGCATTAAATTCCCTTACTAAAATTGCCACTTTGGCCTGAGGGTTATAGAACCTTAATTATGCGTGCCTTGAGTGGTGGCGAGTCAGGGGGGAGGAATTAGCACTGGGACTTTTAGATGGAGTAAGTGTAGGCTGACCAGACATCCCGGTTTTGCCAGGACTGTTCTAGTATTTGGCTCTCTGTCCCCCTTTCTCAAGATTGTGTTCACATTGGTAACTGCAGTGGTCCCAGTTTTAGGTCTTCATAGCTGTTAGGCAGGAATGCACAAACTCACATAGAAGAAAAGTTGAATTTTTCAACTTAAGATAGTGTTACTCTGTGAGAAATTATTTACAATATGTTTTTCTTTAAACAGTAACACCAAAACCCCTATCTCCTCCAAACGCTACTGAAGTGTAGTGCCTTGACAGCCACTTTCAAGAGTTTGTCCTACACTTATGTTATTTGCCCTGCCCCGGTTTTTTACTTTTCAAATCTGGTCATCCTAAGCAAGTGGGCCTACAGAGAGCTGGGGATAGATCCTGGCATGGGACTGGCTCTACCACATCCCCAGCGGCCTTTCAGAGTCAGCAGCCTGAATCCTGATTACCCAATGGGCTTCTCCGTTATAATCCCAGGGCATGCATGATCAGGAAGCACGCGCAGATAGCGTGAGGTCACGCAAGGTCACGCCACTGCGGTCACCTACTCCACTGATAGGTCTGATTGTCATTCCGGCCTCCTCCCCTCCCCACGACCAGCCCCAGAAGAAATGTGCCAAGTCACTGTTACGGATGCGGCTGAAGGCTGGCCGGCAGAGCAGGCAGAGTCCAGCCCTGTCAACCAGCTCGAACCGGAGCCGCCCACAGCGGGTTAAACTTTCCCCAACTGCTTCCTGCCAGAGCTCACTCCCACACTCAGCCTTCAGGGGGTTAATCTCAACTTCTGATAAGTAAGGGCTGTAAAGTGCAATTCCTTTCATGGTGCTTCTTTCCAATAACTAAGCTGGCAAAACATAAAAGGCGCTCACCTTTTAAACCCAGCAATCTATAGTGCAATATTCCCTGGAAAATAAAATATCCATATATGAGACATGTGCTTTGATGACAATTTTCTGTGGTCTTGTGGGCAAGCGTCAACACTGGGAACGTGCAACCTGGGCAAAATCCTGGTAGCCAAACACTTCAACAAAATTGCCAGTCTCAAAATCAGCCGACATGTATCCTTTCCTTGTCCCCTGAAAAGAAGCACAGGGCCACAATCAGCGAAAATAGCTGCTCCAGTCTCTAGGATTGTAAACTCTCTTGCCACATGATATCCTGGGCAAGTATTCACTACGCACTTGCCCTCTCACCTCCCATCCTCACCCCCCTGTTTGGCTTTCAACGATGCTCTGCTTTATAAAAGATGGCCTGAAAAGTACACAAACCATAGTAAGGCACACACACTAATATATTTTAGGATTTATATATTTGTGTGTGTACCTTGCCATTGTATGTGTACTTTTCGAGCCATCTTTTATAAACATAAGGCGAAATATGGTAGGCAAAACGTGTACAATTGTGACATTCCCCCCTCCACTCCGCTCCCATCTTGACCGAGAGACAGACTACAAACACCAGAATCCTCGCTGGCATATTTCACTGAGCCCCCAGCTTCGCCTGTGTTCCCTCGGTGTAGCTGGGCGCTCCGGAATGTAATACGCTGTGAGTGCGCTCGCAAGGAGCAGATTTGAACCCCGAGCCTGAGACGTCTTTGGCCCACAGCAAACCTGGGGTCTCAGAGCATGCCAGGCCGGCGCTGAGGCAGGCTGGGTCCAGAAATCCGGCCAGACATCTGATGCATAACCGTAAGACATGTGTTTTGATGACAATTATATGTGGTCTTGGGGGCAAGCGTCAACACTGGGAACGTGAAACCTGCGTGAAATCCTGGTGGCCAAACACTTGAGCAAGAATGCCAGCCTTAAAAACACCCATGGGGTGTGCCTGCCCTCTGAAGAAAAGTGACACCGTCCCCTCACATGTATCTTTTGCTTGTGCCCTGAAAAGCAATACAGGGCCACAACCAGGAAAATTAACTGTGTACACATATTTTTTAAATACTTCAAAATGGACACTATGAGTGTCTACATATTGGTAATGTTATTTGCAGTGCTGTTAATGATGTCATGTGTGCCGCAGTGCATGGTGGGGGCTCAAGCTGCATAGCTTATCATACCTCGCGCCCCCACCGTGCCCCCCTGAGGCCGAGACACATGGATGTCTTCAGATTGGTATTGCTATCTGTAATGCCACTGATGATGTCAAGCGTGCCGGTGTGCGCAGTGCACGGTGGGGGCTCGAGCTGTGTAGCTTACCATAGCTGGAGAATTTTTATAGATTTTCGGTTTCACACTGTGGCTGTAACATACCTTTAAGAATTTTTGTGCACAGAAATTGCACCAGTTTTTATAAGGAAACCTTAACCATAACGCCCCTTTCAAAAAAGCTTTTCCCTGAATATTACAGATTGTTATTAGGGAAACGTAACCATAACAAAGATTTTCATGGAATTTTAAAGTTTTTTTAGCATCCCCAGAATGGGTGTGTGGGCCA